>NW_024582083.1:615311-793992 GCF_017639235.1 Corvus kubaryi | reverse complement strand
CTCCAGCTGAGTACAGATTAGATGACAGGATAGGAATCAAACTTCAGAATTATTTCAACAGCATTAATGTCAGATTTGTCTTTAAGGTGACATACAAATTACGTAGAAGAGACTTGATTGTACACATCTTAAGCAGAAGTTTTCTTTCCTGAAACAAAATGGTCTCTAACAGCCTGCTGGTAAAGGCAAGCATATGCCTTAAAGCGATGTCAAAAACGTCAAGAAAATTTTGAGTTTTCGCTAGAGTTAATTTGATTTAAAATGGTTGCCTTGGATTTAGTTATACACTAGCTACCACCAGTAGATGCATGAATGTCAAGTGGAATGAAAAGATCTTTTAATGAGAGTATGTTGGGTAAGTCCTTTTCTTAAGGCAGTTATTCTGCTCACTGTCAGCTTTCCAGCAAGAGAAAAATGTCCTTGCTTTAACTTTGGACAGTCAGCTATTTTCTCTGTATTCAACAGACAGCTGAATTGCAGTGCTGAAGAAAGGGAAGGAAGAGGTCCATTGGACACGACTATAATTTACCAGAACAGTGAGAACTCTCATTGGGGGAAATGGAAGGTAGCCATCAGCACCAAACTAAACAATATCAGCTAGATCTGCAACTTCACTTTAGCACCAAGTACAGAGGTTGTACTTCCTATCAACAGTTAGGCAGATAAAAAGAATGAGGGAAAATAGCAAGCATATGTCTTAACAAATACAGTGTGATCACATTTCTGCTAAGTATCTGGGTGGAAATCTGTAACTGAGAGAATTTCACAAGAATGTTCAGAGACTGCTTCTGTTCCAGCTTTTCCAGCTCTTTGCTTCCAGGTCTCCTTTTTCATTCTTCCATCTTTTCCTATTTTTCATTCATCACCACTTTTTTGTTGCTAGTCAAAAGTAGTTTGTTTTGTTTTGCTTGGTTTTTTTTCAACAAAATAATAAGAAAAAAAGGTTGAACAGAAATTTTCCTGAGTATTTCGAGAAATTATAAACAGCTCCAGTCATTTCTAGGCTGATAGTCAAATAAGTACAGCTGGTCTTCCCTCAGATATCAATCTTTTCAATTTCATGCAACCTTGCTGTAAACCACTAGCCCAAGTAAATAATAAATGAATGCATTTGCCACCAGGAAGAATAAGTGGTATAATCTTGAAGTATGGAAATTGTGAAATGGATAAGGAAAAAGCAACATCACAGAAATACTTTGTGTCCTTAGTATCATCACCTATAAGAAGATGCTAATTTTTGGAAATTTTAGAATGGAAGAAATTAGAAATGCTGTGAGAAAAATTATCTATTTTGCCATTGAGAAATAGCTAGCTTATTGAAGTAAACTTATGTCCTTCAGGAGAAAGTATGCAGATACACTTGGTAGAAACAGAACTCTTAATAAATCCAAAGACTGGACAAAATTTAGTTCCAAACTTGAAAATCTCAAATACGGTAATTTTAAAATTGATTCATTACAGAGTTAAAATCTTCTATTCTTCTGTTCTTCGGACCTCGATTTATCTCAGCTAGCAATCTTTTTCCCCTAACACTTGGATAATTAGAGCTTGCTGATTAGAGGAGCCACCTTTTCTGCATGCCAAAAGCACTGGGCACCTTGGGGCATCTGCTCTGTGTTCACAGTTATTAGAGTCACTAATCTACAAACAATAGACTCCAACTGCAACACAGACACAGAACCAAAGTGAGCTCTGCACTAATGTGATGACTCTATTTGTGTGATAATAGCATATAACCACAGCAATGGGAACCTTAAAAAATACCTCTACATTATCTATTTCTGTTTTCTTCTACTAATGTCAGCCATCACAGTCATTCATTCCTAATTCAGTATTACTCCCAAAGTGGGGTTTCACAGGCAAGAAGGACCAAGTCAATCAAAAACTCTCAAGGCTCAAGAAACTCCCTTTTACCAAAATACCAAAGAAACAAGGTTTTCATATTTGACATTAGGAAAATTATTGCCTTCTCTTGCTCTGAGGTCTCAGGTGTTCTAGTTACTTGCAATGTAGGAGCATGGCATATACTGGTGTATAATACCATATAGGGTAATACCTTTGAATTAAAATTGGTGGATACAAGGTATTCAATATTTCTGTGGAGGTTTGTGCAACAAACCAGAACTTCCTAAAATGAAGAAAAAAGCATCTGGGGAAAAAAGTATTATATTCACTGTAGATAAGGGGAAAGACAAAGAACATTGTCCTCATCTTCCTGGCTATACCCCAATTTCACTGTAAATTTATTGCAGTTTCCCATCCCTTCTTGGTACTAAAACACCACTGATGCTTTTTATTTCTCCGACTCTCTTCCTTTCTCATTGCCCTTTTAGCCTTGCTAATAGGGTGTAATTACTCAGGTGAGTTTTAATGTTGTAAAATATTACCATGGTCTAGTTGCAAACCAAAAGTAAAGCAACATTAGATAAGTGGAAATTAAATGTTTTCCATCCACTAACTGATAAAGAACAATAGCCCTGTGCTAATGGCAGTCAGTCATGTGATTTACAATCCCTACAAACAATCTCATTAGGGCATTTTTGTTGTGTGTCTGTTGGGGGTTTTGGTTTATTTCCTTCTATTCTTTTGCACTCCCAATCTGTATACCAAGCTCTTGAGAGTAAATGGTAAAATCGGAGAGCAAACATCTCCAAAGAGAATGGCTTTTCTATACCTATCCTTCCTGCCAAGAGCACTTAAAACCACAAAACACAGTATCTACAAAAATCTTTTTCTTATTTAAAAAGTATATAGAATGATATTAGCTGAAAATTGGCCAGAATAAATACTTGATCCAGTGACTGTTTATTTTCCTTTCTAAACATCCAAATGAAATACAATTTGGAAAATAATTGTTTTGTTGATAACATACAAATAATAAAATTCCTCTTCTGTTAAAAAATTACTGTACATTTGGTGGGAAAAGTTTCTGATCCTTAACAGTAACAATCCCTTTTTATAATTTTTAATATAACTATCAGGGTAGTTTCACTCTAAAAAGTTAGACTTAAGTAATTTCCATCTTGCTTCAGTGCAGACAGTACTACTAGCAAAAGCTTCAAGTGAATTCCTTTAGGCACACTCAGATGGACTTACCCCACCATCAGAAAAAAAGTACAAAAAGTAGGAAAAAATCTGCATGTTTAAAGAGTCACATAAGATGATAGTGGCACCCTTGTATGAGATCTACGGTATCTCTGACAGCCCCCCAGATTTTTCAATGCAATTCTGTAGCTTGGAATCACAGTATCAAGGCTTGACTTCACATGGAATCTCAAGAAGTGTTTTGTAAGCACGGCAAGCATCTCAACTTTTTATAGGCAAAAGTTTAAAGACGTTATAAACAAGCAAACTCCAATTGTTTATACCCTGCATTCTTGTGTATTTAATAATATTTTTAAAGCATTTATGATCATCAGTAGACATGACCTTTTGAATTTTGACTGCTGTACAGACAGTTTTCTCCTAAATGGAAGAGGTCAAGCTGTCCCCATTTACATCACTAGTTATCCCACAGACTTTTCAGCTTCTCATCTGGAAGTAAGGCTGTGTTCATTTCTTAAAGCAGTGTTGTCCTCAGGCCTTATCTGAGATATGAAGCACTGCCCTATGATAGCCCTGACCCTTCCCATGACTGCCCATTTTTTTCCACTGCTCTACAGCATTTAACTGTAGTTAACTGCAACTCCATTGTCCCAACCAGCCACGTTGAGCCTGCATGGTGAACCAGATGAGTAACCTCAGAACAGAATTTATTAAATAGCACTTACTAAATTTTTTTCACCCTGAGGTCTTTCACTACACAACTGAACAAACAATTGTGTCGGCACTGCTGAAGAGGTAGCAATGCAGGAGGGTTTTGGACATTAATGAGGTAGTAGATATTGGCCAAGCTAGTATTGCATCTAATATCTCTGATCACCCAAATGTGTGTTGTGACCTGTCTGGAGAAGTAAATGGATAGTTAAGTACCAGAAGGGCAGAGGATGAGAAGTGAAATCTGTGAGGAGGAGGATAAAAAGGCAAGGACATTTGCGAAGAAGAAATAGAACAGGGAAGAAGAAACAAGACACACAAGCTTAGATTTTTTCTCCTTTTATGGCAAAAGAACATCCCTTAGCACATGTGTGTGTCATGCTAATACCTGAGAAGTCATATCAGCATTTCTAGATTTACACTGTCAAAGTGAGACACTTGCTTAAGAACCCTGTTGAAACAAAGTCACAGCACGTATGTTTAGAAAGTGGAACATAATGCTACACTGCTTTTTCTTCCTAAACTGGTTCCTAAGGAAATTACACAGGCATTTTACATTAAATTTTTTTATTTCTTAAAGGCTCAGTGTTCGAAGTTGCAATAGAAAATTCACAGTTCCTGCTTTGAGGAATAATTTTCTTAGAAAAAACAGGGGATACAATGTACCAGTTTTTCTGTAATAAAGGTAGTATCCCCCATTAGCCTGTAATGCTGTAATGTATTATTAAACACTTAAAGGAACTGTTGATGGAATGTACTACAATAATAGCATAGCTGGAAAAGACTTCTACTTCTTTTTCAGGATAATTTATTCCATATTGGGCCAACTGGAAAGCTTTTCAAAGACTGTCAGTACCATTAGCTCTTTTCTGTTGAGGCAAAAGCAAAAGTATTGGATGTGTATTGATTTGATGTTATTCTGAGACTGCACAAGATTTGGAAGCTGGACAGAACTAGATACGTGGGTGTACCAGGAAAAAAAAAGAAGAAAAACTAAAACACCCTTCATCCACACCAAAGCAATGCAGAAAGCTTATCCAGGCTCTGAATGCAATTTGATTGGGGATTTCTTATCAGCATATTGATTTAATTCTTTCTCTTATTTATATATCTGGATGAAAGCTCCATTGATGCTCAAAAACAAGCAGAAAAAACCAAAATGAATGAGAATCTAATATTATTTCTATTTTATTCATATTTATTTGATATGTTGCCTCTTGTATATTCAGAGGTCTTAGATTTACAGCACAGAGGTAATCACTGTTAGAATTTACTTGCAAAGAATATTTTCCAAGAATACTTTTTTTCTCCAGCACAGATTTTAGCTGTGGTTGCCTCATACACATTATAGTCCAGCAGTGTTTAATTACTGATATGTTTCAGCTATGTTAACAGCATGTTTTGGGTGCATACATTAATCCCATCTAGATGTGCATATGAAGTATTTTTTACAATTTATAGGCTTTCAGTTAAAGTTTCAGATGATGGAGACCCTTTGCACTGAACATACACACTTTATAAAGAAATTACGCTGTTGAATAACAACACATTGAGGAGTTTACTCTTAACCTGAGCTATTTTGTGAATCTATTTTAGAACACATCCACACAAAAAGCTGTAACTACAACTGAGATGACAGCAAGGCAAAAGTTCTGTATGAATGATTCCAATAACCAACAAAAGCCTCTCACATCAGTTCTTCCTTGAAAGAGAAGATACCTGCAGACAGTGACAAGAAGATCAGGCCTTCCTTCCACAGTCACAGTCACCTGCTAGCTAGCCAAATACATAGGACAAAGACAGGTCTGGAGACATGACTTTTACATACAAAGCAAAGACAGACTCCTAGTAATTTAATGGGAAATAGATCAAAATCTTCCACCAAAAATTCAGAGAGAAACAGGAAAGAAAATCTGGATCGGAATCCCTGGAAGGCTCCAAGAAAGAATTTGGCTATAAAAGCAAGCACGTTTCACAGGGAGTTGGATACTTCCATGGAAGGCAGTCACAGAATAAGATAGCATTCCAACCCCAAGCAGCCAGAAAGCAGCTAGCAGAGAATTAGACCTCATGAGACATCAGTTTGGATTGATCTGTCACTAGGTAGATCATAACAGTGGGGTTTTCTTTCCCTTTGTTACCTATCTGAACAAAAATTTTGAACTATATTTTTAGTATATATGTAAGGTGATAATGTATTTTTACTGTATTTTATCTTACAGTAGATTACCATAATATCCAAGCAAGTGGTCAGCGTCAAGCTATTCTTCACCCAGAATGAAGTGAACCTACAAAGGTAGGCTTCCAAATAGCTTCCCTGTATATTTTTTTCTTCCACAATAGAAAGAGCACAGACCTGTTTGAGAGCAGTTTTTTCCAAGACAGGGAACAAAGAAATATAGCAAGAGAGAGGCATGTCTAATTTCCCAAAATCTCAAGGGAGGTGGAAGTAGACTAGATTCTTCTTTAGAGAAATAACTCTGTTTCATGCCACTATTAATATCGCTTCAGAAAAGAAAACTTATTGTAATAAATATCCATCAGCATTTCAATCATAATTTTATCTTTGAAACGCCAGCATCATCACATGCTTTTTATTTTTATTTGATCAGCAGTGCAGAATCTGGCCCACGTTAGGAAGATCAAATTTTATTATTGACAGAAAAATGAGCTGTCAGGAAATTCTCAGTCCTATCAGAAATGACATCTTGATTTGTTCATTGTTAAACAAGAAGTTCAGAGGTTTGGTAGACGAAAGAAAGCATGTTCAGCACTTTACATTAAGGACCTAGCATGTAAGAAAGACATTAAAAATGAATCCTGAAATAGGAACATGAATTTCACTAGAGTATTTCTGGTACATTTTCCCAAAAAAGCAGGGATATCAGATTTTGAAAACCAGGCAAAACTAGATGTTTATGACTGTTCAGTTTATTTAACTTTCAGGAGTTCTTACTAACTGTATCCTATAGAGTTGAATTTACTTCTTTACCTGCTTTATTGAAGAGTCAGCTTCCATTTCTAAATGAAATTTGACTTTTCTGTCCATGTTACAGTAAACAGCCTTGACTGCTGTCATGCAAATCAATAAAAAAAATTCATACACAG
This sequence comes from Corvus kubaryi, assembly GCF_017639235.1. Lineage (NCBI taxonomy): Eukaryota > Metazoa > Chordata > Aves > Passeriformes > Corvidae > Corvus > Corvus kubaryi. The sequence continues at coordinate 787,128 of NW_024582083.1, read as the reverse complement.
ATTTTTTTAAATGGGTTTCAAAACTGTCAGATACTATTTTGCAGTGTTACAGAATTCAAGCATTTTGCTGAAACACTTAGAAAGGAAAGCTCTGCATCTTTAATGCCACATCCATGAGGGTTTTAGAGACTTAACGACCACATAAGTGAGAAATTGACAGCTGGTTGATAATCATGCACGGTGACATTTTTCTAACCTGATGGCCCACCAAATATATATTAATCTATTTTACGTATCTCAACCCCTATAGGCATAAGGCAGAGTGTGAGCCAAAGGTCACTGATCTCAACAGATGCATTTCATTCACTGAAATGGTTTTGGACATGACTCAAAATGAGCACTGGTTCGCTCTTTTGCTGATGTTGCAGTTTCAAATGTAGAAAGCCATATTAGATTACCAATTTTGAAAAGAGGGTCCTGTAGATTATAGTTCTAATTTTTTTTTTTCAAATTGGTATTTTTTTATAAAATTTTATACTCTAAGCTGATTTTACACTCTAAATTTACGTTTCCATAATTAACAAGCATAGACCTATGTGCGATTACTGCCCATGTAATATCATACATACCCATGGGACCTGAAACAGAAATGTAAGGATAATGGGGTATGGATTTATTGACATCAAAGGGAACCATGTCATTAAAGTAACCAGTATCACCATGGCTCCTACTTTTTAATCTAAAATTCGACCAGAAGCGTAACAAAATAATGAGTGAATGTCATTGGACAGCAATTCTAAGGAAACAGACCTACTACTGATTGGAGTAAGTTCCTGCAGAAAATAGTACTTAAATCTTACTGCAAGTCTACAGCTATTTCTATTAATTACTTAATTTGCAATCATGAATTGATAGCATTATTCTGTGATATATCAATATTAAACACCATGTTCTAATGAACTAGACATTTTGAATATATAGTCCAGTTTTACGGTATGTAAACATGCTAAGGACTTTTTAATAGATTGCCTCAGAATTTAAACTACAGTCAGTCAATGGAATCTGTTTTTTAGGTTCAATAATATGTGGTTTGGGCCCCTGGCACTTTAGTAGAATTGCACTAGATCAGATATATCTTCTCCTTCAATAAAAAGAACACTTAGATAAATCTGAAACCAGAAACCTGTGAGTACTTTGGTCTTCCAAATGGCTCCTCCCTAAAAGAGCTGGACTTACACATATTTAATAAACTATTTGCTTTATCACACTGCCAGGAATAACATCTTCCAATGCACAGAAATAGACATTTGATAACGTACTTACATTATCAAATGTTACAACCTTTCATTCTAACCAAAGCTGTATTAAAAAAGAAAGTGAAACTGTGATTTATTAAAATAGTATTGCTAAATTTTTAGATAAATCTGAAGGAAGAGTCAGGTAGATATTTGGTAGAACTAAATACCAGTGATAAATAGAAAGGAAACTCCCTATGAGTGGGAAACTGGATGGATGTCAATATCTGTGCATGAGCTGGCAAGCTTCTTGAAAAACAGAGTGAATTTCAGTAGTTCCCCTGGTAGTCCTGTAAACAATTATACAATAATTAGCCATGCATACCTGAAAAAGAAAAATACTGTATTTTTCAAAGCTAAAGGTCACATGGATAAGTTGATGGCTTTCTGACAGCAGATTACTAGCAACCAACAAAACTCATTTCTGAGCTATGGTTAAACATGGTTTCATCATGTTTATTCATCATACAAACTTAAAAAAAACCCAGAGCATGAAATATTTTTTACTAGGGGAATCGGCATTTATCTGACCCTTTATGAGCAGATGAATTCATTATGCAAATGCACAATCACATGTTTGGCACAAGGAATTTACTAATTTCCTTAGCTTCTCACATTGTGCAGTTTGTTTTTCAATGCAGACTTCTGCTTACTATTAATAATAAATAAATCAAAAGTTCTGTTTTGTGAATGTCTCGCAGCTGGCCCTTCATAAATCTAAAATGCCAATAACTATCAAGTATTGCAGATACGCCTTAGTGGGAACATTCCAACTGTTTTGGTCATACTGTAATTTTTGTTTCAGAAATATGGTTTTAATAGGGTTTTACTAGGGAAAATGTGCACAGAAATGCTTGAACTTTTTTAAACTCAGACTTGAAATTACAAACCAAATGTGGGAAAATAGGTGGAATCTATGTTTGCTAAACATTCCCCATAAAGTTCACACTCTTGAGAATATTTATAGTACCACAAAAATATTCTCACAAGTGAAATAATATTTCTTTGTTTCATGTTAATCAAAAACCTCCAAGGGAGCAGTTTCTATAGACAAAGGGGGGGAAAAGATCTTTGTCAAACATCAGCCACTCCATAAATCAGAAAATGCTATGGTACTATGGAGAAGAGTCACCCTAATTGGTAGCATATTAGAGAAAAAGAGACAGAGGTCTTCTAAAGGTTGCATGGGCCCATCTTTAAATTTTCTTGGATCTTGTCAAACAACCTTCACATATGCCTACTTTCAAAATGTGATTTTCAGCTCTGCAAAACATTCTCCACTGACTGAAATATAAAGCTATCTTTTTGCTCCGGAATCTTTTTTCTTATCACAAAATCTCAAAACATAAAGCTGGAAGGGAAACCAAAAGGTCTTTCATTAAGCTCTTTACCTCCACCAAGCAGGATCAAACTGCATGTCAGAGGTCCCTGGCAGATAGGTACTTCTCTAACTTCACTGTTCAGGCCCTTAGTAGTGAAAGCCTTTTCCAAGAAGCTATCCCAATACTTATTTAGCCTTATGAGTAGCCATCACATTTTGCTAAAATCTAACAGAAACCTTTCATGGCACAGTTAATTAATTTCTTCTTGTTTTATCCAGCTTTAGTGGAAACATTTTATTTATGTGAAGACTTAACATGCTTCCTTCTTGTCTCCTCTAGACTCACCAATGTTTACCCAGTTTCACAGGTTCTGATAATTTCCGCTGCTCAGCCACTGACCGTCTCCAAGAGCCAGTCCTTGCAGAAAGAGTAGTGTCCCAAGGCTGACCCCACAAACCAGCTCCAAGGCTCTCCCACCTCTGAGTGGAAGCTATTGCATGCCTTGTCACATCTCCAGCACTCTGCACTGACAGATCTCAGTGTGACATTAGCGTGAGCCAGGCTCGTGTGTGGGCACTGCCTGCCAAGCTGACCTCTTGCGAAAGACAGTGGTTCTGTCCTGTGCCCGAGGCACAACGCCGTGATCCTCCCCACGCCAGCGCTTATCTCAAAGCCCAACCCCTGCCTCAAAGTGCTTGCTGAGTCTCCCAGGAGAATGCCACTTACAAAGATAATAAGAACACTCTCTAACCTACTATCCAGATGGCTAATTAAAGAATTGATACTGGACTGCACAGAACTGCTGAGTCTGAATTCATCCTCTAATGATTCATCTTGTGTCTAGGCTGTATCTCCTTTGCTTATGAAAACATCCACACCTCTAATGTAACAATGTTTAATACCTTTTCTCTACTGAAAAGGGGTATTAGCCAGTCCTGGTTGGAAATTAATTAGATTTAATGTATTTTTGACATGTCTGTATTGGCTACAACTTACCTCCTTTTGTTACCCTCCTTTTTCAAAGTACTTACAAATACTTAGCTTAATTTTTAGTTCCAGTATTTTTCCATGCATTGAAGCAAAGCTGACTCATCCATAGTAACTCTTTTTCAGTCCATTTCAAGGTAGACACTAGCTTTATCATTTTCATAGAATATGCTGAGTTGGAAGGGACACATCAGGATCATGGAGTCCAGCTCCCAGCCCTGCACAGCACCATCCCCAAGAGTCACACCATGTGCCTGAGAGCATTGTCCAACAAACACTTCCTGAAACTCAGACAAGGCTTAGTGCTCTGATCACTTCCCTGGGGAACCTATTCCAGTGCCCAACCATCCTCTGAACAAAAAGCTTCTCCTGATATCCAGCCTAAACCTCCCCTGACTCAGCATCATGCCATTTCCTGGAGTCCTGTCACTGGTCATGAGAGAGGAGAGATCCTTCTGGAGTAATATCCAATGTCCTGATAACAAGAAAAAACCTTTCCGTTTTTCTGGTAGGCAAATTGCAAGTAATAGCAAATCCTCTGCTTGAATCTCTTACAGTATGTCAGTTAACTCTTCCTGTTCTGAGAGATCGTGTCAAAAATAACTTATTTAATTTTTCACTTAAATCAGAATTAGATATATGGACATAATTCTATATATTCTACATAGCTACACATCAATTAATTATTTTAAAAGAGAGTTTAAAAGGTAAAATAATGATAATAGTTATGTTTTAGGAGTTCCCAGGTAAAATGAAACTAAGAAAAGAAATAATATTGGGAAAGAGGAATAAATTTGTAAGATAGAAGAGGAAAACAGAAAAAAAAACCCAGCATAAAAAAATCCAAAAGAACACCTGAACAAATCCAAAACAAACAACAACAAAAAACCCAACCAAAGACAAAGACAGATGAGAGTAAATAGAACAAACAAACTGTTATTGAATCTGGATTTAAAGTGGCTCTTCAACTTAATCATATTCAAGATTTATTCTTTAGGGTAAAACTACTAAGAAAAATGTTCCAAAATGTATTAAAAATAATTTGAACAACTTCAAAAGTATTTCATTTCTGTTTTGCAGCTTTGGCTAGTACATTATTTATCTTTTGGATCACAATAAGACAAATTCCCCAAATTAGCACAGCTTCACCAAAACAGAGAAGAAAAACAAAGAAATATTTAAAGATGCCAAGGTCACTCTTCCTTATGTTCCTTGGCCACACACTGCTTGTGAATCTCTTACACCAGCAGAGCTGATGGAAATATTCTGCTTAGCTTCTCATTAAGCAAAGGACAACTACTGGTTTACAAAACTTTTCTACAGGAGAACCAAGCCCTATGTTTGTTCTTACTTTTTTCTTTGCTGCAGCAATATTTTAAATAAAGGGAATTCTTATCCGAAATGAAGGAGGCAGTCCAGTTTACACTTAAAATATGACATGCAATAGAAGCTTGACATACATATGTAAATATAATTGTGCATTAAAAACCCCAACTGTTTTTTGTATTTCAGGCATCACATACTGTGACATTGTCTTATATTCTTTTTGTGGAAAGCTTCCCTATAGATCCACAAAACATTACTAATCCATTTATTTTATAACCTGCAATGTTTTTAGGGGTTGCGTGGGTGTGGGGCTTTTTTCACATCCCGCTTGTTTCGTGGAAATTTCCATTAGTCCTGAAATAGTGTTTTGTTTTGTACAGTCCAACAGTCATTGCACTTGGCAGGTCTTTAATGACCTTGCTGTTGATACTTTGAAGACCATCCAATGACTTTTGCAGAGTGTCTCTGTATCCCAGAGGCAATGGGATACAGCACCCTCTCTGCGGGGTACTCTGATAGTACTGCACCCTCCTCGCTCCTTGATACAGCAGCACCAAGCAGAGCAGAGTCTTATGCCAGATTCTCTTTCTCTTAGTTTTACTTATTCTATAAATAAACAAGACAAGACAGAATCCAGCTTTTTAAAAGACCAGTTAAGAAAACATAAAACAGTAATTGGAAGATAGAGGTTATGAAGTTAAACTGAAGTTCTCCTAGATCACATTTGCCAATCTGATAAACCGACATGGTTCCTCCCCTGCCACCAACGAATGTGAAAATAATGTCTGCAGAGAACAATTTTTCTTGCTGTGATGAGAAAACTGATCAGCAAGTGCCCAGTAAAATTAAGAACACAAGTGAGATTTTTCAAGAAATAAGTAAATAAAGCAATAGAGAGGATATGAAGCTGCTGACACTGAACTTTTTCATCCAGCACTCCTTTTGGTTGAGCCAAAATCTATTTGTGGAAAAACAATAAATGCATAAAGCCAAGTAATAAGTGTCATGTCATGATGCTGTTACATTGCTTTCTTGTGTGAAGCAAAATTCTTTGCAAATGTTAGCTATAGTTCAGGAATCCTTTACAAAAATTTTACTTTTAAACAAACTCTAGGGAGGGAAGAATACTATGACATGGAAGTAAAACAATGAAAGGTCACTCAGCAAGCCAGTGAAGCGTCTGGTCACCCAGTCAGTTCCCCTGGTCCTGAATTACACAGTGGTTTCCCCAAGATATCTCAGAGTGATATCAACAGAAGTATCAAAAAGGAAAAAAACTAAAAGTAGCCTCTCAGTCCTCATTTCTACCAAGCTTCTCCACTTTGGCATTCTGCAGAGGACTTTGGCAATGCTCATTTTAACAATTCTTACATATTCACATTCCCCCTTCTCTATTTTCCATCTGTACCACCTTGAACGTTCAGATTCAATACTGAGGACTCACAGAGGAGCTGGGAAAGAAATCTTCAGGGGTATTGCCAGCAGCTCTTCAGATGGATGTTAACACAGTATTTGGGAGACTGCTTGCAAAACTGAATGTAATGGAGATTAAAAAAAGATAGAAACGGTGAAATTAATTTAACGTATACTGAAAAATAAACCATTCACATTTTCCAACAGAACTTCATTTGTCCTACGACAGATTTGTGATTGGATGTTCTGAAAGTGGAATAGCTTGCTGCTAAAACAGGGGAGTTAGGACACCGGTCATCATGGCAGCAGTTTCCATGGCAGCAGTCACCGTGCCACTTAGCACAGAGCCAGCGCCGTCTGGGAGAGCATGCTGTGTGCTGCACGGCACTGGCTGGCTCAGAGCTTGACACCTCATTCTTCCATCCTTGCACAAAAGAAGTTGCTTTAAATGAATTAGGAGCTGTGCACCAGCCGGCCAGACTGAACCCACAGCCGTGACAGAGAACAGAAAACTGCACATGATATGTGCCCAGTTTTGTGACTACCTGATTCAGCCTACACATGGGAGATCTGTACACTGGGCAGAGGACCTGCCATGGAGCTATGTGGGATGCTTATAGTGGCCAGTCAACACAGTCTAGTTCATCTACTCCCAAATACAAACCAAAATGCAGTGGGAGGATTACCAGAAGATTCCCTTTGAGAGGATATGCTTGATCCAAACAAAAAATATAGTACAAGCACATCATCAGATCTAGAGAAGTTGGACGTTAAATTGCATTAAAATCGTATGAACTAGCATATTGGAAACATTGTGAAGAAATCCCAAAACTCTGTGATGGCAACATTTTACAATCAATTTAAGGTAATAAAAACTGTGGTGACTTTACAGCGTAAGCACAGTGAGGCAAACAAATGCTTTAAGAGCTGTCAGATGCACTTTATACTCTTTCCAGTTTCAGATTCTCCTGAGCTGGGTGCCTAAAGGAGACAAATAATTTTGCTGCTACAAACTTTTGATGAAACTTTGTCCCTGTACTCCAAATTAACTAACAAGATACACACCCTGTGATTACAAGTCTTCTTACTGGAATGACTCGCACCACAGTTCCTCCAAGCCTATTACCCCCACAGTCTGTGACAAAGAGTCAGATAAAAATAGAACAACTTTTCTGTATTCCTTTACGTGTCATTTCGTGGGTTTTTTAGGGATCAGTGCAAACTTGGGTGTGTCTGAAAATTTAATTCTGGAGGAGGGAGGTCAAGATAGGAAGAGAGAAACAAATTTCTAGTGCACACATACTCTGGTATATACGATCTATGTCAGTGCCTTCACCAGAACCATTTGACTGCAGACAGACATTGCACAGCATTAAAAATTATGCTAGTGATGGAAAATCACTAGAAGCTAATCATCTTTTAGAGTAGGTGGAAACTCCTACATCTGAACTGCATTAAGTAGGATGAGATGGACCTCCACAATCTGCTCAAGTCTAGTCCTTGGGAACTCTCTTCTATCCCCTTTTATAGGAGCTGAAAATTGATGGGCCAATTTCCCAAGGGACACAAGCAGAAACAGTTCTCTACTTCCATTAAGATTTTAAAGAATGTCTGCTAGACTTTTTAAAACAAAAATAAAAAACCCCCACCAAAACCCACAAACCAATAACTAATCATCACATTTAGATTAGAAAACATTGAATGAATGTTTATAGTTTATTAACTGCTACAAGGACATAGACTGCTATTTATGACATCCCAGATTTGTACAAATACAGAGATTTGGCAGTTATGAGGAGCAATCATTTCCCTTTTCTTCCCATTTCCGATCCTGACACGTTGAGGTGCTGAATGCTCAGGCATCTTGTGGAAAGCTTGAACTAACTTTCACAATTAGATTCTTCCAGGATCAGACTGAATGAAAATTGCCAAGTAATCTTCCTATCTTACCCTCTTTACCCTCTGTAATTACTATGAAGCTGCAGGGCTGCTCCACAGAGCTTGTTTCACCTCAGCAGCCACACACCAGATCCCTCCTACCAAAACTTACAATGTAAGCTCGGGCTGGGCCAGTGCCACCTGCCTGCTACACTCTGCTGGTCTCGCAGCCCATGGACGAGGAACCCTTCTCAACAGCCAGACATCTCCACTCTTCTTCCTCTCTGGACAGTGGGAAGAAAAAGGCAGCACTGTCCCACTAGATACGCCAATAGACGTTGAGGTAGGGCTTCAGATCCCTCCCACTGCAGGTTATGGGAGTAGGTATTTAAATGGACATTAAATAAATAAGCAAATAGTCTCACTAAAGCACTGCAGAAAGCCTGCTGGTTATTTTTGCTTCTTTAAAGCTTACTTTTAAGTTAAGGGAGAGCGCTCCAGGCTTTATTATTCCCTGCCCCAGAACAACCAGTGTGGGGAAATCAGCTTTCCTGTCAGAAAGGAACAAAAAATCTTTAGGACAAAGAAGACAATGGGAAAATATACTACAAAGAAATATATGTGATGTTTCCTATAATCCCTAGGAAACCAAAAATGACAGTATCAAGTCAGATAGTGACTTCTCTTTGTGAAGTAGCACCCTTCAGCATCAAGGGGCAAAAGTGCCTGCTTTGAGTTGGGATTTAGAAAGGGAGGCAGAGTCTGTTGTGTGAGGGGAAAAGAATCATCCTGGCTTCTTTAAAGGCCATCCTTACTGAGCTTTTTATCAACAGACTACATTCTAAAAATAATGCAGCACGTAGGATCGCTATTAGAGAAAGGTGGAAAATAACCCTGACATTCACATATCCTGCTCAGAAAGTCATTCCTAGATGCACTGAATTTATTGTGTCATTGGACACACTGAGGTCTTTTAATTAATCAGCAAAACACTGAGAATGTGATAGTAGTTATCAACAACCTGCATGACTTCAGTCCTGGGCTGTTTTGGTTTTGATTTTTTTTTTTTTTTTTTTATTTATTTATTTACATAGACATCTTTAAATAAAATCAAATCCAAAAGATGTGGAAAGATATGGCAAAGAGTGACTTTGCCTCTCAGGCACAGATATTTTCTTAGATACAACAAATTACTGATGACCTGAAATTTTTGGTTTAAAAGCTTCACAACTTCAGATTCCACCTGTTTCATTTGGAGTTTGCAATGCATACTTTTAAAAATCCAAAGTAGGCAGACAACTACAAAGATTTGCTTGTGAGAATGGGAGAAAAACCCAGACATATCAGCTACAAAAAATGTGGACTAAAACCAATTCCAAAACAGCTAGTCACAGACACCTCAAACACTGTCTTCACTGAAGTTTTGCTTTGCTTTACAATATATATATGTATGTATTTATACTGAGTTGTAAATAGAAACCATTCTGGCAACATGCTGTGAAATGGATTCTTAGATTTCAGAAGATAAGGCTGATCATTCATTTAAATTGTTTGGGAAATGCAGGGATATTGTACCAATTCTACTTGAAAACCAAGATTAATGATAGATTAGATTCTCAAACAGGACATCTAGGTTGACTCTTAAGGGGGAGGTACTTATAGGATGTTTTCAAGCACAGTATTAAAATAATTTTCTGATTATACTTTTGTTAGGATCTATTTTTCTTTTTTATCTCTTCAAGATCAAACTCACAGTTGGTTGTTGGGGTCTTTCTGTTTTTCTTTTTTTTTTTTTTTGCAAATAGGGCACAGTTTTAAATAATACAGCTTTATAGGTGAAAACCAGACCTGCAATATGCTTTAGGCTAAAATGTGGTTTGCTTTGCATTATTAAGTTCTAGTTATAACAAAGGTGGCTTTAAAGGGTTGCTTGCCCTGAATGTGGGAGGCTCTGCCAAAACTTAAAATAAATTTTTGTTGTAATACCCAGTTCCTGCTGTGAAGGATCTACAAAACACACTGTGCAGAACTGACATAGATGAAATCTCTCTGAAAAAGCATTTGCTAGCTCAGCCAATGAGCCCTTCATGTTCCATGAGCTTCAAATATTCTAAATACAGAATTTTCCTTCACTACTCTGGATCTCCAGAGCAATTTATCCAAGGAGTCTGTAGCAGAGGAGCTAAATCTTGAGAAGAGTCTCCTTTTTATCACCTCTCTCACTTTTAGAAGTCAGTTTGTTAAAGATTTTTTTTTAATATACAGTCACAGAGAAACATTTGAATGCAAAAATAATTCCAATGCTGAATGGCAAATTGCCCATAAATGCAAGTGAAAAATAGACAAGGTCCTGCAAGTAGTTTCCATGGAATCAGTGACAACTACTGATGTAGAAAATAAAATTCTGTTCCAAAAAGTAAAGTCATTTTACCCAAGGGCATTGAAGACTTTGTTCATGCCAAAGAGCATCAGGAGGTGGTGACCACACCATTCTAGGAAGTCCTGAGTAAGGACACAGCATCAAGTGGTAAGATTGGGGGGGATAAAAATGTTTGAGGTTGTATTGGCTTTTATATCCCATGAATCACCAAGGAGCTGATTTGTTATCAGCAAAAACAGCCTCTGTCCCTAAGAGAGGGGAATGATACAGGAAGCATATGCTCCAGGCTATTTATGAGGATGTTGCCAGAAACGGGTGTAACGTTTCAAACACGATGACCTGCACTTTTAGATGATAATTGTATGTGAAGTCATAAACTAGGCAGAAGGGACATATAAGAGGGACATGGAAAGGAAATATAATTAAAACCATTAATATGTGATAGTTTCCAATCCATTATTTTCTGAGGAAAAGAATAAAACAGCATAGTGCAGAGCTCTTGGACTCCACCTTTTAGTTCCTTTAGTCAGGAACAACTATATTCAGCTCAAGATTCTGTTTTATCTGTGGTAATGACAAACATCTCCTCTAGCAGCAGAGTTATTTGCTCCTAGACACAGCTGTGTATCTCTGGCAATGATTAGGGAATGACTGCGATACAAGAACTGCACTGGTGGGTTCTGTGTCAAAAAGGGCAGCCAATGCTTGCTTTCTGACACCTATGGACCATACATCCATTTCTAGGATCACTCAGAACAAACTGTCAGTGAATTGGTGCCAATTTCTCCATAACTTAGAGAATGAGCGTCAATAACTTGAGAATGAGCAGATGTAAGGTGGCTGAAATGCAATACCATTTAAGACTCAGCTCACATTCTCCTCAGTTATATCAGACATACAAAAGTATTTCAGTACAATATTCACTACCAATTTCCTTTGTCTTTACTCTGATACACGCCAGATCTACTTCTACCACTGCCCCAGGGGTCACTAGAGCTCTGGGTATTGAACACCCATGACTACAGTTTCTTAGAGGTTATTTTCTGTATTACCCTTCTATCTATATCCAAGTAATAGAACTGACTATTGTATTAGATAGACTTTCTAATGACAGATGGGCTTCAACATCCAAATGCTAACATTTAGGTCCTTTCAGAAAACATTATTTTTTACTTGTCTTGCAGATCAGCAGTAAGCACAATGTAAAACAAAATAATAAAAAAAGTTGGACAGAAAAACCTGAAAGAGTCTAATCTATGAAAGAATGAGAAACATTTTAATAAACCAATAGAGATTTCTGGATGACTGTGTCACAATTAAAATGCTCATTAGAGAGACCTGAAATTCTCATTCATACAACTTTCCATATAAAACTCTTACCTACTAAAATTGCCTTGATGTACCAGTAAAAAAATCCAAAAGCTGTTACACAGCAGAAATGGCTGTGTGTTTTTTAACCAGATTGGATGATCAGCTGTCACTGCTGTCTGATCATACAGACTTCTGCATAGGAAAGCAGTTTTTCTTTGCCCAAATACATTAAGCTAGAATTTCAGACATAAAACAACAAATATCATTGATGTGGTGTTTAGCAAGGGGGAGTTCTTTGTTAACACCTTCATTCCTGTTACTTACTATGCAAGAAACAGATGGAATTCAATTTTATGCCCAACTGTTATGAATGATGAATATCTTTTCAGTCAATGCTGAGGAAGTACAAGGGTGTGACAAAACAGTCTGAAGACCAAAATATAAAATATAGTTCAACATGCAGGATAAATACAACTGTCTCCTGATTTGTTGACTCCCCCATGACTTCTTCACACATAGTAGGCCACCAGCTTGCAAAAACCTAGTTTTAGACCTTTACTGCTATAGGTGTTCTGGGCTAATAATTTCAATTCAATTAAAAGCCTGAATTCAAAGCCACTGAAATCAATCAGCACATCTCCTTTGATTTAAAAGATTTTATTTGCCCCAAGAAATCTGATCTTCAGGTCTTTGTTTTTAACATCTCACGGATGGTCTTTTTTAACTTCAGTTTCCTTGCCCTTTATACTGTTTTGCCACAATCAGTTTTTCTTCCAAGCCTTTCCTCTAACTGAAGATACAAGCTTTCTTGTTTACTTCTAATGGTTGAAACTTGCCCCTCAGAGTTAAATTTTTTTTTTTTTTTTCTTTTTGGGGGGGGGGTGGTGAGGTGGTACTGTAGCTTCTGGTATTGTCTAAGTAGTTGCAACACCACTGGATGCTTTTCATATTATCTGTGAAAACCATTTGCATTAAATGTGGTTTATGTTTTCAGTCATTTAAAAGGAGAGGTGGACAGAATAAGCTAAAAAATATGTTCATAGTCTGTTTTTCTCAATGCTGAATCTTTCTCTGAAGCCACTTGGAAGTCTGCCACTGATTTAAATAGGAGACTGATAGGGCTCTAAATTCACTTTTCAGAGATGTGCCCCCATTTTTTAAACATCACCCTGATTATTTTCCAACATTCTCTTCTTCCATTCTAGAATAGAACATAAATCAGAGAACTTTCTCTTTGTTGTTTGTCCCATGTTTTCCTGGAAAATTCATAATGGGGATTTAAAGGAAGAAGATCAGCAATACATGCAAGATGTGTATACACATTTTTCTTTTGAACTCGCATCTAAGGTGGTCTTCAGTGCTCTATGATTTTTCCTATTGTATGCAGAGTGACTCATTCGGACTTTGGCTCTGTTCAGTATTTTCCTGCTGTTTGAAATTAAAAAGAAGTGAGTGTGAAGAGGCCGATGCAGACTGGCTCCATCTGCACTTCCTCACTGGCTCCCAGGCTGTCAGAAAGTCAAGGGCGGCTATGGTCCCCTTGTTCCAGCACCACTTACCCTTAACAGGGCATTGTTCCTAAACACTATTATTGTTTCAGGTTGTCACTTAAAGGAGATGTTACATGTACAGTTACTTCAGAAATGATGGGCTGTTCTGCCCTCAGAAGCCATGTTTATAGCTTTACCCTTTGCAGAGGATGGCCGGCTGCCACTGCTGCTGGCTGCACTTTGGAGAATAGCTGCAAAAAGCTCTTCTTTGACCTAGTGGCTTTTCAAGTTTGTATTTCCCCTCATGCTCCATGCTAAGCTGTGAAGTTTGCACAGCCATCTCCACCACTATAAAGAGGAATGCTGAGTTCCTTTATAAATTAAAGGGTGTTTCATAGCTGAGGTTTAGAGGAGACAGGAGCGGAAATTTCTGTGAAGCTACAGCAGGGTTTCCATCAGGAGTAGACAATGAGAGCAAAAAGATTTTTGTCAAATTGCTGTATAAATCATTAGTTAATTATATGCCTTAATCATCTGCATATTGTAGGAAACAGCCGTGCTGCAAATCAGATCCACTCAGCCAGCTCACAGACTGGCACAGAACTGAGAACTAAATGTATGGGGAGTTCATAATCATAATAATCTCTTTAATCTGGTGGCATTGCTACACATAATGATATTCTGAAAGCAAATCTGATGCAACTTTAAAAACACTAGGGAAAACAAAATACAGATGTTCCTAAAGTAAAGGAATTTACAAACAAATGTACAGAACATTAAAAAGTAAGATTAAAAAGAATTTACCATCTGTACTAACCTAAAAGAGTAATAAATCTGACAACCTGAGCCAAACATTTAGAATGCATTTGAATATTTTCAGAACTGCTGTGCTGTTATGAAAAACAAAAAATGTTGAACTATCGTATATTCATCAACCTCTCTCATTATTTAAGGCTCTCACCACACTTGGCTCACAGGTGCCAGACCACAACACAAGCCAGCAGTTGGAGTCCTTCACCCAAGGACTTTCAGCTGCTGTGGAGCACCCATTACAGCAAATTTAGTTTTCTGACACATTCATCCTCAGGGTAAAAAAAAATATGCAAATTCATCCTACATGAAAGATAAAATAATAAAAAAAGAATTAAATTCAATTCCTATTCTGGGAGATTCAAAGAATGCTCAAGGTACAACTTTATAAAGAAGTTTCATGTACAAATGTCCTCATCCAACATGTTAGTGGGATCAGGGAGGATTCTTCCACTCAAGGACAGTCTTGTTCAGATTAAATCACTGCTGTGCAAATCTCATGCAGGTCATTATCAGCCTTCTAACGATGCCATTTCTTTCCCTTTATTTTTGTTAAGCAAGTTGTTTCTACTCAGTAGGGCTGTGTAGCCTATTACACAATGGAGATATTAAATAAGGCTAAGAATTGTTTGCTCCCAACTGGAGGGGCTCTGTCACTACCAACTACAAAAGGGTAACAATAAATAAACAGTATCTGTGCACCACATTCAGTGAAAAAATCCAGCAAACATTTAATTTGAATTAACTCATGTCCACAAAAAGTGGACCACTAAAAAGTGTGCAGCCGACCAACCTACCCATGCAACTGAGCAGTGCAAAGCTGTCAGTAAGACAAGAATAGGCAACAGATAAGAACAAAATTTTTTCCTTAAGTAACTATGAAACAAGCTTCTGGAACTGGACTAGTGACAAAAAGATAGAAAGCCAGCCCAGCCAGCTGCTGGTAACATCCATGTGACAGCAGGGCTGTATGACAGCTACTGTCTTCATCATCACTGGGATGACTCCACTTGTCCTTGCAGCAGTGGCAGTGGGCCCTCTCACACTTGTTCTGCATTTCTGTCGTCCTCCTGCAAAATAGTGTGCTCCAGAGCTAAGGGGGGGAAAGTGTATGAACACATTCACTATGGTATTTTTCCTTGGACCAGGCTTCACAAGCTCAAAAAGATATGGATTTATGGTTCCTAAACTGTTAAGGCCCCCTCTGTTGAACTCAAATCCAATAAACAGAGGAAGACGTGTTGTATAATATGAAGAAGATGGAACACTGGCTTTCCAGAAGTAGAAGTATTCTGCACTTGGAGCTATTTCCAGGACCCTGTAGCACTGCAAACATAGAGGTACTATGCCCAAAAGCCTTCTGTTCTCAGTTGCACTTGTCAGCCTGATCCAGGTGATACTCTGGTCTATGCAGAAGCTGTCAGTTTTCTTTACTGAACGACCCATTCCATCTTTCTCCACTTTTACTGCGGCTCAAGAAGTTTCTTTGTGTTTCATGACTGCCATATCTGCTCATTTTTCATCATCTATTTAGATGCTTAATGTTTTATGGGAGGAAGCATCTGTTTGCTGTGAAGAATAGCTAAAGAAACAGGCATCCCATCACTAACAGACATCTGATTGTTACTATTATTTAGAAAGATGAAGTCTTGCTTTTAAAAAGCTGGCTTTAATTTTGGTTTGTGTTGCTTTTGTGTTTTATTTTAAAGATCTCTCGTGAGAAAAACAGCACACCTTTACAGAATGGTAGTAGAAAAGAAGCTTCTTTACCTTCTTCAAAAGCACATTTATATTCTTACACTGCTGGATATTACATATTTAATATTCAGCAGGTGACAGGAATCCAAGATCAACACTGAAAATTGAACTGCTTTGTGAACCCTTCTTCTTGCTTAAATGTCTTTGCATCATGTCTTAGAATCAAGAAAGTCTGATGAATACTTTCCAGTTGTGAAGAGGCACTATATTCCTGAGGAAGTCAGGGTTTCTTTTCTGAGTAAAGTAACTGGTAATGGGGAATAGGACAGATATCTGAATAGGAAGTGATTAGAAGACTAGTAGCAAGAAGGAAAAAAAAGAAAGGAAAATAGGAAATATGGGGCAGAGGGGGAAAGGAAATATGTATTCTGGTCCAAACAACATGTTCCTGCAAATTTACACAGTCTAGCTGATTCACTAGAATTAGATTAACACAACATTGCTCATTTCCAAGTGCAAAGTCTGCGTGCAGAAAATGCTTAATGACAATACTAAGAGGAAAGTTGCTGAAGCAGTAAGACACAGATGGCCAGAATAAAGTACTGAAACACCACAGGAGTCAAGTTGTGCTGGGGCTGAGATGAGATGAGATGAGATTTCCCTGTGCACTGATCTGCTCTGTAGAGGACAAAGAGTGACTGTGCCTACTCTGGATAAAAAAGGAAACATTAGAACAACTATGTGCAGCAGATTTAGGGATGGAGACGTGCCAGAAGAAGTTTCAAAATTTGTTTCTCTTGCCAATAATGAGTAAGCAGATTGAACATTTTAACATATAGATAGCATCCAACATGTAGGTAAAAGAAGAATGTAAAAAACCCCTTAATCCCTGTATCAAAGACCCTGGGGACAAGGAACACATCAATAAGCTATCAGGTATTGCAGGATTTATACTGTCAAACCTTTGGGCATTCTCTGCAAATTAATAGGATGTCCCTGTCAAGATGCAAAGATTTCTTTTGTTCTCACTTGATACGAACAGGATTTAGGGATTGTTTTAAAATAACGAATATTGTGAAGGAAGGGTAGGGTTAAGCATTAGGGAAATCAAAATCATCTTCTTGGCTTTACTAGAAAAAAGTTTGGATTACATTGGGGCAAGTCATTCAGTTTCAGTGGATTGGTTCTTCATGCATTTAATAATGAGATTAGAATAATATTACTTTCTCCCTTCTGCTTTTGTGTGACTTGTATATTTCACTCCCTTGAAGACCGCATTTTCTGCTATACTGGCTTCTACCAGCATAAAAGATTCTTCATCTAAACTCAAGACTTTAGGAATCATAATTCTAACAAGAGGCATGTTTGTAAACCTATCATTTGCCAGTAGATTAGTTGTACAGCAGAAGGAAAATAGCTCAGAGTTGAGCATAATTATAACACACAGGGATTCATTTAACATTTTTATATGAACACTGCTATTTCCATACAGAACTATCTGCAATATCATTAAATAATGCCCTGCATGTAGATGTTACATATTTATCCTTACAGCAGGATGGATTGAGGCATTGTAGGTAATATAAAGCAAAAATGTTTTGGATTATAGACATTCATATTAAAGATTGAAATAGTTCCCTGAAATCGAGGTTGATGAGTAAGTTTGCCCTGCCATAAATCTTGAATACAAGGTACAATTACTGCCACTTCAGAGCAACAGGTATCACCCTTTAATGTCATTTTAGGATATTGGATGCCTTTTTTCAACTCTGATCAGCGAAATAAGGTCTGAAGCAGGCAGAGAAGAAACAGCACATTTACTCCGAAATGGAGAAGGAGAGACAAGACAAAGTGTTTGAGCAGCACTTTCTAAACAGCAGACTGTTACACCTGCCATCAGCACATTTTCAAAAGTGCTCCTGAGCAAGGGAAGATAGTACATTATGTCAGAAGCACCTTAATCAAGCCACTTTTAAACGAGTGGCATGTCAATGTTTAACCTTTTTATTTACTAAAGAGAGAGAGAAAACTACTTTGGTTCCACTCATGTAGACAGCAATATCCAAGAGACATTCTAGAAGTTTCAAATGAGACAAACTTTCTGAAGCTTTCTTGTCAGTTTGGTCAAGAAGTTATTCAGAAATACTTGAAAGTGTTACTCAAAATCCCATTAAAGTCACTGCTCTACTACATTCAAAAGACTTCTCCCAACACTAAATTAAAACCTATATTTACATACCTATTCTGGGTGATGTAGATTAATGATATTTCACCACAGGAACTTTCATAAATTCTACAGCCCTACAGATTTAAATTGGACACAGTTAAAATGAAACATGGAATTAAACTCATAATCCATACGTGACTGGATTTTTCAGAACTGCAGAATTTTGCAACTCTTATTCATCATGCTGAGCTTTCCAGTGCTAGACCACAGAATATGCTGGGGACAGTCAGCTTTGCAATCAAGCACCCAGACACACAATCCCAGACACTGACAATTCATATGTGCCTTTAAGATCTGTGATTTAGGTCTCATTCAAATCCCACCAAAGTTCATAATCAGTCTTTTGTCAGTACTGGCATACACTCAGCTAGCTGAAGTCTCTGTCAGCATTAATGAGGTCAAGTGCTTAATAAATGTAACAGAGAGAAAAGTAGCATTTAAGGAGATTTAAAGATGGATGTATCTATCTAAATTATAGACCTTTGTAGTTCATATTGAGCTGGAAAAAGAGAAACGTTCTCAGAAATTAACAGAATAAGTAAACACCAAATAAGGTTTTCAATAGTGCAAAAATAATCATCTCTGTCAACAGATTTGTCCTTCAAGCTATTACTCTCCTCCAGTGCTCACTTTCTCACAAACTCAGTGCTCTGCTTGGCTACCAGCAGATCCTCCCATTCCCAGGGATCTTCATCTTCTTTGCAAATACAACTTCAACAAGCTTCATGTGGATACTATCTCTGCCCTTTGGTTACATAAATACATGATCTCCCTATATGAAAATAGCCTATAAAATCTATACCCAATATGAAGCACTTTAAAAACAGGAAGAGTTTATGTGGATGGGCATGTAAAAGCCAGGGACAGAACAAGACAGAAGTGTATGTGATTAACACATTATAAACATGATGATAACTGGAGAATTTTGAGTTTCAATATCTAAGCCGAAAGGTAACAGTTTTTCAAATGCAGAGAACTAACTGGATAGTAATTATTATAATTAGACAAGCATATATAATCATTGATCCTGAGCACATATTAATGCATAATATATGCACTTTTGTAGTGATTAATGATGCAGTTTCCTTGCTCCTCAAGGTGGCTCAAGTCATTTTACTGCACTGCAAGTTCTAAGACAAAAAAATTAAATCATAGTTAACACTAAATAATCTCTACTGAAATTCTACTGAAAAGCCAAGGTTACCAAAGCTGCAACCTTTAAATTCTTTTTATGGTGTTTATACATGAACCTTTCAACTGTGGTGGACCTCAGCAGAACCTGCTGCTTACCACAGCTGCTGCAGCCACCAAGTCCCTCCCAGAACTGCCAGAAATGAGGATCTGCACTATGATCAGTCTCAGAGACAACATATCACATCTGGCAGTAGGGGTGGTGAGAGCCCACTCTACCAGACAGTGAGGATATGCCGGCTGCTAGCAGAGATAACAGATATTCTGCCTGATGCATGACCTGCAAACCAAGAACAGTCAAGAAAGCCCAGTTGCCATCTCTCTGATAAAGAAGAGGGAGGCCAGGGCTGCTGACACCATCCCAGACATCAGTGTTTGGCTGTGACAGCAACTGAGCTGCATAGGAAAGTTCTTCCCACATATATTCTGAAAAAAGATTTATCTAATACTAGGAAAAACTAGTATTTATATAAACTAGGATTTATCTAGTTGGCATTCACCAACTGCTCTGATGAAGAGCAAAGCCAGGTGCCAGAGACAGAAAGTTGCTGCCTGCAGTAACAGTTAGAAATTTCAGCTGTATTAGTCCCTCTCAATGATTCATTCAGTAATGGTGCTGAATTCTCCCCTGCATACAAACATCCTGTAACTGACTTGGAACAAAAAGTTACTATGGCACAGATTATTTTTATTATAAGGCCCTTATTTTAAGTCCAAACTATTAGGTACAGTCCATAAAAATAACTCTGGGAACTGCTGCTCAGAATTAAAAATCCATTGAATAAAAAATTCTTGTTTCCTATGTCTAAGCACTTTTAAATATAATTATAAACAGTTCATAGTGCTGTGACTATGAACAATTGAATTTTAGAAGTAAACTAATCCAAGACCTTTTCTGGTTATGGATCACTGAATCCAGAATCATGAAATCTAATAAAGAAAATTGTATATACCACTGAATGTAACTATACCACATAATAACAAAGACCACACCACTGTCTCCACTATTCATAAAGCCTTCCTTTAAGTAGTCCCATATCTCAAGATAGCATCAAGCAACGTGTTTCATAACCTCTTAATCAGAACACTTTCTGTTTCCACTTTTTCTGTGATTCAGATTTTTCTACTGAAAAAAAAATAGAGTGATAATTTAAGTACAGATCAGGTTGGCTTCTTTTTAACCTGTTTTTGAGATTTCCCCTCTTCTGCATAATGTGCATAGCTTATTTACAGTCAGGTACTGTCAGACACAGCTCAGAGGCTAAAAATATCTTGAAGACATATTCACCAATATATTGCAAATTGAACAACTTAAGACATGCTCTCTGGTGGCTTTGAACAGACCGAGAGAACTGTGGTTTGAGCATGAAAACTGAAGTTATTCTCCTACTGAAATGATAACATTCAAAATAAATATCACATAGTGAACCCCACCAGTCTTGTTTAGATGTCCTTAAGTCAATATTAAAAGACCATTTTTAGAGGAAAGAGAATTAACCAAATTTAAGGACACATAAATAGCCTGAAGAGACAAAATCAGAGTGTACATTTGTCTGATGACCTATTCTTCCCTAAGGAGGAATAAGAGACTACTGTCTAACGTTCATCGTTGCTAGAAGCATCTACACAGCATAACTCATAGTTTTCCTAAAGCATCACGGTCATCCAACAAATAACAGGCATGCTGTTCTGAGCCACGGTAGCTCACAAGAGTTAACACTTGGACATTTACTTAGGTAGATGCAGAGGACAGAACAGGAGTTCTTTAAAGCAGTTCTACCTTTGTTTGTAGTCGCATTCCGTTGGTCAGTAAGATAGAATAAGATTATTATTATTAATAAATCACTGTTTTCTGTTGGCTGGCTCCTGAAAAGTTTGTATTGTTCAGTGTTGCTGTTCTCCAATATTTTCATTACTATTTTGCCCCTCTACAATCTCTCTCTCTCTTTTTTTTTTTTCTGGATACCCTGGGAAATGTCTGGATTCTGCATGATTAAAGTTAATGGGAGCTTTGCCATCAGCTTCACTAAATGCGAGATAATGCTCTGTGCCAAATTCCATAAACCTTCTAGTAAGCCACAACACCTGTTTTCCTTCTCCTCCCATGCCCCATTTCTCTTCATTGCACATTTTTTCTCTGCTCTGACACTTATTAATCCATGCACTCTATCCAATCAATCACATTCATCTTTCTTCACCAGTTATGTTGTTGTAGTTCTGTGGCTGAAATTAACAGGGCAGTGTGAACTCACTTATAAAAGTGCTACTTTTCATATTGCCAAAATAATGTCAGTGTATCACAGAACACCAGTCTAAAATGGTATGCAATACCTTTTCATGCATCTTGATCTGATTTTAACTTTCAGTCCCACTTGGAAAATCACCACCCTATACATTTATTTCTAAAATGTTCTTATACCCAAGTGTTAAAACTTTTCCATTGTTCAGCTTGCTGAATTCCAGTCTCCCCTTCATAGCAAATGTAATGAACATACTTTATTATTCCTGCCAAAATGTTTCAACATTTAAACTTTAGCAGTTCTTCATTCTTTGTGCTAAAACCCTTCCTGGAATTTTTAGTTTAACTCCTCTTGAGCTTAATTAAAGACATATCTTCTAAAAACACCTATTGAGACAAGCAGAACAAGTGGAACTATCTTAGGAAAGCATAGAGCCTCAGCTTTAGAATAATAATGACCAAGCAGAGCGGAAGCAAAGACGATCATTTGGGGATGATCACTTGGGTCAACAGTCTCAAATATGGATTAATCACGGGGGAAAGGGACAAAAAAAAAAGCACTTTGGGAACAGTTGGTTTCTTATTGAAGCAAGACCTACTGCCCTGTCTCTTTAGCATATTCTCTCATTTGTTAAGACCTTTCATTAGCTGTGTGAATGTAATCCACTACTTCATCTCCAAAATGTGCAACAGACCAAGCAGCAGGTGAAGGGCATCCTTTATTCAGTTCTGTCTGACTTTGACTCTATTAGAATGATACATCATTCAGGATTCAAATTAATGTCTATCCCAAGAGACGTATTGTATGGCTTGATATTTACTCTAAGTGTTCTTTGAATTTGCTGTCTACAGAAGCAAAGTGCAATACCATTATCAGAAAATTTACTTTCTCCTACTGGAGACTGCTCTGTGAAAGCCAGGCTTCTACACCTGGTAGTTTATAAGATGTAATTGTTTTGCCCTCCCAAATTTTTCTTGGGAAAAAATAAAGCCTGAGCAGAGCAAAATACTGTATGTTCATTCAAAATCTAGCTAAACACACATAGTTCAGAGTGCAACTGCTAAATGCCTACAGCTCACTCCCAGCTTTTACAAGAAGTTGTAACACTGCCTAAAGGGAGGTAATGACATAAAATATTTCATAGTAGCACCATTGGAGCTGATTTTTACATCTTTATCATTAATTCTCAAATACAGAATCAATCAACTTAATCCAATTCAACATCAGTCCCAGGTTGCTGGGGTGTCTGGTAAAGGAACCTGAACTGATGTGTCAGAGAAATCGCATTTCAACCTTGTTGCTTTCAGTGTAACATACTTAATTTTTAATCATTATTGCTGCTGCTTCTGAAGATAAGACTCAAGATTAAAAGAAGCAAAGTAGCTTTGAAACACTTGAATCAGAGCCCAAGGTTTAAACAGCAGTGTCCATACAAATAGAAAACCAGGCAGGGAGATTCTTTTCAATTTCCAGCAGGTAGATGTAAAAGCAAAGTATGGAAGCACCTCCCTCAAATGCAGAAAAGAAAATTTCTGCCTGAGCAGCACAAGCACACTAGAGACAGAAAAGAGATACTAGTGCTTTCACAGCCATCCCCCTCACCATTCACTGTCTTCCAGAGCTGCTGCTCATTCCCTAATGTCCAGATTGGGGCAAAATTCACTGCACATGCCCAGATGTAACTACATGTGTTATTCTGTGGGCTTTATTTTTTTTTTAATTTCCTTATTTTACTTCTATTAGCAATTCTTCTTTTCAGTCCTCTCTTAGGACTTCATTCTTTTCAGTAACTAATATGCTTAAAATTGAATAGTAGTTTAAACCCTTGGGAAATTTGAAAGTATGTAAGTATGTTAGTAGTATTGAAGTTCTTTTATGGGTACAGAGAGTAGGAACCATGTTTTTACTGTATTGTTTCATCCAAATAATTCCTTTTTAGAAAAAGAATATATTTTTAGGTACTTCTCGCCCTATTTATAAGTTGGGGGGTGGGGGAAGTCAGTACTCCAAATGTTAAACAACTTTCTCAGCTTTTTTCCCCCCCCCTTTTTTTTTTTTAAACAATTCAGAAAGATTCAGATTTAGATGGTTTTAAATCGTGGAATTACTTTCTTCAGAGTAGGTTTTAATCTGGGTCACCATGCTGCAAAATAGTACTTGGAGTATTTCTTATCTAAGTTTCTTTCTATTTTGAAGGTTTGTTCTGTACAGCAATCAACATCAGTGTAATTGATATTCTGCCAACCCCTTAATCCACATTTGTGCACACACACACTATAAACCTGCGAGTTTATGGCAGTGCAATTTACTTCAGTGTCAACTGAATTGTATAAAACCCACTTGCACATCAATGGGATCACCCGTTGTGCATTGGTTTTGTGTAGACAGGGAGTAAATCACCTGATAATCTGATGGGGATGGATTGTGTAAATAGTGCCACAAAGAGCAAATGTGCATAGATAGGGCAATAAACTGGAATGATCGATGGGACAAGCACCATGGTAAGATCAAAGACAGGAGGCTGCAGCAAGCTTTTTAATCACTAGACCTTGCACTCCCATTAGCCACTTCCTGTAAATGCTCTCTCAGCACTCTGAATTGGAGGTTTTCCACTTTTTTTTGCCTTACACCATTCAAGTTCAGTAGGATACAGCCTCGAGCAGCACCAGAAACCAGTTTAAGTGCAAACAAGATCTCTGAAGATGTGTTTGCTTGAGTTAGGCAGCTCTGCACTTTGCTACCTGGGGGCTATGCCACCCTGGCTTCCTCCCGAGTTTGTCTGCTGCAGAGTCCTTCACAGAAGATATTAGCTAAAATTGTGACTGCATTCTTGGGGGATAGGGGCACCAGGAGCTGACACCTCCCCATCCCCAAACCCTCGATGCTGTACCATGCTTTGTTTCACAAACCAGCAGAGCAGTTTTGCCAGAAGAGCTCAGCACACAGAATGAGCACAGGCTGCTCCTTCCCCGCCTCACAGTCTTATCCGAGCTGTGCTTATACTGCTGCCTCTACTCTTGAATTTGTTGTTGGTCTAAGTTGCCAAGTTCTCTCTCCCTCTTGAAAAGCTGCTCTCCATCTTCCCTCCTCAGCTAGTACCTCCACCTCTGCTGTTCCCTTCCCAAATCTCTCCTAGCTTTTATCCTTCTCACATAATAATCCATTGACAATTTAAATCCATATTTTCAGGTTTTTTTCCTCCTCCTTCAGTTTGCAATATCACTGCCTTATTACCCACCACCTTATCTTCCGAAACCCAAGCTCCCTTCCCAGGTGCCCTCCATTATTTCATCTTCCCCAGATATTTGTTTCTTTTCTCAACAGTAGTTGGCTGGAATAGCAACTGCTTCTTTCTCATCTAATTATTGCAATGAATCTGTACAAGATACCAGAACAGAGTTCTGAAATGCAATGAGAAATGTTTGAGTACTCACTACTCTTTTTTCACCAGATTGAAAGTAGTTTAATTACCTGGAGATTTACAAATACTCAAATTATCTCCTCTTGTTCTCAAATTTTTCATAATTCTACAGCTGTTTCAGCTACCAGCAGACACAAAATGTGGCTTTTTAGAGAGGCGAGAGAAAAAAAAAACCCCAAACAAGCAAGAAAAAATTGCTCTTTTCACCTAATTCATCCATATTACATCACAACTTGATCAACATTTAATATTTTATTGTTTATTTTTACCATCTCTACTACTTTTTCTTTGCATTTTGATTTCCTTCCTTGAAAGAAAGGAAGCTTCACAGCATGCTGACTGTGCCTCTTCAGAACAAGGTCAGTTTAGCTTTTGGTGCAGCATAAGTACAAACATTGCTTAGGATGAGGGAGAGGGAATTCAGCATGAAACTTAGGCATAACGTAATTTCAATAACCTTTTGTTTTTATGTATCAGTCTGGTACACATACAAAAACATTAAAGAAATTTTATACCTTAGAAAACAGCCACATATTTGTATACTGAAGAAAAAGGAACGTATTTTCTCTGTGTTGGTGGGCAGTGGGGTTTTTTTTGTTTTATCCTCTTCTCTCCAGTGTTTAAGGCATGAAGATCAAAGATTGTCAATGAGACTTTTAAGATAATCCTGAATGCCTTTTTCACTTTGAGAGTATAACCATTACCATCGGCTCAACAAGGTGGGGTATTTTTAAGAACTGTTTTGGAAAAAGCTTCAAAAAACCCCATACTTCTTCACAACCCACATGGTATCCTCAGGCACATTTAATGGAAGTCTGGCTTCCAGATACCATAGCTTTTGATGAGCTCATTCACAAAGCAGGCTCTCTGAATAAGCCAAGACGTCAAGGCAAATGCAAATGTTTAAAGAAACAATTGCTCAACAAAGGGTTGCAAGATTTTTTCCAAAACACACAGGTCAAATAACTGGAAATGTGAACATGAAAATTATTACTACTTAGAGTTTTTGGACATGTCTTGTTTTCAAGGTAATAGTCATATGGCTTTTCTCTTCGGGAATTTCAGTCAGCTGCTGCGTTCACTCAACTTAAGACCTTTGCACAGCACCATAAGTACTGTGGGCATTTCTTGCTAAATTTATCAAGATTATTTTTTAACTCACTCCACAGTGAATGCATTTTAACCTAGAAAACAAAGTCATATATCAAAGCTAAGCAGTCTGAACATTGTAACTAGACAAAAGATGCAGATTTGCAGTGAGAATTATCTCTACAACTATTTTTGTTTTAGGAACTAGAACCTCATAATTAAATAAAAACCGTTACGGGGAAGGCTTTGAACTTAAAGGAAGGAAAATACATCACCAACCAACCCTAACACTTGAGGGGCCAGTGTAAATCCGGCCTAAACAGAAAACAAATACATGCTACTGCAATCATCACCACAGTCTGAGTATCTATCTTACAACAAAGAAAGGGACAATTCACATCAGATTTGTTATGTTTCACATAACAAACTTTAAATAGCAACAAAACGAAAACGGAATTTCCACTAGAAATTGCAAAGCACTAAATGGGCTGAGATTCTGTAAGTGCCACAGAGACGAGCTGACATTTCTCTGCAAAACAGTTATTTTAGCATTTCATTCATCCATGACTTATTAGATGCTTCTTAATTTTGATTTATCTTGGGAATTTTTGATCAAAGAGGGACACATACAAGTTTTCATTTTTATCTCAATAACTCAGTAATTCTGGAATCAAATCAGTTTACCAGTGAAGCAATCTTCTTTCCCCCTCTTGCTTAAGAAAGCCACTTTGCAGAATAAGCTGGTAAGAGCTGTGTAAATTACTTATATAGGAGACTTATGTCTTGAGGCTAAACCAATTACACAGACCTTTCACTCCTTACCTAATACACATTTTTTATATGTTAAAATAGAAAAACATATGGAATGGCTTCTGCTCTTTTCCAACACCTGGAACTGTGCAGTAGCTTATAAAGCAAGGAAATTTATCTGATATAGAATATTCTGATGACATGAGATTATGGCTCCAAAATTATAGAGTGAAACAATCAGTTTACGCAGGTTGCCTTGCTTTTCCACACTCAAGTGAAGACTGCTGTTCACATCTGTGAAAAACTTAATTGTGTAAAATTAACTCCTTTAATATACTAATCTTCTGCTCTATATGCAGGTATGAAGACATCTTTTACCCAAGGCTGCTAACTTTATACCCCAAAGGAATCTCTCACTCAGAAAGCAAAAGGACAAACATCTTTGTGTCAAATCAAAATATAAATCAAATAACAGATGCTAAAATACATTCCCTAACCAGCTGTGGTCAAAGCAGAGATATTTTTAATATTTACATAATAGGCTTTAAAAATTAATATTTTTAACTTGCTGACAATATGACAGTAACAAAATGTCTCCAATGAAAGATGTGCGATGGTATGTGCAGCATTAGGAAGGGAGGAATTTATTCTACGGTCCCTTCAGCAATCAAAAACACCAAAAGGATTTCACAGAGAATTTTCAACTGACTTTTATCTAAGGCCATACTAGCAGGCTAGGCAAGGCATTTTCCATACATTAATGAATTAATTCAGTTTTCACTTTCGCTTTATCTTTCACCTTAAAAGAAAGCCCTGAGGCAAGCAATGCTGCAGCACAACACTAACTCATGTTGCTTTGTAACAGAGGTCCTGTTCAAGGATTGGTCCACTGTCAACCTCAACTGCAAGAGCAGGTGCTTGCTGGAAAAGAGGCTAAGGAAGGAAGCATAGCACAGGAGCTTTCATCACGTTAGACAACAAGAAGGAAGATGCTCCATCCCTGTTCAAGGCCAGGCTGGATGTGGCTTTAAGCAACCTGGTCCAGTGGAAGGTGTCTCTGTCCATGGCAGGAGGCTTGGAAGGAGATGTTTAAGGCCCTTTCCAACCCATTGCATGATGGTATGGCAGGTACAGTCAGGATAAATACAAGACAACAATTAGTCATGCATGAAATGCAGCATTGTACATTTCTGTATTTTAATGTGTGTGCTTACATTCATATGCTCTGTTGAGAAAACAGTCAACTGAACTTGTGACAGGGATAAAGCACAGATATAAAGAAATAGTAATACCAAACAAAGACATCCCAGGACTAAAAAAAATCTAAATATTTCTGTTAATTCCCTTTAAGCCAATATATAAGTTCCTGTTCCCTGTATGTTCTATACAATGAGACAGGAGGAAAGAAAAGGTAGCTAAAAAAAGCAGATGGGTGGATGGAACAGAAAGAATAAGCTGAGAGAGAGAGAGAGGGACTGGTCTAGTGGGGGAAACACTAGAAGAATTAATTGGGAGATAGAAAATGGAAATCTGAAAAACAAATTTGAGCAGCTCTTTGGGATATAGACTGATATTCGACAGGGTGGATCCTTGAGGGACATGTGGGATTACTGATGGCTGCCTTCTCTTACTGCAGCTCTTCGTACACAGACACAACACTGAAGAAAACCACCTGGAGTGTCCCACTAATATTTCATTGACTGAAAGCAACATCAAGAATTTCACTAACTAAGAAGCATTTAATTCTGATGACACAACAAAGCTAGATGCAAAGGGGATGAATTGAATCTAAATTTAAAGTTCAACATGTTATAATTGCAGTATTAACTTTTTCTGTTATCATTCAAAAGCTGCAACACAATTTCCCTGTTTGATTCTTAATGACAGTAGTGCAACAAAAGAATCAATCAGAATTTCTGCTATGAGCTCAGGAGAGCAGATCTCCCTTAAATTTTATTTAAATAGTATAAGAAACAAATAGATAGTAACAATTGAAAAAAAACAAAACAAAACAAAACAAATGAACAAACAAACAAAAAAACCCACAAAACAGTTGAGAAGAAGCTTCTCACTACAGTACAAAGCCTTACTGAGTATTCAGCACTGGTTCTAGATGAATGAGGCAATCACCTAAATATATGAAAAGCTAATGTACAGTACAGAACATGTTAAATCAAATATTATCATAGGTTTATCCATGCCTGGGCGAAATCCAGAAAGGCACAGCAAAGCCTGAGAAAGAGATGAACCTGAGATATACATGCAACAGGGCTTCCTTATGTCCCAGAAACATTACCAAGCTATTACACAGGCTTTTGTGCATTGGAGAGAAAAAAAAAAAAAAAAAAGAGGAAATGAAAATGGAACATCTGCAGTGTCTAAAGTATTCTAAAGGGAATATACGGGAAGGATGTTTCAAAGCTATTTGAGCTAGGGTCAAACAGGGATAGGAGATGCAAAACCTAACAAAGGTCAAACTACATACTAACAGAGTTTATATTCTGAAATAATTATTAAGCTCTGTGACAAATAAATACACTGTTCTGAAAATTATTAAACAAACAAGAACAAGCAAGAATCAAATTCAGCAGTCCTCTATTGAGCGAAATTGCTCCTAGGTTTTACCCCGTGTTAGAATATTTGCTCACTGTAAAAGAGTTAAGGTAAAGCCATTACTTGGAAAGAGCTCGTAGTGCCTACCTGAAAGCACTTTTTGTTGCATTTGGGGGTAACCTCTTTATGCAGGTATTACATTGCCATCTAGTGTATGCAGTACATATTGTAATTCTGCTTCCTGGGCTTTACATCACATAAAGAAGCTGAATTTTCCCCTTAGTTGGCTTTCCTCAATGCATTTTATCTTGAAGCATAACAGATTTCCTCCAGGCTACTCAATCCTAAGAATCGTGCAAGTGGTGTTACTGAGAGATTCAGCACCATAAAAAAGCACTACTCCAGAAGCAGCCATTTGCTGAATCTTTGGCAGGTACATCCACTGACAGTTGAAATTCCTAAAACTTTTCTCATGCAGCAACAGGTGCTTTGGATTCAATGGTCCTCCCCTGGAGATGACGTGGACTCTCATCCCTGACAGCAACACAACTACCCCACTCCAGAGAGGGGAACAATCCCAGTCCTTCTGATGCCACTTTCAGTAACTAATTAAACTGTTATCAAGACAAGGACAGTGGCTCAACTGCATGGCCAAGTCCTTGGATGGCAGGGAGGCAGAGTCCGCTTTGTACAGGTAAAAGACTGTTTCACTCCATAGTTGCAGGGTGTTCCTACCATGCACCCCAAGCCATGAGTCACTGCTCCAGGCAGACGCATGGGAGTTTCCCAATCCTGTTTTAAGAAAGTTTGGGAGACTGGTGTTTCCCACAGCTCACCACTCTGTGTGAACTGGTAGCAGCTACATATCCCACCTTTGAGCACTATCCTTCCCTGCATTACTTGGTAATAGTCTCTGAATTCCCCAGCTGTGAACACTGCTGGGGGCACAGCACACCCAAATTAAAACAGGAGACATTTAGGTGCGTGTAAAAGTGGAGCTTGGAATCTTGAAGTCTTGCAACAAATGAGCACTGCCCACCACTTTGAACATTCCAGCCTCACTCCTGTTTAAGAATCTGAGCTTTTAAACCCAGACCTCTGAAGCACATTTTCCCAATGTTTATGGTAAGATCTATCTATTCTGGAAGAGCTCTTTCAAGACACAAACTGACCCAGGTCCACAATGCAAAGGTTAACTTATAAGACAGTGAAAGCTACAAAGGAAAACATAATTGCCCTGGCATAGTACATGAGAGGCCCTGGCCACCAGGTTCTCCAGGAAGCCACTCTCACCAAGCACTCCTACCTTCCACCCATTCCTTCCTTGGCTACAAGGTGCTGCAGTGAATGCTGAGTGCAAAAGGAAGAAAAATGGTTTCACACTCACCCCATCTGCCAGTGCACCTGAGAGAGAAACACGCTCTTCACTGGAAAGAAAGAACAGTAAAAAATCCTTACTATTACCAGAAAAGGAAGTGGCCTCTGCTTTCAAAATCCAGCTTCCATATGATGGAACTGAGAAAGTTCCTTTAAGCCCCAATATCAGTTACAAATAGCAAGTTATACAAGAACTGGCTACAGCTGGTTTTTTTCAGTGTCTTGACATCTTAACAATATAGCAAGGACCTAATTTTATGCATAAATAAAGATATTTTAATCCATAATATTTTATGCATAAATAAACCATATTTTACCTTCTTTTTTTGCTAGCTGTTGGGGCTTAAATTACTACTGGTTCTCCTTGTTAACACATTTGCTCACTTTACTGGTCTTGTCACATGATATTTTGCACTGGGTGTAGTAACAAAACATGCATTTAATAGACTGTAGCCTTTTTTTTGGCCACTGCTTTACCCACTTCTATTTGTTGTTACTATAATTAATATTCAAAATATATCCTTTATCAAATTCAGTTTTGTTAGTTATTGACCCACAGATATTACTTACACTGTGTTTCAGGATGTGAACACACATGGAGCCCATAAGCAGCTGGCCTAAGGGGTGGAGGTTGGCGAGCACCCTAATTAATTTCAGTCTAAAAGAGTCAAGTTAGCAAAACCCCACTGTTTAAGCTAACCAATGCCCTTTAAAATGAAACACTACACTGGCTCCGTCAGCAGATCAGTCCCTTCCAGCAGGGAGGGAGGTGAAGGACAATTAGGGCTGATAATGTCTCCTGTTAGTGCAGCTGTTGGGCATTAGGCCATGAGAAAAGGTAGCAAGTGTAAATAGACTTCCAGGGTGATAATAATTTCTTTTTCTCTCTAAATATGTTAAACACTAATTCAGCAAGATACTGATACTGTACAATCACCAACTGTGTAAATATTTCCATTCTCTTCAATAGGACAGCAACTCAGCTAAGTTTTTAATGTTAAAAGTCTGTAATAATCTATAGATACAGAAGTAGCAAAAGATTCTAATACACCTCTTCCATCCCTTCCTATGGAATGTTTTCTCATTCTATAGCTATCCTTAAACTTATATCAGCCCTAAATTCACAACTTGTCACAGACAGGCACAGCATCATCCAAGTTACTTCAGACATGTCCATAGCCTTCGGCTTGTAGTTAGTAAAAGCTGCCACTGCTGTAACTGGAGTTAAGTTCTTCACCCATTTACCAGAAATAAAAGCACTTACAAATTATTACCTGATCACCAGCTTACTACATGATGAGTTAATAAAATTAATGGAGATTTCCTTCAGAGAGCAAGATACAAAAACAAAGTAATTATTTTTATAATAAGTTGTAGTATCTGCCTTATTTTTCAAAAGAGAAGTAAATTTTTGTTCACTGAAGAAAAAAATATTATAAATAGAATAGATTGTATATAAGTGGATCCTTGATCATTTTCTAATAAATTTTAATGAGTTGGTTGGGGTTTTTTATCCAAAGTGGAAATAGTGTGATGTTTAAAATTCAGAGGAGAAAGAACTCCTCTTGATAGAAGCCTAATGACACAGAGAATTCAATGGCATACAATTGATGAGCCTCAATTTGTTTGCTAGCTCTAACAAGGCTACTTGTTGGGACCCAGGGAAAAACGAAATTAGAGAAAATTAGCAGCTACTCAGCATTTAAGTTTGCAGCCAGCCTCTCATTTGCACTCTTCTGGAATAGTAAAAATGTTATTCTAAGCAAGCAGAGGAGAGTCAAGAAATTTCTGAAGACACTGTTCTACTAATTCCTAAGAACAGAGGTTGAAGCTTGTACTAAGAGCCCTTCGGTGTGCCAGTTTGATGTCAAACATCAGTAGGCTGAAGTCAAACAACAGGTTTCTCAAGCTGTTCACACTATAACTTCATAAGAAAATGTTTGATGATCATATGTCCACACACAAATTTTCACAGTAAAAGTATACAGAAAAACATTATTTCTATCCATCTACAGAACTGTTTCCCAAAGGCCATAACCTGTCACTGAGCATTCACCACGGTGGATGGCAAACTCTACCACTGAATTTAGCTGTGAGAGATGTATGTTCTCACCTGGAAGAAGATAATTTTACATCCTTGTCCTGAAAATAACATTTTTCATTTAAGCTTCTGCAGTGTTTTTCATGGATACTATAAAATTTATTTATTAATAAATGAAGCAGTAAAATATCGGAGGCAAAATTTTAACATAGAGGGGAAAAACTTAATGGAATTTCCTATGGCAGTTGTGAGGGTTTTATTCACAGACGGGGCAGCCATCTCGAATCTAATAACCAGATGTGTCCAGAACTCAGTGTTTCCAAATGTTTCAGGTATGTGAGGTCTCAGAACATGACATGTTGTGCCAAAAATGCACAGAGGAGAGGAAATGGGTAATTGGGAGGGAAATGTGCAGTAGTAGCACGTGCCAATCTGTCCTTGCTCAACATGGGAAAGCTGGAAAAAGGAACTTTGTGGTGGAAAGAAAAGGGACACAAGGTCATTTTCTACTCCCAAGGATGACATTTATAATCCAGAGTGATTCCACTGAATTCAATGGTTTTAAAACCAGAGTGGATAATGGACTCTGGCAGTTATCTCTTTTTAATCACAGTGGGAATCAGACAGTTAGTTCAGCACATATTTAGTCTCTCCTCCCCTCTAGGGACACCTAGGATAAGGGCCAAACAGGTGCTTAAATACCTGGATTTGATGACTTGCAAAACATTAGATTAGGGTGATACAGAAGATAATCATCTCATCATTCCAATTGTACTTGTCCCATCTCTCCAGCACAGGATGCTGCCCAGTAGGAGGAGTGGTTTGAGACACAACATATTTCTCCCTTCACAGAATTTCAAGGTGGAAACATAATAGCATAGATATCCAGACTCTCTTTTAGTTTTGGTCTTCAAGTAATAATTAAAAGGTATTTAGGGATTTACAGAGTTCTTAATTTTATGATTAGATATTCCACATACTTATAATCCAAGTTCCAAGGGGTTTTTTAGCTTATTGTTTGTTTGGTTTTTAGTTATTCAAGGCTAAGTTTTCAAATATTAAAATCTTTAGGGGAAAGAAGAAGCTGTAACAGGAAATGCTTGCACAACTTGATTTTTATCTCTTGGTTATTTTGATCAGCAGCTTTCTAAAGGGAAAACATTCTTTGGAAAAGTATGACATGCAAATAATTGAGATACATTCCTTGATCTTGAACACAGATGAGAGCTGCAAGATTGTACGGGTAAGGCCTGTCATCTCCACACAGCTATTTCCCATTTTGTCTCTTTGTGTTGCCTCTTTGATGTCATTGTGAACAAATCATTATGGGCATATACGTTACACAGAGGTAGAAATTATACTGTTGGTATAAGCAAAATGAATGTGAGCTATTGCCTCAAAATATTCCAGCAAGTTCCTGTTTGGCTGCACAGAACACAGATTCACAGCTGGTACATATCAGAAAATCTCTGCTACCCTCCCCACAGCAGTGCCACTGATGACCATTGTGGCCTTCAGCCTAATCTCAGTATCCCAAAGTTTCAATTCATAATCAGGTTTCAAGGTTTCAACATCATTTCTAAAAGAAATATTTGGAAAACATCAAATGAAAATATATGCTGGAGAATGGCAGAATCTAAGCAACCAAAGTTGTGACTGATATTAGAGGAAATATTGCTAAGGAGTATTAGTTACTTAGCTGATGACAGAGAAGTGTAAAGAAGAGTAAATCAAACAGAATCCCCTCTTTAAGCTTCCCATTCTCCCCACCGATAATCTAGTCAGGTGTGAAAATTCACAGTACAATTGTGCCCAGAGAAGGGACATAAAATGATGTAGCTTAAAGTGTGGTATGACTTGCTATTTTCCTTCCCTGTGCATTCAGTGCTTCCAAAAACACACAGCCTTCCAGTTCTCAGCTCCAGCTGTAGGGAAGAAAGAGTTGCACTGGATGTGCTCCTGGATGTTTGTGTTCTTAGCTGCTCGCCTACAGTTAATGAAGCTTATCCTGATATTTCCTCTCATTACCAAGCATGGTTTTGATTCTAAGATTAAGACTATCCAGGTCGTAATCCAAGACTATAAAACAATAAAGCACCAG
This sequence comes from Corvus kubaryi, assembly GCF_017639235.1. NCBI lineage: Eukaryota > Metazoa > Chordata > Aves > Passeriformes > Corvidae > Corvus > Corvus kubaryi. Next base: position 752,288 of record NW_024582083.1, on the reverse strand, counting down.
TTCCAACTATTTGGAAGAATAAGTTTATTAAGTATTGAATTGTTGTGGTGGGGATTAGGGTAGGTCAAGCAAAGTCATTACATGGGTCATCCTCCCTTGGAGGGAAAATATGCCTTGCAAGGCAAAATGAGAAATTGAATAAAACCATGAGAATCAACTACAATTGACTGTAATATGCCAAGAAAAGTGCTGGGCCTTGCACCCCTCTAAAAGTTTTTGTTTCCCTTTTGTGAGTGCTTTTTCATGGTTTACACAGTATCCCCCTAAGCAGCCACTTGTCTAAAAGAAATTGTAAGGTGTCATGGAGTCGTTTGCTTTAATATAAGAGGAATATGAGGAATTGAACTGCATTCTATGATCACTCCTTTCTAGCCTCATCTTCAAGAAGAAAAATTCCTGAGTGAAAATCTGATAGAACATGAAGTGTAATGCCTACTCATTGCCTTCAAAAATTTCCATCTAAAAGCCCAGAATAACAATGTTATTCAACAAAAACGAGAGAGCAGTGCATGCTCTGTGACTCTATGACTTTCTATTACCAGCAGCAGCTTAGTTTCACCTTTTAGGTAATAGATTTCATTGTATCATAATCTCTTTCACATTTACTGACTTGGAAACTAGCACCTTTTGCAGTGCACAGGCCTTATCAGTGTTTTAGCATCCATCCTGAGGGGGCCTTAGAGTGAAAAAATGAGGGTATGGAGAAAGAAAAATTACAAACTATCGAAGTGGGGGAGATAAAATGTACGGCTTTGACATCTCATCCCTCCCCATGGAAGTAGATGTATTTCAGAGGAATGCAGACTTGCAATACAAAGTATTTTCTTGGATATTATAGGAGCAAGCCTGCTGACATTAAAAATATCATGCAAGCAAGCCAGTCTTTATTTAGTAAATACTAGGAATAGTGTAATTCCAAGAAAACTGAGAAATACGTAAGACTGAAGGAGGAGAGAAAGCCCTTTAGAATGTTTTGATCAATCTGAAAATCAAAAACATTTCTACAACACTTCAGCAGGTTCTGTTGTGTCTGAAAATTCAGTTCAGAATCAAAGCTTAAAAATATCTAACTCAGCTTCATTCAGATCACAGATAGTGAGGGAAGTAACTCAAAAGCAAGCACGGAAAATCAATACTCAGATATTTTTAACGACATACAGATACTGCCCATGGAATCCAAGACTGAATTTTCAGAATCTTGTAATTAGTGAATCCAAAAATGCTCTTAGATTAATGAAGCAGAAGCGCAAAGGGATGTGTGATTATCTAAAGTCTCAGGAAACAATTAAACCAGGTGGGACAATCAACTGAAAGGGCGTACCCCATGAAGAATACAGTAGTTCAGCCAAGGAATACAAAAGCATTTAAACAGCTTTTTAAAAGGGCAACAGCCTTACTGTAAAAAAAATTAATGCAATGAAAAATCTACTGCACAGCTACATGAACTATCTCAAAGGTAAATTAGCCTCACTAAGAAAATACTGAACATTAGTTCTGCTTCTAAGTTTGCCTACTTTCAGCTCCCAACTATTTGATCTTGTTCAGTCTTTCTTTGCTAGACTGTGGTTTCAATTATACAGCTACATTAATAAAAACTATGAAACTAGTAAAAATGCTTTTAAGTGTAAACATTATACTATAAAATAGCAAAAATCTGAATTGTCATTTTTATAAATGAAAGAATCAAGTTGAAGCAAAATAGTATGGTTTTCAAAATTTTACTCTTTACCTTTCAATAACCCTTTTTAAAAATTATTTTTCAACCTACAGTTTTCAAAGGCACCTAAGGCATCTAGGAAGCTTTATCATAAATGAATCCTTTAGATACACAAATATTCATTGCAATATTTTTCTATTTTTTAAAAATTTGTATTTATTGTATTTTTATTTTGAAATTCAGTGTTTTCTATTTTTATCTTGGCTCCAATTTTCTTAAATTTTAAATAAGGGGGTTGAGATTAATTACTTTGGAAACAGTCTGTGAATACATCTCCATATTTAATTGCTTTGTTGAAAAATTTCACTGAATAAAAATTTCATTCTTCTCTACCACTTGTTCAAGTGTACTATATATAATTATTATTTTTTTTCCTTTGAACTTTGTTTTCCTGGCAACTATTTATCTGAGAATTCTTAACATATTGTGCCAGCAACTTATGTAAACCCACAACCAACATGACTACATATTTTTCATGTTAATTTGAATTTATCTTGGCATCTTATAATACCATCCAGTGCATTGGCAAACAAATATTGAATGACTTAACTTGGGATGTCCTCCAAATTTTGTTTCTTTTCAGTGGAAATTCCCTGCAAGCTATGTCTAACTTTTCAGACATTACAAAAATGATCAGAAGATTTTGCAGATGTTTAACATCTTGCATGTTACCACATATGTTAACAAGCATCTGATGTTGAGTCCTGTCAGATGCATGTCGAAATAGAAAGCTGAAGACAGAATCTGTATTTATTTGGAAGGGCATCTATCATGTCCTGGTATAACAAGAAGTTTCTTTTCATTTAGTCTTTCAGATTTCAGAAAAAGGCATAAGAAAGCAGTCCCTTTAGAAGTTCTTTTGCAAAAGCCCTGCTAAAACAGCTAGTAAGATTTTTAGGTCAAAATGCAGTAAAAGATTCAGGTCTACAGGCTTCAGCACGGTGCATGACAGGCACCTGGTGCCTCAGAGGCAATGCAGGGCAGCCACACAGTTCGACACAGTCATAGCTACAGCAGAACTGTATGATACAAATTTTAAAACATTCTCGGAAGCACCAGCTGGATTCCAGGCTTCTGTAGCCCTTTTTTGAGGTGGCTGCCTGGCTCTCCCCAATCAGGGGCACCTTGTTTGCCCTCTGAGGGCACCCAGCCCCCTAACACAAGGGTCAGCCTGGGGTTCACTTGCCTGCCACAGGCACCTAATTTAGACATGATTCATAAAACCAGGAGTCTGCATTCCCTTTATGGGAAACAGAATAGGTGCCTTTAAGGATTTCTGGGCAGTTAAATGACTAAAATAGCCTAGGGAAGATGACGTACATTCCTGCCCTGCTCCCTTGCTCCCACACACACTTCTGTACGTATGCACGCAGTGAATCCAAAAGATAAACTTTGCAGCATTACTCTTCTTTGCAGTAAGATATTTCTGGGCCCTAAGTTTTTATGCATTAAATGTGTGCAGAAACGGACCTCCAAAACTTTTATTTATGTCTATTGAAACCTAGCAGCACTGGGACTGGAGTGAATGCCCTCCTTTGCCACACATTAATAATAAATGCTGTGCAGCACAAGCCAGTCAGTTGTTTTTCAGTGTATTCCTGCTCCCAAAGCTGCTTCTGTATTTTATCCAAAACTTCTTTAAACTGAAAAGCATTCCGTTCCCCACAGGAAACACAAAGCAGATATGCTGATATTTGCATATACAGGGATAGATATGAATAACATGATAAACCTTCAAATACATTACCTGAATCCGAAGTGGAAAGGAGTTGGTATTACATTTGCTGACATTCCTTTTCAGATTTGAGTTTCTTCAGCCACTTCTCAGAAACCATGTCTCAATCATGTCTAACCTATGGGATCCAGGAGCACTTTCCAGCTTCCAAGTCTTAACGTGTGCCTCCCACACACCAGAGTCAGAGGCATACGCCAGCTCATCCCTCCTGTACCACCAGGGAAGTGTAGCAGCTGTGTTCTGCTGAAGGAAACCCAAGCATGCAGGCCAAAAGCAAGCTACTGGTGGGGTCCCTGTTCTGGAGACCTGAAGATTCACGATGCCAGGCCATGCCAGGGCACCTGACTGAACAGCAAGCTGCAGCACCCCAATAAATTCAGCTGTGCCAATTATGGCGTAGGCAGTGGACAGGAAGTTGTGGATGCCCCACCCCTGGAAGTGTTCAAAGCCAGGCTGGATGTGGCTTGGAGCAACCTGGCCTAGTGGAAGGTTCCCTGCCCATTGCAGAGGGGTTGGAACTAGATGATCTTTGAGGTTCTTCCAACCCAAACCATTCTGTGATTTTTGTGATACCAAGTACAAACTTAGGGTCTTTACAGACACCAGAAATCCCTGTAATCCAGTCCTGATGGGTCTTGGCACAAGTGATCCTTGAGCTGCTCAGGCTGGGCTAGTTTTTGACACACCCTGCAAGAGAACTGGAAGCAGCCAAGAAAAGCCTCATGAACGGATATTTAGTGAGCTGAAGGGAGGGAAGTCAGACTGTAATTTCGTACTGTTCTTGGCAGCCAAGTCCTCTCTTGAGTGTTGTCCATAGTTTCTGAAATGTGTTTAATTTACCTTTCGTGCAAGGGGTGCTGGAATATGGGGGAAGGATGTTGGTTTTACACCCCTGGATACCAGCACATGCACCACAGCACACTGCAGAGCTGAGGCTCTGCTAAGCTCATGGACTGGACTCTCCCAATACTGGATCATCTTGTAACACTGTGGACTATTGCTGCCATGCTACTGGCAGGTGAGATGTTCATCTAGCTCTATATTTTGTCTCTAAATTAGGGCCCTGATCACATTCTCAGTGGGTGAACGTAACAAAAATGGCAACCAGATTTACCTTCCAGTTTTTCACTGAGCAGCAGTTCAAAGGCTTAAGTGTGCTGTAGGTTGCAACTCATCCAGCTCATCTCCATTATTTCTACTTTGTGTCTTGCAATGAGTTTCAAGTTCCATAACCAATTCTGCACATTGTGAAAGTGGATCTCATTTCTTGTTTATTATTTTGCATCTTTCTCCTAGAAAAGACGACAAACAACTACTGCTAATGCAGAATGAGCAGTCCTGACAGCAGATAGTTCTGACTACTCAGATTCTAGGCTTGAGGGTCTGGTAATAACAGGGACCTTTCCAGAAAAACTTTACCTTAACGGTAAAGACACAGACATAGTGTACTCCTAGAATCCCACAGCCATATAACCCTATTCAGCCTTTACTAACGAGCAATTAGAAAAAAGGGTCTGTAAAATCCACTTATTTCACAACACCAGACTGCTTCCAGTGCATTTCCAGATGTCGAATTCCCCCTACATTCCCAATGAAAGAGCCAAATTCTTCAGCTTCTCTCTTTGACAATTTCCACGGTGCACAGGGATGTGATTGCAAAAATCTGTAGTGGCTTAACTGAATATGAAAAGAGAACCAAGATAAAATAACATGGATTATTAACCATTAATTCAGGGAAAATGTAGCACAGTGATAAATGATACCTAATTTTGCACGTGTTTAAGTCATTGCTGAAATAGAGTGCCTGGGGCACAGAGAGGTAAAATAAGGAGGGATGAAGAAAGATCAGCATTGCAAGACCATTTAACTCAATTAATATAGTCCCATTATAACAGTTAATAAAAGCAAACAGCGGTTATTTCTAAGTATCTTATTTTTATACTGCTGATCCAATACTTGTTGTACTGCTGAAAACCTTGGTCTATGGATGCATAGGATTACATTAACTTCCCAGTTGTCATCCACTTCTCTCCCTAAAACAGGCTTTAAAAAGGAAAAACTTGAAGCAAGCTCAAGCAACCCTCAAAGCCAGGAGGCAAACAAACCCACTGTTTTGGGGCTTTTAATGCCATGAATTTCAGAAAATCTCCTGAGTGTTTTTGATTTCTGGATTTAATTATCTAAGTCAGAAATAATGGAAGAGAGGCTGTGTCAATGACCAAACCTATGAGCCAAATTAACAAGCAGTAAATTATTCATAACAGCCATAGGTCTACACAAACAGAAATAACATACACAGGGAATAAAATACCTGCCAGGAGACTATCAGAACAAGTATTTTGCAAGATTCAGGAAGGCAGAAAGCAAGGACTACAGTGGCATTTCTCAGTCCTGCATTTCCAGAGCTAACTACAAGCAGGAAACAACGCACTCCTCCACTGAAGCAGGTTTACTGAGTTGTTGTAGAGAGCTGCTCTAACTCAGAGAAGCTATCATTAAGCTGCTGATATTGTACAGGCTCCACAGGCCAGAGTCAAATTAAACTCAGATATGAGAGAAAATCAGGCTCCTTGGAACTGCATCTCTTAACTTTAAATTCAAGCTCCTCTAACCTTTCATCCTTCTCTGAAATCTCTTCCATTCCTCTAGTTATTAAGTGCTCCTAAGACACATGTTATATCTGTTAAAAAAACTCAGAGAAACTTGGTAGCAATTCTTTCTAACATACCATCTCAGTTTTAATTTACACTTTAATTATGTTATTAGCAGCTCAGGACTAGCCAAGACTATATGTGAATTCACATATATGGATGTGAACACCACAACCTAGCTGGGAAACAGTTCAGATGCAGTGATTTTATTTGACTGACTTCCTTTTTTCTATAATCCTGGCCACTGCAGTTAAAAGGAATGCTTATTAATAAGGAACGTGTAGTACCACAGATTTGCAAACACACTGCACCCTGTGCTTTCTAATCCTAAGGATCAATATGGAAAAAGATTTGTAAATACCGTAAGAGAGACATGCAAAAGTGTATGCCCTGTCCCTTCCAACCCTGCATGGAGGCAGGGCATCTCATTACTATCCCTTACTTGACTTGAAAGCCTCCATGGGAGAAGTGCTTAGAAAGACATACACTCCAAAAGGAGGATGTTCTGGCACAAAGTTAAGGGACTGTGGATGGCTCCCAATGGGATGTCAGCACTAATCCCGCTCTCCTTCCTCTGTTCAAACAGCAAATTAATCACCCCGTGCACCCACTCTGGATGTTTATGGCATCCTGTGCAGACATGCACAGCCAAAGAGGTCACATTTTGAACCTGCAAATTACTCACACATTTTACATTTTAAATAAAACTGTAGATTTATTGTACAATAGTACAGCATGTACCTTTTTAACCAAAAGCTCAGCATCACATAACACTTTAATCTTCCATTAAACATACACAGTCCTACAACACAGCTCAGCTAGAAAAGCTACATAATGAAATTAATTTATCGAGAGTCCTGGCTACGCTGTTCTCAGGGATGTTTACCTAGACCAAGAACAGTGGCAGTGGTTCTGGTGTTGTAACATTTAATCACTTTAACCTGTTCCCAACACAGTAATAGCAAGCAGTCATTTAGAGCACAACAAACAGATCACTTAAGGGACACCACATTTAATCGCAAATGTATGAAACAGTAGACCAGAGATCTCACACACATCATACAGGTATGGATTAGAACCCTGTTATGAGATCACTTTGATGTAATGGCTGCAGTAACTGTGCCACAGGAAGACTGGATGCATGACCAGCATCGTACCATGAAGTGTCACTTGGACTGAAATTCTTCAGTTTGAAAGAGGCAGACCAGGGTGTTCTGTACAAATATACACTTGCCTAATTACATTAGTTTACACTCCTGTAGCCATTTGCCCACATGCCAGCAGCATCTTGTTATAACTCATTTTTATACCATTTGCTTAAATTTTACCTGGTTCAGTTAAAAACAAGATCATTACTTCCAGACACAGGATGTGTTCTGTGCTACATCTTGGCCTTTCAAATTGTCATAGACACCCAAGTTGGTGTAACCAGGCATCCTTTATGCACACTCTTGTGCACAGCTAGCCACAAGGTGTTTTTAAGACACATTGAGATAAGATTCTTTATTTGCCACTGGGGTTTCTCATTGCAATGCAGATTCAAAGATCATCACCATATAATCACTTACAGTAAGTAAATTTCCTCTGAAATTTGGAATTAAACATCTACAACCCAAATGAGCTACAGGTTACATCACAAACTCTTGATCAGAGAGAGAAAGTTTATGCCTTTTTGCTGCTGTTCAGTTTACCAATGTGTGTCAAACCTTAAGCCTGTTCCATAAAATGATCAAGTGCTATTTTTATTAAAGAATCTTAAATTCTCAGAAAACAGTATTTGCAGGAAATTTTTAAATACCCAAAGGAGGTAAATTTGGATCCTACACCTGAATGTGTGATTTTTCACTTACGGCAGGAGCGTGATAGTGCACTCTTGATTGGTTCTGAACCAGCATCAGCTAAAGTAATATGCTAATCAAAACACAGACAGTGGTATTAAAGAAACAGAGGAAGGAAATCTATATCAAATATCTGACCTTGAATTAAAATAGACTAACAATATTTGTAAGCTTTCAAACAGACGAGATGCTTAGCTTATCTCAAGTAGCACACCAGGAGTCATTTCAGAAGAATTATACCAAACTTGCACCTATCATGGTCCATGTGTAATCTCTGGCTCTGCAAATTTCACTCATCTTAGCCAAAATACAACAGTATGCTAATTAAAGTATAAAAAACCAAAAAGGGACCATGAAGGATTGTTTTAAATCAAAGTTATTTTTGTATAATCTTCAATAATTTTGCGAAAATTTCACCACACTGAAAAAAATTTCTCTTATCTGTCTTGTTTCTAGTTTTGATAAGACTAAGAAGAAACAGAGCTCAAAACAAATCCTTTCTTGACTTGCCAGACTAAAAACACAATCTCAGTAGACTTCCAGTTCATCGTCTAAACCGTAATATTTTGATAGACTTCAGTGAACAGAAGAACTTTTGGCTGATTATCTAGACATCACTGATACAAGTAAAGATTGTTGAAAAGGTAATTATTTAATTAAAACAGATGTCACCTGAAATGATTTTTTTCCTTCCTGCAAAACAAACACAAGCAGCATATTAATGAGATGCACTAGCTCTTCCTCTTCTTCCACTCAGAATCTCTAATTTGCTTAACAAGTAACGAGAAGTAATTAAAACCTGATCTTAAAACATTATCAACTGTTTAGGAATAAAGCTCTGTTATTTCCTGAATTCATTCTACACCATCTTTAATAACAGAGTTTACGCAGATTCTTTCTGCTTACTAAAATGAAGTCAGCTTATGTTTCTTATATATTTAAATAGTCCCAACACCAGAGACATACAAAGTGTTATACTGAATTTTAATCCTTGTAAAACATTATTACACCACACACTGTTATAATAAATCTTTTCAATAACATCCATTATAGAACTCAGTAAAGAGCACTGTCTACTACTACGCACTGTCAAATATTTCTGGCAGTATCGGTAATTGACTACAGCATATTTCTTTTTTAAAATCAAGTGTTAACCTACATATTCTGAACTTGCAAATAATACACAACAGATTTTACTGTCATACAGGCTGCATATTCATTCATTTTTTCTGATTTTTATAGAAGAGTAAATTTTCTATAACAATATGAAAGAAAATTAATAACTTATTTATCTACCTAGGAGGCTAGTAGTTATTTGTAATCATATTAATCAAAAGATGACTGGAAAAATTCAAAGTTAGTTATTGCGAAGTGCACAAAATCTAGAATATAGGGAGTTTCCACAGTACATTATACTAAGTCAACATATAATAGATTGAAAGCTGTAAAGCCAAAACCCTCATTTAAAAATTTAGTGTTTCTGACATCATCTTCCACCATTCCATCAACTCTTCTTTTTCCTCTTCTTTTCTTTCAGACAATGACTCCAGTTCAAAATCAACCTGATTAAGGGAAAATCAAAAACACCAGTAAGACTTAGAGAATAGTGTGCTTAACACAAACATAGGGCTTAGGGAGGTACCTTCTGGTTTAGGCTGGGTTTATTCCAAAGTGTCTCAAAGATGATTTAAATATGAGCAATACTAGTATATCATACTATAACTTATCTAAAAATACACAGAGGTGAGCAAAATTTCCTAAAGAACCAGACATCTGTCCAGTCTTTGTCTTGACTAAAAATTTCAAAAAGCATGGGCCAATGAAATTAAAATTCAATAATAGCCAGCCACATCAATCATATAGCATATTATAAAAAGTATCATCAGCATATTGCTAACACAGATCACAGAATATCCTGAGCTGGAAGGGACCCACAAAGGTTATCAAGTCCATCTCTTATGAGCACTGTTCCCTAACCAACTGAGCTAATCTCAGGGTAACAACAACTGCAAAACCCCAGCATATCAAAACATGTATTCAGTTTTATGCCATCAAAAATATCCAGGGAGCTTTTCCTAACACATGGCTCATTAATGTAGATACAATGTGCTAATTTAGTATATCTTAACATGTGAGCCACAATAGTGAAATAGCATTTATTTTAATTAAGAGACATCCACATCTGTATAGAATTAAAAATGCTTCTGAAACCTTAGATGCAGTCTAGGTCTTATTAACCACATGTACTGGATATCTACACAAAGCAGTGGCCCATTGCTACCTTTCAGCATGGAGCTGAACGCTGGTTTTAACCTAAGCAGGTACTCATTTGACAAATTAAATTTAAAATATCTCTCAATCAAAACCTCAACATCTCTTACTTTTTACGTTTTGCTATTTAAAGATATTCTGTAATCTTCTGATTGGCTATTCAGACATGAACCAATAACATGTTTAAGTATCTCAATATTACCCTTCTCTCTGTCTTTTTATTTTAAATAAGACTGGAAAGAGATTAAATGAGTTTACAGTGAGATTACTCTCAGTGGCTGGTACATCAAGTTCTAGAAGAGTGATTTCCAGACTTTCTAAATCAGCATATTCTGGAATATTCTGAAAAATCACCTCCTACTTACATGTATACCATGAGGGAAAAAGGGACTTTTTAAATCTATAATAGATGATAAACCAACACATGTGAGCACTTACCACAACGGCAGGGCTGAAGGGCACAGCCACTTTTTTAGTTATTGCTAGATAGCCTGGTGCTGAGGCTGTAACTTTGTAATTTCCAGGCACAAGCAATCTCCAGTAATCACCATCCTTGGCTGTAGAGAAGAAGAAAAGAATCCCAGTAAATATGTATAAGACTAATTATGCAGCTAAGAGGAAAGGCTCATATGTCAGTCTTTCATATTCCTGTCAGGGCTTTCCTTTTGACTGCCTGAAAGGATTCTTCCTTCTTTCTTCCTTCTTTTTTCTTTCAGTAAGAGCTGTATATATATCATATTTGCTTCCTTTCAGGTAATCAAAAAAAAGATTTAAACTTTGAAGTTGTGCTGTAGGCTCCATGAAAGATTTGCCTGCTGAGGCTGAAGATTCTCCATCACACAGAAGAAAACAACAATATGGGACATTATTCCACTTTAGAAACACCCCCTGGGCAATGTAAAGCCCCTGTTAAGTGTCTGAGATTCAGTTTGCAGTGTGATATGGATTTTTAATGTTCCTCAGGATTCTGATAATCCAAGTGTAAATAAATTTTATTCTCATCAAATTTAAATATATGGGACTACCATTCTCATCTTTCAGAAAAAGCTATAAATCATAATTTCCTAGAATATTCCATGTGTATCACCCTTGAAGCATCATTATCTACATGTTTCAGTATCCAGGCATTGTCTAGGGCTTTTTTCTTTGGTTCAGATAAACAAACAAATAGAAGCTTGATCCACTCAGGTCAAAGAAAGCTTCCTACTGCACTGTTACTGCAGATTATCTTTTTCAGTCACAGAATCAAAATGCAGCATCATCTTCTCTATAAATGATCCTATCCCAGTTTCACAAAGGCTCAGATCTTCTCTGCACCAGCAGTGGGCAATTATCTAATTTGTCACAAGCTAATAATTTGAATTTCTCTACCTCCAGAAAAAATTGCAGGGCTGTCCTAAAGTTCAGCTAGCAGTGCCATTTAAAAGACTTGGCCATGCTCTATCTACTAGTCCCTTAAATGCTTCTTCACCACATCTGCAGCTACACAGTGTACAAAGGGAAATATTACTTAAATGTCTGCTATTTGCATGGTCAAAAAAAAGTCAGTAGTCAGTCCAGTTATTCCCACATTTTTCTCTTCACAAAACAGAATGGGAAAAAAAATACTGCTATATTTTACAGTAATTACAGCTGTATAATACAGTAATTATCTACTCTTCATGAATGAAGAAGCAGAAGAAAAGCCAAAGAACATTTCTTCTTCATTTTGACTGTGCTAATATTCAAGTACTTGTTTTCCTCACTGTTTTGACAATACATGACTTTGAGTCTTATATATCTTTCACAATGATGTGAAAGAATTTATGATTAGATGCAATTTTTGTATCATAGAAGCATGAGCTTCTCTCTCACACACCTCACGCTCTTGTACGTCAAAATTCCTCTTTGCGCAGTTTATTCCCTTTTTATTATGCCTGAAAATTTACTTCCAGTCTCTATACATTTTGCCTTCTTGTTTACAGTGACATAAAATAACTAATGTTTTCACAGACTGTTCTCCTGCTTGGCAGAAGTGCTGGCAGTCTCTTTGAGGGTGATGTGCAAACACAAATCAGAGGTGCTTGAAGATTCTACCAACCCTGTGTCATAGTATTCTGCATTTCTGTGACATTATAGTGAGACATATCATTGAGAAAATGACCATAATGTAAGCTCATGCATAAAGCAATGACATTTACTTATTGCTTTTCTAACCAGTATCTTGTGCAAGTAACAAAAATGTCATTCAGGATAGGACAGCATAAGCATACAGGAAAGGCTGAAAGTTGGCACACTGTGAGCTACCTTTGGAACTCGTTCCTAGAACAAAGCAAAACATCACTGAAGAGGTGACACGTCATTTTCTGTGAACACCAACCAACACAATGCTTTCATCTTTTAGAATCACTGTTCTGAAAAAACATCACATAATTGTAAACAGCAGAGAGAATTTATCTTTGCTGAAGGAAGTTCTGCAAATTGAAAACCTTTCAAGAATTTACATACCAAAAGGTATGATCGCATTGTAAAAAATGTAACACTTCTGGACTAAAATTTAGCCTTCAAACTCAAAACAGCACTGTTGACAGGGCATCAAATCCCAGCAGAGCTGTGAAACACTATTTGTTCCACAAATCAGAAGACAGACTAGAGCATAAATAATCAAGAGCCACCAAAATCAATTTACATCAGAGACCCATGAAGTCACAAAAACCAGTCTCAGCTACTTTGAGAGCAAAATACAAGTGAAGGATTCATGAAATCCTGCAGGCAACAACCTTCTTAAGGCACAACATTCCATCCTGGCTTCAAAATTTTGCTCCCTGAAAGCTTCAGTTAAAAAGATGTGAAATGGCTCCAGGTTGCTAAGCCAAGCAGAACCAGTATATCCCAACTCTGCTGAGGCACCAGACTCACCTGATGTAACATCATGGCTTATTCCCTCCACAGAAATTGTGGCATTTGCTATTGGATTACCCTGAAGATCTTTAACAAACCCCTTCACTCCTCGATGAATCTAAAATAAATAAGGTCACCAACACATGGTAAGTAAAAAATTCTTAAGAAAAGATGGCATTTTTGGCAATGGCATACCTAGTGATATATCTAACAAAGCATGCCATGAACCCCACAGTCTACAGGCTGACCACTATCAGTGATAAATACTGAATACCCTAGTGGACACAGAATGAAGAGGAAAAATAATTCAGCAAGCAGTTATAATAAGTTATCTGTGCAATGCAAGTAATTCTCAGAAATACACAGAAAGTCATAATACATGTGAACATAGACTTGAAAATCTTTGTCACGTTGGGGATTAATGAATGCACTGAAAAGCTTTCAAAGAACAGCCTACAGAAAACTTTTTTTAAGTTTCATCAACTGTAAGAATGTAGAGCTAAACAATGGACATAATTGCTTAAAAGTGAAGCATTAGCAAAGGAAATGCAGTGGCCTTCAATGGGCAATCCCTCTGTGAGATGCTTGAGCTTTCTACCACACACCCAAAACATCCAGTTCTGTGAGCTGGGACCACAGAGAGTCACAACACTCCTCTCATGGCCTGTGGGAGAAAGGCAGTGGTGGGTCATGTCCTTGTTCCTTCTTGCCTCTCAGGCAACACGCTCCAGGTAACAGCCCCAGCAGTACCTCATCTCTCTGCTCCCACCATATGTGGAATTAAAGCAGTGATTTCATCGCAGTGTATCTTAAGCACCGTCTGAAAGCAAACTCCTAAGAAGCAAGAGACTGAGGATCAACTGCCTTTTCATGCCCAGAAACAGGGAACTCTCGGTGCTGGGGAAAAGGGGATGTTGGGAACCTGTGCACCTCAATGGGAGCCTGGATATAAAGCAGCAAAGTACTGTGAAGTTCAGGCTTCTCTCAGATCCCACGTCCTTTGAAAAGACTTGTGGATCTCAAGTTTTATTTTGAGATACTGATGTTCCCCTTTATGAACCTATATGGTGTATTCAGCTGCTATAGTTCAGTTCCAATTCCTCTAATATACACTGTGGGAGAAGCCTTAGAAAAGCAGAAATCATATATTTGTACTGTCCTCAGCACTCACAGGGCATCTGGAGCACAGACCTGGTCATCTTATCCTGCAAGAAGATAAAAACTGATGCCAAACAGACCATCTGAACTTCAAGGATAAAGCCAGTAGCTCTGCAGGAGCAAAGGAAGTTGGCAAAATAGTATCTTATACATGAGCAATTTTGAAAATAGAGTGACAACGTAGTTCTCCATGAGTCAGAAAAAATTAACCCCTGTGCAAAGGAGCTGAACAATTTGAGATGGATCCCATAAAGAATGGGTAAAAACCTACAGGACAGGTACAACTTTTTCCTCCGCCTGCAGATAACATTTTAACAGAACAGTATAACATTTCAAATATTCAAATATTTCAGATTTCTGGCTAACTAAAGCATTTCTGCATAAATAACCCTTAAAGAAATTAATGTATTAATTTATCAATTCTGCTAACAAAGTGTGTTTTTCATTTCACAGTCTCAGGTGTGTAACCACTAATGATATCAGATATATTTATTATTAATATTATTATTAATTAGATGTTCACAAAGCACAAAATTTAGAAGTTTTATGCACAATAACTAGTTTTGCCATCCTCTTCTGTATTACCTGCTCAATGTAATTTATAAGAGAGTTCTTGTTGTCCTCCCAGTAGCCCTTCAGAGTTTCTTCAGGTGGGAATTTTTCACAGCTAAGCTCCACTGTGATTTCAAAGCAGTTGCTGCTGAGGTAATTGAAATCCTGCATTCCTGCAATGCCAGAAGAGAGCATTAGTGATGCATTTTGCACTACTCTGAAGTAAATAAGGGGGAACACATGAAATGCTGGGACTATTAAGAAAAGAACAGCTATCAATACAGTTGATGTAGCTCCATTTCATCTGCTTAATTCTGAATTTAGAAGCTTTAAATCAGACAAACCAATAAGTCAATTAATTCCAAAATACATTCTCTTCCCAGGGAAAGTTTAGAAAAGCCTTGATAAATAGCCTGTATACTTCTACTTGATGCTGTATGTGGCCTGTATACTTTTAGCTCTCACATTTTTGGATAGCTGAGATATAAATTACATTTCTTCTCCTTGGGAACAGAAAATTATTTCAGATTATGGCTAAAATATTTCCATGGGAAAAATAACCAACAAAAAAAGGAAGATCACTTTGTAAACCAAGGAGAATGACAATTAATTCTAAAGCAAATTAGACATAATAAAGCGACATTGAAAAAAGAGATTTATAAAGATGGGTCAAAAAGGTGTTGGGTTTTTTTTCTAAAAAGATAATGTCTCAAGTTATTAACATTTCACATGGAAAACATCTTCTTGTCAAGATTTTCTGCATCGATTTCAAATATTCTCCACCAAAAAAACTGCACAAAATAAAACTTCCTATAAAATTAATTTACATGGAAATTTTTCTGTGGATAGGGTTTCTCCAACTCAATGCCTCTGCAAAATCAAGACTGGATAGCCTTTGAAAGAGAAGAGAAACATCACTATAAATGCAACTTTAATAACTGAAATTTGAAAACATAAGTAGCATAGTAGCATCATCACTAGGAAAAAAACTTGATGGAGAATATGCATTCTTTTACATTTTTGAGCCCATCCTCTTACTACAGGGATA
Organism: Corvus kubaryi; assembly: GCF_017639235.1. Taxonomy (NCBI): domain Eukaryota; kingdom Metazoa; phylum Chordata; class Aves; order Passeriformes; family Corvidae; genus Corvus; species Corvus kubaryi. The sequence continues at coordinate 736,438 of NW_024582083.1, read as the reverse complement.
TATTGGCTATATTCTTAAATTGGTCAACCAAAAGCCAAGGAGGTTTCCAGTTTCGTAACTGGATCAGCCAACTGGAGAGGGACAGTGGCCATCCCCAGGAGGGCCATAAATAAATGCTTTGCAGAAGCTGATGTAGAACTATCCCTCGCCTTCCCAGTCTGTCTAGCTGGCAGAGTCAGTGGATTCTCAAATGGAGGCCTGAAAAGAAAGTGGCCATCGAGCCTTTTGAGCCACTCCCATGGAGGTCCCTGAGGGATTTAGAAGTGCTTCTAAGACAGCTAATTCATTCAGCCCTGTGTTCCTCTATGCAAGCTACAGATGAGACCTGATGCAGTCTCTTCACTGCAGCATCAGGTTGATCACGGGTCCATAACTGCCCAGAGAGCTGCTGTCATATCCCAAAGAAAACCCCGAGGGCAGTAAACAGACGGAGTCAGGTGGGATTCTGCCAACACACTGAAGGGTGAAGAGGCTCTTTTCTGCCAACCAGGCAACAAGACTCCCAGCTACTGATAGGCACGGGGATTTTTCTGATTGCTAAAAGAACCTTTTTATTTCTAAACCTTTTTTAAGAAAAATGAGGACACAGAAGGCAAAGGCTCCTGAGAAGGATGGCTCTGATGTTCCAGCAGGCAGACCTCTTAGATGGACCATTCAGCAGCACACAGCAAGAGAGGAGTGGAGTCATGAGTAAAATCCTCACAGCAGTGCTGATTATCATGCATCTGTTCTGGACAATAGATAAAGCTGCTTTTGTTGATTTTTGTACTTCTTCTAACAGAAAGAAAGAAAGAATGCATGAAGAGGAGAACAGGGAGCCAAAGGGCACCATGTAATTTTACTGTGGTGACAGCAATTCTTGACCATTACTGTTCCAATTCTCAGGAAATTTCTCCTTCCTTCCAAAGCATTACTCAGGGATGCCCTAGTTTCTCAAGAACAGAATAAAGAAGCAATATATTTTCCAGTTTTGTGCACAATATCCATATCCTATAGTTTGTTTCCCAGGTCCTGGCCTTGTCCAAAGTTCCTGTGTTGCTGAAAAAATTCAGCTTTTGTATCATTGAAGTGCAGGAGATGATCTGAATCTCTGGGACAGAGAATGGGGTGAAGCTGGCCAAGATCTAAACTGCGGCCTACCATATACGTAATCTGGAGTGCATTGGACTGTGCACTCTTTACCTCCTTGTTCACTGTGGTGATTAGGTGCAATACCCAAGAAACCAAAACATTTCTAAAGATTTATTCAATATTGCAGCAACTTTGCTGCCACTGGTCAAGTCCTCTAAGTGCCCTATCCCTTCTCCTCATGAACATGGCATGTATCACATGCATGCACATCACCACACCCCCAGAGCCTCTCACTGTGACAAAGTGTACCCCTTTCTTATACTTTAACAGGAACCACTCTCTGAAGACCAGAAAGGCTTAGATACCTCAGATACAACTGAGATTCAGGGATGAATGCCCTTTATTGCTGACCATGGTGAGGACTTTGAGAACAAAAACTTCTCTGTTGCACTACTCCAGTGACCTGAGGGACTCTGTGTTAGCATTTACAAAAATAAGTTTAGAATATGGGAAAAAAATTAATTTCTTCACATTTTAATAAAGGCACACCAAGCGTCATAAATAAAGTGGAATGCAGCATGTGTCCCTGGCATCCAGGCCTCAGAATTACTTCAGACTTTGAATTACAAGCTACAGCACTAAGTTAGTTCAGCTTCTACACATAGAAAAGACAGTAACCTTGAGCTGGACAGGATGTACTTGAACAGGGACAACATGTGCCTCCTACATGTGATCAATGAAATCCTAAAAAAAACCTAACATTGCTTCCAAAACTGGTAATTCAAGTTAGGAATTAGTTGAGTGCCAAGAGTGATTTGAGAGAATCTGAAAATTGAAAAAAGACACTTAAACAATAGCCTAATAGTACATCAGTATAAGCTGCTTTGAAAAGCTATTTTTGTAATGACATGAATCTGATTAGACTCAGGTGACTCTGTAATGACAGAAAAATCAGAACAGGCATGTGGCTAGGTAGTAATTGATTACTATCTGTTCTTCTCATTTATGGTTCCAAATAGGTAGTCCAAACAAAAGGTACATTAAGAAATCATTAAGGATGTTGAAAAGTTATACAGTCAACAGCTAAGGAAATGCCAAAATTAAAGCTGTTTGTGCAAATTTAATTTGGCTTTCTTGTGCATGAGTGAAATCATTAATTACATGCTGATAGGGAGAAGGCCACTGTTAAAAACAACGTGGGTTTTATGTACAAACTTGTTTCTCCCCAGAGTCTGATGGCCAAAAGAGCCATTCCTGAACACAGAAGAATGACCTCCTTGCCTTTGCTTGCTGCCTCTGAAAAACCTACACGGATCAACTAATTACAGAAGACAACTACTACAAGTGTAAGAGACATCATGGCCTTAGTGCAAAGATGCACTTGGGAGGAACTTTTCTCTGTACCCCTGCTCTACAGAAGGAAGTAACTAGTAAACAGTAATGTTCAGAAGAACCTCACAGAAAAGTGTATTAAGAGAGAGAAGCAACAGTCAAATATTCCCCTACATCATCCACTCTCTCCAACCCAAAAGCCTGAAAGGGGAATTGCCACGTTGCACGAGGTTGGTGAGGAAATACTGAGGACAGACGAAAGGGAAGGAAGGAACATGAATGCAATGGAGGGCTCCTCTGCACTTCCAGTTAGACCCAAGGACTGTTGCCAGATGTCTCTGCCACAGACATTCAGTCTTCTTATTGAAAGAATCCAGGTGTTCAGAAAGACATGAAAAGCAGCCCACAGTCACATGAGAACCATCCATATACTACCCCTGCAGAACCAGTGAAGATTGCTGCTGGCTCACCCTGCAGGGCTGTCTTTTACAGAAGGTACAAGTCCCTGAGGATCAATTATACAGGCAAAGAATTGATGTTGCACAAGTGGGGGCATCATAAAAAGCTCTGTAGGGCAACAGCACCTACAGTAACTCATTAGAACGAAAAATCCTTTCCTAGGTCAGGGCTCTTGGTCTGATAAGGTACTGTCAAAGGCAGAATCTATGAGATGATCAGGAATAGAGACAGAAAATGGGCAGGAGTGGATAATGGATCTGTGTTTGGTGGAAAGAGGAATGTGTGGCTTTAGTACAAGAGTGAGAAAGGAAGGGGAAAGGGGAGAAGTGGGAGACAAAAGCCCAGAGGAACCTGAGGGTGCAAAGGCAGAGAAGCACCACCTCAGCTCCAAGAGGAGCAGATACAACGGAGACAAAGTCTTCAGAGTTTCTTTTGATAACTTCCTAACTCTGGTAAGGATGTACAGTGGAATACTTTTCCTAAAGCAACATAAATGGCTTTTCAACAGCTTATGCTGCTGCTAACTTTGAGTTCATTACCATATGGGTGGCAAAAGATCACTGATACCATCAACAACTTAATTGCCACATTTCGGTTTTCAGTAGGTGCTTTTCAGAATAAAACTTCCAAGGAAAGTTTCACTTGAACTGAGCAGTGTTTAGTTATTTTCCTTAGCACTAGACATAGAAAAAGCAGAACTGTTTTCACTGAATTATATTTGGTTTTTTAAGCCAGCAAACACTACCATGGAGGTTTTGTTCAAAAGTCACAGCTTGCCAGCTGATTTCTACACTTGGAAAAAAAAAAGCCCCAAAACCAATAACAGATTTATTCTGTATGGTCCAAAGTATATTGTTGTGTCTCTCTTTTTTATCAGCTGCACCACATTAGGATGACAGATCCTGCTTAGCACTAGGATTCTTGCCTACTAATGTCTGTACAAATATGAGAAAAAGAAAGGCCTCACTTGGGGAATTAGCAATCTAACTTAAAATAAGATCCAAAAAGAGGAAATCAAACTTTCCAAAAAGTTTTTCCAATGGAAAAATGTGTCTTTGCCATGTGCAGTTTAATCAGAATCAAAGCATTTCATCAAAACAATGGAAGGACTGCTTTTCATAGCATTTTCTTAAAGAAAAATAAGCTGAAATTAGCTACAAAACGTGGATGTATTTAATATTTAATATTTCATTAAGATAAATTTTAACTGAATTGAAACAAACTTTAACTATCAAACTTCTCAATATTTTGTTTATATTAATTTTTCTTCAGCTTTTGCAAAGTTCCGTTTTCAAGGGTGTTTTAATGGCTCCAATTCAAAGTCTGGAAAGCCTCACACAAAGGGATATTTTGGGGTTTTAGCTATATCCAGAAATTTCAATATTGTACTTCACACTCAACCCCTGGTGATCACTGGCTATGTGAGCACTACCAGTCATTGTTCTGTTTCTAATTTCTTCACAGGAGCTTAAATATTTTCTTATTTTCATACCACCTTTACTGTAAGAGAAGCAGAGTTAGGCTACCACTTAGGCTGTCTAATGTTTTTAGAGATTCCTACTCACTTCAGGTAAAAATTTAAAATTCATTCAGAGACTGTAATTGGATATCAAGAGAAAAGCAAACAATAAAAGAGTTACGTGAGTTCAAAGTTATCCAGTATAAATCAACAAAGCCAAAGCACAGGCAAATCACTCCAACGCAAGCTGGGTTGCTAGCTCAGAAACCTTCAGCACAGTTGTCACTCCAAGTTTAGCAGAGGCAGAACACTCTAAGATTTAGATATCCCAAGACCTGTTTGCCTCAGTTTACAAAGATACCCAAATTCTCAGTAGAAAGGAATGAAATGTCTCATTTGAATTACATGTCTCATTTCAGGCTACTCTTCTAGACTTCTGGAAAATGAGTCTGGACATGCCCATAGTAGCTCTGCTGCTCCTCTTAGCACAAAAGGCTCTGCCAAAGTCTAGGGAAACAGCACCTGGGCAGGAATCAGGCACTAACCAAGCCACAAAGCATGGAGATGCAAGTATCTTCATGGCTGCTTTCGTTCCCATTAAAACCCAAGGCCAAACTCCCATTTTCTACAACACTGCAAAATCAGGCAACCAGGCTTCCCCACTTCTTTCAGCTTGGATGCCTTTGTTGTTGAGGTTTAAATGAACCATCAGCAGCCTGCTCTAACGAGGGTTTGTCTGGGGATTTTCACTGTTTTCTTAACCCCTCCCCCCCACCCCCAAAACTCCCTTAATATTTCATGATAGCAGAGCAATCACTCGCCCACTGTAGAACTATTAAATTTGCAGAGACCTGAACCCTGAAGAAACACCGTAGAAAAAGCAATAAAAAGGAATATTTTAATAGTTATCACAGTGAGCTTTATGGGATTTTATAGATGTATCGTGGTGAGTAATCAGCCTTCGATTAAGCCTTAACCAGGCCAAAAGTTGTGGATAACATAACTCAAGCTCAGAGTAGCCAGTGACATGGACCCCCCCGGGGTGGGCTCACCTCCTGGGACACTGTACCATGCACCACCATTAGTTGTTCCATCCACAAAGCTGCTGTCATCATCATTTTTACGACACGGTGGTCTGTTTGGATCAGACATAGCAGGGTTAAAAGAAGAATAACTGCGAGCCAGGCTTTGAAAAATAGCATCATCTGGGCAGGAGCTGTACTCATGAGCACTGCCTGGGGAGGAAAAAGTTCCAGGAACAAGGATTATTGAAAGGGCAGTCATAGCATCTGGGCTCACAACTTAGATTATCAGCACTGCAGAGCAGAACTGTGCCTGAAAATTCCATGTACACAGGTAAGTGTCCTATAGCACCACAAGTTAATATAGCATTATCTTAATAATGTTAACATTTCCCCAATGCTTCATCAATTGTTGCCCTATCACTAAAGTGACTAATCACAACAGTCTCAATATTTATGAAAATACTACTTTAAAAGTACACCACAAAACCTAAGGTATTCTAGGCTTTAGACATTGTTTTAGAAGAACACACAGTACAAAAACACAGGCATCTCCCAAAGAGTTTTATAGTAGGATATTAACAGGATTTGCAATTTAACTGTGATAAAGTCAACTGAAAGAATAGAATCACAAACAATATCATCATTTCATGAAACTTCAGTCATGTGTTCATCCCATAGCAGCAAAAAACCCAAATATTGCTTTATACTATAAGATAACATCTCTGCCACAATGTGATCCTTCTTATAAGGGACCAATACTGAAACCAGCAGCAGGGATAGTTGTTTCTGTCAGCACACTACTGCTTTCAGAAATTCATTTTTTACAGGTCCAAGAAACCTTAACCTAGACACATCTTTCTCATTTTATTTAAACTGGTACAAACATCTCCAGCTAATTTAAGAGCTAAGGTGCCTTGATTAATATATCTCAGGGACTATGATTCCCTCGGGTATTACATCATTTTTGTCATGTAAATTTACCTAAACAAACTATCATCTTCAAAACTAGAAAATATGGTCATACAGTGACTAGCTTTAAACACGTGATTAATATGATAAAATAAGTCATTATAATGGAATGACTATAAATAATGTTTATAAATGGTTTTTTGCAATGTTTATATGTTTTTGGATTGTTTTATGGTTTTGCTTGCAAGGCTTATAAAGTGGATCTTAGCTAGCAGTGAAATAAGCATAGAATGAAATTTCTATCTCCTACTGTTTCATGCTAACTTCTATTTACATACCACTCCGAGTCTCATCATAAGGGTAATTGGCAACAAGGTCTCCTCCATGAAGATTGGCAGAGAGCACAAAGGGAATATCCATAATCCAGTGAATGACACCTTTCGTTTCAGGAGCAAGCTACAACAAAATAGCATCACCAGCAGTTACAAATCGATAATCCAATGTAGAAACATTCAATTAAATACAGTGGGCTTAATTATTATCACATACACTGTGCAAGACAGTTAAATGAACAGCAATTTTATTCTGATTTCAGAGAAAATTAAATCAGTACTTTACATTAGATTTATAATTGTATTACGTGGATTAATATAAATCCAAAACTGGTGTCAGCTATCTCAGAATAAGACTACAAAAAAAGGCAATCTCAGTCTTTTACTTCTTCCCATTACGGATAAAAAAGCCTACCCAATTTTAAACAAAGGAAAATAAAATAATTAAAAATAAATGTTGGTAGGGTGCAGTCTTTTCTCTGCATGGAAAGTAAAATTACTTCATTAATATTTTGAATTTGATGACAGAACACAGCTATTAAGGCCACAGTCCTATGGGACTGCAGTCACAACACTCTATTTTCTAGAACGTCCTCTGGGGGTAAACACAAGAAGATAAAAATCCCTCCAGATATACAGCTGCATATTAAAGGCTTAAACCTAACAAAAATGCATCTGTTCTATGTGAGAATAGCTATCTAGCTAGCAATAAAATTAAGCACAATACACAAGTGGATTTCTGGCAATGGTAAAAATGCAGAATATTTGCAAAAATAGCTTAAAATCAAGAGAGAAGGCTACACAAGAAAAAAAACCCCACATCTTTTGACTGAGGAATTGTCAATGGATTAAGCAAGATGGATCATAAGAGCTTACTACAGCAATCCATTTTGAGGAAAAATTCAAGAAGCATCAGATGGATAAATTTAACAAAATGAACAAAATATTCAGAATAACATGAATCATAAGGACCATACACACAGCTCTTAGAGGACACTGCTGTTTGCTTACATAAAAGGGAAGAGGTGAGCATGTAAGTGACCCTACAGTCAGCCCCTATTTACCTTGGGATTCTGGTCCACAGCTTTTTTCATGTTCTTCAGAAGATGGTTGTTTGGGCCACCCTCCTTCTCATTAACATAAACGATTCTATCAAGATCGGGAAAATTTCGGTTTAGATCTATCCCTTGGGCATTGCTTCGACCAACGAACCAGTCTTTAAGTTCACCAGGCTAAATGAGGAAAGGGAACAGAAAGAGAAGGGAGATGAGTAGATTCAGTAGATTACATACCAAGCTTTATATGGGTATGTTTACTTCTCATGTGCCTGAGAATAAGAAGGGATCATGTGTGAGTAAAAACTCCTGAGGCACCAAGAGCTGAGTCAATCACACCTATTCCTTCCTAGAGCTCTGCTGGGGAAAAACCAACCTCTATTTCACTGAGGGGCTTGCAGAACAGGCTTACTCTCATATGGCACACTTGGACTAAGGATGAGTAAAATTAGCAGCAGTAGCAGATTTTTCAGTGCCAGCTGTGTCTTCCCCTAAGACTTGGCCTTTCCCCATTGCCTCATGCCCTGACTGTGAATTACAGATCTCACTGTAACGAGACTCAGAACACCTGTAGATTTATCTTCCAGCCACAAGGAATGTTTGCACTTGTTTCAAAGTTCCTCTAAATAACTTCAGGCTAAAGAAGGACCTTAATATTTACTTGAATCTTTTATTTTTATTGTGTCTGTTAACCTTGTTCACTGAAATGGTAGCAATGAGAATTTTTGCAAAATTATTTCTTTAAAATGATTCTCTAAAATAAGTTCTGGGTTTCATTGAGAAAATGCCTTCAGAATGCATAGTTTTCCCTAGCTTCCCTCTGTAAGATTTCAGTACCCTTTAATGTAGGTTTAGTCAGGTTACTGGTTTTAATCTTGGGGTATATTGAATTTACTGTCACACTGTGTGTGCAAGATCAAGATACTTCTAAATTAGAACAGCAGTACTAAATCGAATCTTATTATAAATTATATTTATAATAAGATATACATATTTACATATTTAAATTGTAAGGCAACCATATAAAAGCAGGGGTACTTTGGCTAAGGAGCAAAAGTTTCAAATAATATTACAGAACCTCTACAGAGAGAAATTTCAAAGTAGTAAAATGTTACACCAATCTGAGGACAGCTTCTGCTTCACTACCACGAGAGGGAGATGTACGACCGAATATAAAGAGCCTGTGCACTTTTTTTAAATACTTCATGAGAATCAGTTTAATAAAGATCTTAATAAGGTTTGACTTATTTAATCATATAGTCACATGAGAACTTTCAACATTTCAATATTAATTAAAAAAATAAATATACCTTATGAGCAAGGAAGTTCTTGTTTTTGTTTGTAACAAAATACACACCAGAATCTTTATAACAGAGTTACTATTTGACTTCCATTTGCTAACTGTGCATTAATGAATATGTTTCTTGACTGAGTCATCACCCTAAAATGCATACTAAATTTTCTTGACTAATACCTTAATTAAAGTACCTCATGCATGAAATTCAGAGTCAAAGTTACTCGTATTAAAAAGATGGCTCACAAAGTTTGTTGCTTTGGGACCAAGCTCTGATGAGCGTGAATAATTTTTGTAAGTGTATTTGCATGGGAAGATCCTTAAAGAAAACAAACTTCCCTCTTCTAGCATTTTGAAACATCATGTATTACTAGAAGTTACTTGTTTAGGAAGCAGTTCAGTCAGTGAACTTAGATAAAAATATGCATGAAACACAATCATTATCTTTTAACATCACAAGAGAGAAGGCTACTTGTTGAAAAGTCATGCATAAAATCCTCCTTGTTAAACATCACAAGCCTACTGTACTATTAGGAAACACTTTGGTTTTGTTGTTCCATTCAACAATCACCACCAAGAGTCCCTATATCTGTAAAACTGTTAGTCCAAGTGCTGTTCTGATAAGGCTGACAGACACTGATAACTGTTCTTACACACACAGCCTTACAAACCTGGGATGCTGCCTTCTCAAAGCCATCTGGGTTCAAAGATGGCATGATATGGATACGTGTGCTATGGATCAAGTTGATAATAGTGTCATTTCCTTTCTGGTATTCATTACACAAGTACTGCGCCAAGAAGATGAGTAACTCCCTTCCAACAGCTTCATTCCCATGCATATTCCCAACATATTTAAATTCTGGCTCTCCTGCAAGAGAAAGGAAGAACATGTATTAGAACAGCATATAAGAACCACCTGGATCACACAGCACACCTGAGATGTGGGTATGACTATTACTACAAATGGGCATGATATTCCCAGGAAACTTCAAACCTCCTTCAGAAAAGTGGATTAAGGGCTTTTTTAAACTCTGGCTTAACAAATGCTAATTAATATTCAGCTCTTTGCCAAAGGCAGAGCAAGAAGAATAGAGGACAGCACAGTGTGCCAAAATAAAGGCTAAGCACCAACATTAACATTACTGCTGTTGAGATCTAATGCAGTTGATACATCAATACTACAGAAGTGTGTCTTGATTACATAGTTTTAAAATATATAAACTCACACTAACAGAGCTTCTTATCTTTAATGTTCTCTCCAAGATTAGGTTAAGTTTATTGCACTACACATGCATTAAACTGCAAGTCTTTCATGAAAGCAACACCAGTGAACAGCTGTTGATCACAGCGATCTGAGAAATCTTACTCAGCAGGTGTTTTGGATATTCAGCTCAGACTTTATGAACCAAGTGCAGCAACCTAATTCATAAAATTAATAATTTCCATTTAACATTCTAATAAACAGAATTAAATATATGCCTAACTATTCCATATATATAATCTATATTGAATGTTTATGTGTGTATTTATTGTAAATTTTATACATATTACATAGACACACAATACACATATTAAATGTGTAACATATATTCAATATATAGTCTCTGTATAAAAAAAGCCATCCAGTATTCCCAACTGCAAAATAGTCTCATTCTCACAACCATGGACATTAAAACCACACAACATATGTCTTGTGGAGCAGTGAAGGATTGACCTTTTAAAAGAATGCATTTTGGGCCCTCATTCCAGAGAGGTTTTAGTGTACATGTAAATAACTGAGTGAGATTAAGAGGGGTTCCCTGGAACTAAAGTGAGGAATATGCTGTTTTCTAGGCTGAAGCTCCTTTTCCCTTATGCTTTTCCTTTTAAAATGCAGTTCTGTTTCAACTGCTTTAATTAAACATTCAGCTAATTATAGGCTCTGAATAGTCTTCAACCACATTTTGTGATAGCCTTTTGCACTATTAGAGGGGCAAATTCAAGCCAGGCAAAGTGTTACACAAACAAGACCTAAGTAATTGCTAATCAAGGATGCAGCCGTATCTACTTACAACCCTTCAGTCTGTGCTTGTTAACCTTAATCCGGTGATAAGATGCTAGCAGACACAGGGCTATTAATACCATGACTTCCTTTCCTTCCAGCTAAATTGGTTTTATAAATATGGATTCATCCCTGAAATGTTTTGCCGGACAGGTTTAAAAGTCTTGTAATTTGAATGAAACAGTTTCATTTTATCTGACAGACACAATGCCATTACTGTGACTAAGCCCCTCCATTTCCTCTTTTGGCACTGAGATCCTATTTACCATTTCTTCCTATCTGCTAATACTAGGGAATGCAAGAGGTTTAATCATCAAGAGTAATCAGACCATGCAATCAACCTGATCCCAGGAAAACAGATGGGTAGAATATAATGAAATATGCAGCACTGCACATCACATGTACTGAGAATACTCACACACATGTATATTGGCGTGTTACTTATGGGGAAAATGCTTCCCAAACTACAGGCAAAATGTTACTTCTGTAAATATGAACACGGCTGCATTTTGCACCTGTGCTTTTCCCTAGGACACACCTAAGGAAGCCTAAAGGAGACACATTTTCTCCTTATTCCCAGACCTGTGCATTAATCCCCCAGCTTTCTCACCCACTTGAATTTCACAGGCCTGGTGCAAATGGGTAAAGAGAAACATAAGTTTCCCATAGGGTATTACTTGGCTTTCCCCCCAAAGAATCGTTGTTCAGAAGGGTTCATGGAAACAGTCACACAGGGTCCACAGTGAGCCAAGAGTACAGCCTTGTGCCTTCAGTGGTAATGACCCATCCCAAATGAGCCAGGAAGAGGTAATGAGTCACTGGAAGTATAGAAAGTGTTTCCTATGAAAAGTGATTGAAGAGGTCAGCCCCATTTTCCTTAGGTCAAATATACCAATCATCATGTCACGGAGGACTTGGGCAGGAGAACAGTACTTCCCAACACCACAAAGAGGAGAGTGATTTTCAGTGAAAGGGAACAAGACAGTTTCTGGAGCAATAAAGAAAAATTACATAACTCATAACACAAATTGTGAAACCAGTATTCAAAGAATCCTCTTAGCACTGAGGTGTCAGCACAACTCCCAAGTTTTGCTAGCAAATCAAGAGTTAAAGAAACTATCTAAAAGCAAATGCAAAAAGAACAAAAAGGGAAAGATAACAGAGAGCTGAATAACAACCCCGCTTCAAAATGTACATTTTGTGATTATATTTTAGCTCCCTTGGGCATTTTCTTATCCCTGTCTCTGAAGCAAAGAAACCCATCTCCTATCCGTCCTCTGGCTGCAGAGAACAAGGCTGCCTGGTCCACATCTGTCCACACCTCTGTCAGCTCTCAGCCCTACCCATTTTCTTAATTCTAGGCACAGCAACCAAAGAAATACTGCATTTCTGCTCAATATAAGCAAGTATTGGATTTCATACGGTATCCAAAAATCTTAAGAAAACACATTCATTTCATCAGTGTAACGCAGCCAGCATTCCACGCCCACTACTGCACCAGAAAGAACCAGCTGCTGCTGCTGCTGCTGCTGCTCCTCCTCTGCATGGGCTAACAGATACCTCAAAAGCCAAGGATGCCAGCCATCAGGTCACTCAGCCTCAGCACTTTATGGGTTCCATGGTCTATTCATAGAGTATGTCCTGCCACACCATTTCTGCAAGTTTCAGCCTTCTCTGGAAAACAGCACAGCCCATGGAGAGAACAGCTTCCGGGTCACCTGTTGCCAGCATGCTACTTAGCTAGAGGAAGAGCTCCTCTTCCCATGAATCCTTTATGAGCCATTTAATGCAGACCTTAATCACCCTTCATAAGGTTCTCTAACTGCAACTGACTCACAGAATTTTTAAAAATATTTTTAAATTAAAAGACTCTGTAAATATCAATTTGATGAAGAACTTTGAACAGTGTCTTCAAACCAGTAGAAAAACTTCTGTTCCACTGCAGAACTGGAAATGGCTTTAAAGAAGCTGCTTGAAGAAATAATAACTGCCTTTTCTCATTTGTTTGATCCCCACAGAAAAAAGTAAAATTGTTTTCATGGATTCCCAAGGTCTAAGCTAAAATAAACACAAAGGAACATTTATATTGTCTGAGTATTTAAAATTCTTCTTTAATGAATTATATTAATTTTCTGATGCTATATCTTGACAAATGATAGCCTGTCATCCACAATAGCAAAAGTATGTCTTGCAAACAATGTATGGCATTTATAAATGCTTACACCTAATTTCAGTTCAGATCCAGAGGTTCATGATAAGGAATGAATGAGCGAATTCTAACATAAGAAATGAAATGCAGCAATCAAGTTCATAAATATCTTAGTATTTCTGGTGAAACCTAAGCCATCACATCATCACGGCTTTTAGAAGGCTTTTACTTCCCTCTTAGACAGACTATATGTGGTGCATTCATTACAACCTGATAAACGATTGAGGAAAAAAGTGTTTTAAAATGTCATGATTTTCTGGTGCCTGGCATACATTGTGAATGTCACCATTGGCTTCTGCAGTTACTGTCAGCAAAGATCTTCCACAGTTTCCTAGGAACAGCTTGTACATCATTAATGCTCGACAGGTTATCCAATTAACAGTGACTAACCACTGCCATTTTCAGGTCAGGCTGTATTTGTACAGTAAAGACAGTAATTTTCTAAAACACAGGGACAAAAAGTTTAGCACTTTCTAATTACATATGCTACGAGTCAAGGCAACGTCATGCCACTAGCCATGGTCTAATGTCAAGCAGTTAGCCTTAAAATGTACAGTATTCCACTCATGGAACTGAAAGCCATATGGGAGAAAAACAAGTCCTGGGAAGTTTAAGCACTTAAGGAACTCATTTGCAAACCAGCCTCAAATATCCTTAAAAATCGAGTCCTCCTGCTTTCCTGTATTTCTTATGGAAAAGCCAACACATTCCTGAAATAACAGATTTAGTGTTTCTGATTACTTACAGTTGTTTGTCATTTTTAATATGGCAACCAGCAAACTTCTCTTGTAGATAAATGGCAGAAAAAATCTCAGAACCCTTGCTGGCAAGAAATTAATTCATTAAATGTTATTGAAGACTTTCTTATGCTACAAATTTTTATTAGTATTTCAAAGAGAAAAAAAATTATTGGGAGATCAACTACATGGAAAACAAAAGATTATAAAATGGGTTTCTCCTTCAAATATGAAAAAAAAGAGAGGAAAAGAAGAAAATAAATGAAGATGCAAGATAGAAAAGTGAACGAATTAGAAAATTTAGATTTCCAATACCCTGTAAACTAAATGTCTTGAACCTGCCTCAAAACTGCATTTCAATGGAAACGTTGATCTCCACACTTGTGCAAAAATGGCATTGAAAGACAGAGCCAAAATGCAGTATTTGTTTCCAAATCATTGGATAGGCCTTACGTAATTTTAGTACAACACTTACTAAGACTATTGGTCTAACCTTGCTGAAAGAGAAACTACTGGAAGTTTCACAGGTGGCTTACATGAAAGCAGAAACGGGTCAAAAGTCAACACCAAGGATTTCAGAAAAAAGTAGTATTTCCCTTCCTTGCCATTAACTGCAAGAAAATACACTGGAAGAAAACAAAATGAAAACAAAATCAGTATCTTCTGGCAATCTCTTGCTTTAAAAAAAGCACATGCACTTTTCACAGCTGTGATTTAAAATCAGTTTCAAGCTCTTTCTGGAAATTTTCATAATTACTTGAACACTACTGCTTAAAATCAAAGTTAACAATAAATTCCGTACAACACATTAAATTTGGAGTGAAAGTTCACAAGCAGCAGCTGTTTCTGCTGGCCTTGGCATGTACAAATTAAGATGCAATCTCCATTCTACTGAGTACAAAGTGTGTCAGTTGGGCTTCAAACTAGGATCCTACGTGTCTTTGCATTGGAAATTAAATCCTCCAGACAGATTACCTCATGCCCAAGACAGCTATTTCCACCAGAAAAGTTCTGGATGACTCAGTGCTTTCTCCAGGTTTCCAACAGCCCACTCTCACCCTGGCAGCTACAGGACTTGGCACAGCCTCCCACAAAAAGTGGGCAAAGCATCTGCTCATCTCCTGCAGTGCCCACCTACAGCTCTTTGCTGGCACATCCCTGTGATCTTTCCACAATATGCTGCACTTACACTGAAGTGTTGCACAATGTAGCACTGCATCTAGCATTTTCGGAAAAGCCCACCTGCTGTACCACAAAATACAGCAATTTTTGCTTACTAGATTGGTGTTACTGCACACAGACTGATGGTTCTATTCAATGCAGGTGGTGATGATTCTTTGAATCATAACAAATCACTTGTAAAGCAAAACAAGTCTAGTTATTTAGTCAAACCCTTCTAACTTAATAAGAAACACTGAAATGTGATATGCACAAACCCCTCATTTTGTGCAAATGTGTTAAAAAAGCCTCTTTTAAATTCAAAGCAGATTTTAAAAATTGTCAGAAATTTAGAAGCAACAAATAACATTCTATATGTACACCTGGATTAACCAAATTAGTTTCACAACAAATTGGATTTTTCATGCCCTAAATAGGACTTTGCATTTGCAGAATTCATTAGTGTTACAGCAGCAAGTATTGTTAGGTCAGCACTGAAGAGGAGGTTCCTAAGAAACCAAGCATGAAACTGGTTTTCACCCTTACCAGTCTGTGAACCACCCTTACCAGTCTGTGGCAGAGTATGAAACAGGGGTTTTTACCTACCAGTTTTTGCTCTCCCTGCTAGGAAAAACACAGACCAAAATGTACCCTGGCGTTCTTTGTAAATGACACCGGCACTACAGAGATGTCATGACTCTGTACTCTGTGATGCTGGCTGTGAGCTGTGGGATTCATCTCTTCCACTGTGCTCAGTAGGAGAGGAAGATTTTCCATTTATAACAAGTGAATTTTCATTTCAAAAGCACTTGTATCCCTCAAGTTCTGGTCAGCAGATAGAGCAAAGATTTTTTTTATTTTCACTCTATCAATTTATCACTGAAATAAACCCAATTATGAGAAAGTTGATACATAATTTAGACATGTATTCATGATGGTTTCTCATCAAGTTCACTTTAACAAGCTTTCTCTCTTCATCAAACTGTAGAATCAGCTTTTTCACTTCAGTTACGAAGGTACTTGCCAGTTATCAGAGCACTTCAAAAGGACCGAGCTCAACTATCTCATTCCTTTTGCATGTAACAAATATATGGCAAATTTCAAAGCTAAACTAGTTCAAACGCTTGCTGCCAGCAGGAGACACATTTGGGCTCTGCTTTTCCTCATTCTCATTTTGTGAAGAGAAGAAATAAAAAATCAGGAAAAAAAAAACCATTTATATCTAGATTCCAGGTTCTAAAGGCAAAGAACTGGGCAGGAATGCTGGACAAATAATTGAAGAAATCACAGTGAGGTCTCCCTTATTACTGAAAACAAAGAAAAAGTCAATGAAAACATGTGAATAGTTCTTTTTCAGTAAATTATACAGGCCCAATAAACATTGCTATGTAGATTTAGATTAGAAGAAGTTCTTTACTCTGAGGGTGGTGATGCACAGGAACAGGTTGCCCAGAGAAGCTGTGGATGCCCCATCCCTGGAAGTGTCCAGGGCCAGGTTGGATGGGGCTTTGAGCCACCTGTAAGGATCCCTGCCCACATCAGGGGAGCTGGAACTAGATAATCTTTAAGGTTCCTTCAAACCCAAACCATTCTACAATTCCCCCTGCCATATGGGTGGCCAAAAGCACAGAAGTACAGCCACTAGCTTGTGCAGTAGCAATTCCCAGGCTGGAAATGATGGACACTGTGATTTTCCCAGCAGTGCCCAGAGCATAAAGCGAATCTGAAAAGTGCTGAGGGAGTGAAGTCAGGACAGGGCTCCTCCTCTGTAGCATCATTCCCCAGAACTCAATGCAAGGCCATTTTCCAGGAGGAAAGCAAGCTTGGGCAGCATTCAGGGCTGCACTGCCTTGGGCCCTGGGCTGCACCAGCATGTGCGAGGGAAGCCTAGAGTTCATCTGCACCCAGCAAAACTCCTTGCATTGCTCTTGCCGTAGAGCAGAGCTATTTCTGACTGAAAAGTATTACAATTTCTGTCACAAGGATGTTCTGGGTCCTTGGGAAATACACTTTCTCTGCTTAAGAGAAATAACTAGTGGTAAGCCTCCAGACTTGCTTCCTGGATTTCCAGGAGGCTTTCTGAGGCATCGCAGTGGCACTTGTTACTCCACTACCTCCTGGTACTGGACGTTCCTTCTTGATTGGTAACAGGAACATTCTTTTATTCCACTGCTATTTTGTCACAATCTGACACTGTGTGAAAAAACCTGTGGGCTGCAGATCTGTGATTCAGGCAGATGGTGCTGAAGTACACTGGTCATTGCTAACAGAGGGAAAGGGATAAAATTTCCTCATAAATGTACCCCGGTAACAGGTCCCTTGTGTAGACAGCATGGTACAGAATAACAGTTCTTTTTGCACTGGCATATTTATTCAGCTTCCCTTGCTTCTATGAGCCCTAATACTTACTGATCTTAGCTTCTGTGATTATTGGCCATGGAGTTTACAGAAGGTGTTATAAAGTGACCTTTTATAAAAATGACAGTAAGAAGGACAATGACATAGTGCAAAAATTAATTATGCTGTTAATTTGCTCCTATGTGGAGAAACTTATGAAAAATCAACATGTGATGACTAACAGGGGACACCATTTACATCAGAACACAACCAACCTGATTTATGTCAATATTCTCAGAAACCAACTAATTCCCAGATAGCTTCTTTTAGTCTTAAAAATTATTTTACTATCACCCTTTTGATAGAAATAATTTTTAACAACAAGAGTTCTGTCATTTTAGATGCTACAGGGGTTGTTGGTTGCTTTTTGTGCTGTTTTGGGGGTTTTTTTCCCAGAAAAAATACATCTGCTTGTAGGCTTCAAAGCCTGGCAAACTCTGTGAAGCCCTGATGGGAAAGTGCCTGCTTTTAGCAGCTAATACTCTCTCAAGTTTCTGTATTTAAGGTATGAACCCTATGTGATAACCAGCAGTACATCTCAACTGTGCTTTAGTCAGCAATGGTTAAATCATGTCAGTATAAAGCAGAAGAAAATAAAGCTTAAATGGGTAGAGAGTGGTCAACATTGGTAGAGCAACACTACATATTCAAATGTTGCAACACTGGCTTCAGAAATTGTCAATGTTATGTAAAAATTTTAAATAAAAATTGGTATTGTACCTTAGTAATTTATTTATAATCAGGTAGAAATGCAGACCTGTATGCTGAAGGTGGTCTGTCTCTTCACCCTCACATGATTGAAATACAGATACTCTTTAGAAAATGCCCCTCTTATCATCTTGCATATTAAAAAGAAAAGAAAAGAAGTGACTACTATTCCTAGCAAGATAGCAGAATGGTTTAAGGAGAGGAGGCTAAACTGGTGCAGAGGCTAATAAAATCAAACTCCATGCGTAAGAGGAAGAAGTGAATCATACAACAGCTTTATGACTCAGTAATAATGATGGAGGTAACTGAACCAGACAAATCCTTTGTCTCCACAGCAGATGTGAGTGAATCCAGAAGGCTTTCAAGAGATGTTTTACCTTTAAATAAGGGAGCTCCAGACAAAAAAAAATCGCATATGGACATTGACCCTGATTCTGCAAACCACAGCACAGCTGTCGAGCTGAGATGCAGAACAGCCTTCGTAAGATAGAAATGGTTAAGAAAAAAACCTGTAATGGCTTTTAGGTCTGCTCAGAGCACACACTGCAGTGTCCTAAAACCAGGTATTTTTCCTCACACAGGGAACAAACTTAATGCTTTTCATCTTCTCAGCTTTCCTCAGAGCTTCCACTGGGTTTTCCCTCCAAAGAGCAATAAGACATTCCTGCATTTACAGAAAGGACTTGTGCATATGGTCTGAGTCAAGAACAGAAATTGCAATCCTGACCTTGAACAGCACCTTAAGTGCAGAAAGTCAACCAGCAGCTGAGCAACCACCTATTTTATAATGAGCCCTATGTAGGGCAATAGAGCTCTGTGCAATTTGGTATAAAATGAACCTACCTCGGGTTTATTCTAAGTGTACGCAGAAAGGCTACTTCAAAGTAACAAGGCACGTTCCTCACAAAAGGGCAAATAGCCATGTTCTACCATTATACCCATTATGCCTCCAGTATGCCAAGGACATTAAAGGGCAATGACCAGCAGGGTCAGTAACCAAGGAGTAATTCCTAGCACCGTCTAATTACTGTTTCCTCTGAGCAATACAAAGCAGCTACAGAAAATCCATCTTTTGTGGTGCCTTTCATCTCACTTGGAACTTCCTTTCTCTTTTATGTTACTAGCAGTACATCAGACAAGCTCTTCTTGGACAATGCAGAGGAAACATCATGTTAGTGAACAGGTACATCTTATCCAAGGACAAATTTGTTCACTAATAAAAGTCCAAAGGGCTTTTGTTACTTCTATCAGTGGTATCTGGCATCAGCCTGAGCATTTGCACCACAATTCCTGTGTAGTCATTTATATTTTTTAGTGAGTGTAATAAAACACCAGGAGCTGAGATTTTGCCACACTTCTGAAATTCAGACCAGTATTAAAGCACTGAAACCAGGAGGAAAACAATGCCCTACCTTCCAGATTTATTGCATTTTATTTCAATTTTATGCAGGTGTAGAAGGCTGGCAAAGTACAACAAAGAGGTATAATAAAATCTGGCATGGTTTAAAGTCTGGATTTATACGCTTTGTACCTTTATTCAAAATATTCTGAAATTTGTGAAATTACTTTTCTCATACATACTGCCATTATTCATGTCTAGAGAGCCCATGAAGTAGCTAACTAGTCAGCCCACAGAAGAGAGCATAAAACAGCCAGAAGGCATCTCCTGAGAAGCCCTAGAGCAGCATTTTCACTTGAGGCATTTGGGGCATTTTGAGAAGAAAAACTTCTCTAAACAAAGAAAAAAGGGAACCTAGGAAATAATAATGCCAATCAAATAGGAAGATGATGTGGTACCTGAATCAAAATGCATCTATCAAGCTCTTTAATTCATGAACAGGAATTCAACAAACAGCAGAGGAGCAGTGCTGAGTAATGTGGATGCAAAATCTTTTCTAACTGTATACAAGCACTTCTCTACCACTGTGTTTCTATGTGGACACGTAGGCCTTATAAAAAGGCAGGAACATCCCTCACTGAGAGACTCAGGCAACAAGGAGGTCATTCCCAGGTCATGAAAATTATTTTTGTGTTTCTTTTCAGCAACATTGTCTTTGATCTAAAGCACACTTCTAATTTTAACTAAAGAAATTGCATTTGCAGATACTCAAAATCATATGAAAAGACAGATTTGGCACAGTTCACAAACAAAATGAAAACCACATGATTACAAGGGAGACAGAGAAAAAACCTTTTGGGAAGTGACCCAGTATTCCCTGTTTTTATTAACCCTGTTACACCTTATGATTCAGTAGCCCATTCTTATTTAATTAAACAATCTGAAAGAAAATCCTTTTTATGAAATGATTATATTTTTGCATTGAAAGACAAAGCTGTTTGGATTGTTTCATGAAATATTAGGTATCCAGTCTTTGACACATTTTCTACTTCTTTTTTTTATATGTACTTCACTGTTTCTTTCAACCTGGTTTTAACTTTCATGATCACAGTGTGATGACTGCCAAAAGCAGACTTCAAGATATTTTTTCCAGCAGTCTGCTAAACCATAAAGAAAAAAGAAATAGTTACAAAATGTAAGTTATCTAAAAAAATGTGTTCAGATTTTAGGAACACAGAAACAGAAGGCAAAGGGACCAAAGATTACGACGTTGACCATTAAAAACTGCACCTAATAAAAGGCAACAAATTTGGGAAACAGCAACCAACACATAAAACTCACCAAGACACACTACTAACCCAACACAAAAGATCTGTACTTTTCTCCCCAAAACAACTCAGTGACATTTGACCTGGTTCTAACCACAGAAACATTCTTCTTCTATATGTATACAACACGGACATTTTCCCTTTCAGCTGTAGCAAAAACTACCACTGAAATTGCACTGAGAGCTCAGTTTTATCTTGTTTTCCTTTATGTAGGACTCAAACCATTAAACATATATGGACCTTCAGCATATTAGCACCAGAGGGGTTAGGCTGGAATATCAAGTCAAGTACATACTCAGGAGTTTGACAGAACAAGGCATTACAGACCAAGCAAAAGCCAACTTTGAGAAAAGATTTTCCACTGACTCCTCTAAATTCTCAATCAAGTTTTTATTTCTGAAATAGTTTCTTTCTGGATGCAATTTTTCTATCCACATTTAACAATTTTTTTTTTTTAAGGAAAAGCTTTTCACCTATTAATAAGTTATCTGGCGGTAAAAAAATATAGCCCCCGTTAAAAGCTCTTTTATTTTCAAATAAGTTTTCTTTGCATTTGTGTACCTAGAAAAATTAATTTTTCATATTAGAATTCTCCAGGTGGTTTGTTTTCACTGAGGCCTTCTCTTCAAACCAGGTATGAACCAAAAAATTTTACAAAGCTTGACAACACCATCTGGAAATATGAAATTTAGACTCCCGACACCATTTGAAAAGCTACTAGAAAAAGTGTGCATAAGGTATCGGTGTGGGGCACACAGGTGTAGTGGGGTGTCAATGCTTGACTGCCTGATTTTGCTTAAAAAGGATGACAGAAAGTAAAATCACATCTATGTTACACTACTGCTATGCTAAGACAACTATTTCAAACTCTCCCATGCTAGAGAATTACCCTTTTTTCACAGAAGGAAGCCAAAGCAGCACTTAGCAGTAAGGCCGTGCAGGGGCCAAACGCATTCCAGGATGCCAGGGTAAGCTTTATGTTCCCCACTGGACCTGGTAGTCCAGTACTGCAACCCCATGAAAGTGACAAACTCAAACCCAGGGTTTGCTCATAAAATATTTCACACTGGGAACAATGCTGTTATCACGTCTTACACTATTCAGAAGGCCCCATTAGATCTAAATAATCTACTCAACATGTCAAAGGAAGCAGGATGTGAGGGAAAACCTAAGTAAAAAAAAAAAAAGAAAACACAAAGTCCAAGAGATAATTTCAGGAACTGGGAGTTTCCTGACTAGGAACAGCTTCCAGACTTCCATCTAGATGTTGTTCTGTCACGGCTGCATAACTTACAAACTACCAAGCTAAAAGATAACACTGTAATGTAGGAAACCAGCTTTATCAGGCTTTCTGAGCTATGTATTATACATGCCTGCTATGAGCATTTCATGCTTTGGCTCACAGCTTTTTCAAATAGGCAAAAATAGTCCAACCATGATGTTTTTCCCCAGAAAAAGAAAGGCTCCTATTTAGGATTGCTTGTCAATGGAAAGTGGTTTGAGTCCTATAAAGAAATATGAAAAATCACTTTACTGTACTGATCACTAAACAACAGACATTAAAAAAAACCAAACAAAAAACACCAAAAAAAACCCAAAACCACACACCATAAAAACCAACACATCAGTGAGAGCTGATAGACCCTCCTTGCCAACATGCACACAAGCACGATTACAAGAGATAGGCACAGCCATTCTGGGATTTTAACCAAGGTTTACTCAAGGCTGCCACTCCAGCAGTGCAAGACTTCCCATCCACTGATTCCATTGTCACAAAGCCTGGACCAGCCTCCAGGACAGGACAGACACCACTGTGTCATCGCTGAACAAAGGCTGTACCTGCTCTCAGAGCGTCTGCTATGTAAGCAAAAAAAGGAAAAAATAAAGGAGAATAGAACCATATGGCAAGCACAGGGCAGGCCATGATCTTACCACAGATCACATTAACCCTTTTTCCTCCCTTACCTTTAAGAACTGCTGTGAAAAATGTAAATATTAAGGAGAGGTCTGAGGAAGGATATCAAGCATGGCCTCTGACAGCGCTGTGGGGAATTTATTTGCTACCAAAGAAGTCACAAGAGCAAGTGCAAGAAAGGCAGTTTGAAAATTTGCTCAGTAGACAACAGAAGCAATCATTAATAGATCAGAAGTACGAATTAATATTTTAATCTTACACTGAGGTTGTAACATTTACTAATATTTTGTCTGTTAATGTTTCAACAGGAACAAAATCAAGTACCAATCCTAAATGATGCTCCAAGCCTTTGGGCTCAAAGAAACCTCCAAAACATGCAGAATAAGCAATATTCAGCTCAAATAGACAATGATTATGAGTGTGTTTTTTTTAAGGAACAGTTCAAAATGAAGAAACAGACAGGATGCTGTAAGAAAAGCAAGACTGAGCAAAATGAAATCACTTCACTGAACAGTTAGAATAAAAGCAAGTGAATCCTGGCAGAGAAAAAAATACATAGCACTCACTTCTCATTGCACTGAAATTTTTCTTGAGTATATTGCTAATATGGTTCCACTAAAAAAAAAAAAAAAAAAAGAGCCTTATGATATATTTGAAAGTCTGGGCAGCTGTACTGCAGCACTCTTTCTTCATGGATTTTTGCTGCAGAAATATCCTAACAGATGTAGTTTTGGTATCACATCGATGCACACGAGGGAAAGCAGGATGACGTGTGATGTTCAGCTGCTATTTGCTTATCATTTGGCTTTATAGCTACATATTTCTATTTAAATGAGGGAAAGAAATGTCCTATCTTATGGTTTTATTTTAGAATTGCTGGATTGGGATTACAGTCACAGAAATCCACCTACAAAGGAAAACACAAGTTTTGTGAAAACAATGTCACACCTTGTGAACATAACATTTTTCAGGTAAATTACACTAAATTAGAGAAGAAACTGCATTTTTATCATGCCCTTCCTGTGTAGTGTAGGCTCATTTAAACCCCATGAATGTTCTAAATCAACATACAAGAGTGAAAGACAGCTATTTTTTTAACCAGTTAAGTGAGGAAGCCAGAGAAGCTGACAATATCTGCATGGAAATTTTGTCTCCTCCTCCTGCCAGAAGATTTTGCTCTAACTAGACAAAGTTTCTTTTTCCCACAACTGAAAGATGTAAGAGACTGCAAGCATCCTGGAGAGCCAGTATCCAAGCACCTGTCACAGGCAATGATCCATGCCACAATAATTTTATTTTTAAAGTGAATATGGCTGTTAAATTCATCAGTAGGAGAGCAGATGCTGATATTCAAATGTATTATGATAGTTCAGACTCACATCTTTATTGATATAGAGATTAGAGTGTTGTGGCTCCTCTTTGAGCATGCAAACTCAAAAAGCACTTCTGGCTTTTGTGAAGGGCTGGAAACATTAATTCATGAAAAACCAAAATTCTACAGAATACGGAAATGCTTTAGAACTTCTGAGATTTGACAAAATAGTATCAAGCCACATTACTCCAAATCCTGGGCCAAATTGTCTACGAATTGCAACAGGATTATTGTCTGAAGTGATCAGACTACACTACAATACTACACTTAAATGTGTTACTGATAGTGAGCAGAAAAGTAGCCTGAAGTTTGAAGGCTGGCACAAAGATAACCATACTGATTCACAGTGTGATTTACTTATCTGTGTATTTATTCTAACTTCAGTACCCACATTTTAATAAAAGGAAGGCCCAGATGTCTGAAAGTGCAAAACCTCCACACTTAAATGCATAAGGACGTACGAAAGAAACAAGTGTTAAGATCTGGACAAGTAACATTTTCTGGTTTTTATTGTTTCTTTTTTTTTCCCATTACACATGGTCCTAGCTATATTATTTTATACAGAAAGAGAACTTTGCTCTTTAAAATTATTCTGTGCTGGACTTTTTATTATTGCTTAGTTTGGTGGGCTTACTTATTCAGTTCTGTAGTATGGGATTACTCTATTACTCCTAGATTCAACTGCAATTAGTTATAAAGGAATAACAGATGTAAAGAGATGGGCAGAGCCAAGTATGGGTGGCAGCAATCCACAGCAGCAGCCCACTAACTGTTCTAATGAGCACCACGTAACACAGATGTGCATTCCACAAATAATGCACTCTGCAGATACACTGCTTTCAGTGACACTGTGCCTTTCAGAGGTCTAAAGAGACACGAGAGATTCCCCTCAGAGCACATTTTCTGTTAGATGTACTTTTTCTGTCAAATATAGGAAATTGAGATTTCACTTTGGCATCAATACTATCTGCCTGGAGATACAGGATACTGAACCTGACACATTCGGCTGGCAAAAATTCCTAGTGCTACTTTTTTCTTACAGAAACTTTGATGTAGGTAATTTCAAAGAATTATTCTGGAAGCAGAATCCTGGGTAGCAGACCAAGTTAAACCCCACTTCTTTTTAAATTCAAATCTCTCCACTGGATCTGTACATTGCAAAAATTATCCAAAAAGCAATGAAACAAGCCAAAAGCATCCAATCAGGGTTTACATAGCAGAGCTATAAATCCTACTTTACATCACAGTGCACAAAAACTTCATTTCCCATCATACAGGCTTGAAGAGGAGATAGAAAAACACACTTTTTCTCCTTTAAAATTTTTAAGGCTATGGCATTGTAATTATTTTCATCAACCTATATCCTATACATAAGGTATAGCATTAAGACAAAGTTTCTTTTTTCCATGAACTTCCAAGAGCTTATCTTCATTCAGAAACCCTTGTGCATTTTTAATTTATCTTACCATTTACAGAATGTTAGAAATGGAAGACAGATAGGCATTTTTTAACTACTTACTCAGAAGAAAAGTTTATTTAAAAAAATGAAGAAAACACTTATACATGCTAAGATTTCCTCTGGAAATCACTGTGGAAATACAAATGATGCCATGCTCCTGTAGCCCTTACATGTCCTTCGTTCAGGGGAACAGGAGGCCAGGATTTCCTGAGGTTAAAATACAATACAGAAGATAATCACTCTTGAGTTTTTCCACCAAATCAAAATATTTCAGAAGTTATTGTGGATTTTAGGGTGAGTTAAGAGCTAAGCTGCCTTAAGAGGTCAAATAATAAAGGCAATTATAGAGAAGAATACAAGACCAGGGTAAGCTACCCTAAGCAGACCATAAGATGAAATATGAAATAATATACCATGTCAGCCTCTGAAAGGAACAAGCTGCAAGGCTTGTAAGTGAACAAAGGCAGCAGTCTCACAGCATTGCAGCACTTTGAAATTCAGTTGCTTGCCCAGAAGGCTATTCCATGACTCAAGGTGATGTTTTTGAGAACAGCAGAGAAATGCTTTGAAGAAACTGGAGGTTCTCTAAAGTAAAGGGTGAAGGAGAAGGGATTTTTATTACATAGGACCCAGAAGGAGAGAGGACAACAGGCAAAAGGTGTAAACCTGGCAGCCTGAGCTCAAACAGTGTTCTCTGAAGCCTGAGAAACAGAGGTGCCAGATGCTGAGCCCCCCAGACCACAGCCCTCAGACAGGCAGTGCCTCAGTGCTGAGTGTTCCTGGAGATGGAACACGGCCAGTTGCCCCCAGGAGCTGTGCTCAGAGTCGGAGACAGGCAGCACTGGGCCACCACGGTAATGTTTCCCTGGCCTTGCTGTAAGGTAACAATCAGCTTTTCATCACCATTCACCCTGTGAGACCAAGAGCTCAGACCAACCACCCATTGCATCCAGCTGTTTTCACATCATCTAAAATTGCAAAGAGTTACCATGCTAGCAATAAGAAGGACAAAAAGGAGAGGAGGGGAGCTTCTCATGCCACAGACAACACCAACCACCACTGGACTAAGAACAAGCAGAGAATGAACACTTCTGGGGATTTGTTCATATTTTTTTCATAATTTAACTTTCTAGCTTCAATCCTACTACTAGATTTTTTTCCTGAAGGTTTTTTTTACACTACTGCTTGCTTACTTCATGTCTTCACCTTTTTCTTATAAACCAACTCCTCTCTACTAAGTTTACACAATTAATTACTTTCTCTCTGATGGGGTATTCCACACCAAATAGTAGTTTCTACATGTGACCTCACCACTGCTTAATCCCTACCCTTTGCTTTCTGTCCATCCATCCTGCAAAATATTCAGTTTGGCACAGTAATAGCACCAATGCACTGGAGACTTGTTGGACACCCAAGGCAGCAGCAGTAGTTATGTGTCCTGGGTTACTGCCAGATTAATATATTTGCATTTATACTCTTTATGGCCTTGAAAAGCACTGAAGTAAAACCAGTGCTTGGCCTCTCAGAGGACCATAACACTGGGGTTGTTTTTTCAAGCACTTGGAACTGATAGAACATCACATGCATTGAAACAGTGCTGGGATGTGCCCTTCCCAGTCTGTGTCAAAAGGTGACATTATTTTAGCTGCTGCCTCTACAGGCTCAGTGCCTTAAAACTTAGTGCTCCCTCTGAGTCACTTTTTAACCTTCCTCTCTCACATTTTTCCATTTTATCCATCATCACAGTATTCTTATCCCTGGAAAATATCTTGTAACCAGTTTCTACTTTCACTTAAATCAGTGAAAAGCAGTGCACTGCATAACTGTTCATACAAAACCCAGCTCATTTCTTCCACTGCTGTGTTGACTTTACTATCCAGGAACAAAGCAGTCATCTTTGCTGTAAGTGAAATAAACTTGAATTAAGTAAAAAGTATCCTTAACAGTGATGTTTTGGTCCATGATCCGGACCAAAATTGCATTTCAATTATAGATTATTCTCAAAAGTCAAATTAATACAAAAATTACATATACTGTGATTTCGCTTTTACTAGAATTATGAAAAGTTTTGCCTAGTTCTTTCTCTTCTGATCATTCTAAAAATGGTAACACTTGATAATTGACTAAGAACACTTCTTATTTCATTGTTTGCATTCCACTTACCAGTGAAATTTAATTCCAGAGTCTATCTACAAACACTGCTTATGATTCATGGTTCCTGAGGAAATTTCTCAGAGACACAGGTCTGAAACCATAATTATAACATTATGACAACTTTATGAGTTGACATGTCAAATGCAGTTCAGCATTTCCATGGGAAAAATGAAAAGGTCAGGAATTTCCCTCCAGAGTTGTGATTTAAAAAAAAAAAAAAAAACCAACATAAAAACAATGTAAAGAAGAAAAGAACAGAGAAAGAACTTTGGAAATTAGTATAAAAATTGTAATTTTAAAGTGTTCCTTAAAGAAACAAAGTATGTTTTATGCAGAAATCATAATAGTTATATTCAATTTGACTACTTTAATAAATTATATTTATTTTATTAGGGAAATGTGAAAAAAAATCCATTTTAAGAAGTCTAATAACACAGGGTATCAAAAAGGATTAGAACAATCAACTTCATTTTTGTGATATCAGCTAGAGACATTATTTCACACAAAAATATCAAGGAAAACCTAATAACAATAATGTCATCATCATTTCAACAAAGAAGATTTCCTTCCCTGCCTCTTTTCACAGAACATCTGATATTACAACACCTCCTATCCCATTGGAAATGAATGTCTCACACTGTTGAAGATCATCTCTTTCTGACGCTGCCAACCTCCAGATTGCTAGGAAATAATAAATAATTCATATCTGATAATAAATTCATATCTGTCCTCACTAAAAATTCTATGACATTTCCTTTAATGAATGGATTGTTTATCCTGGTCCTTTCTTCAGCTTTCCATTTGAATAGCCCCACTGCACAAGAAAATCTTCTCAATGGAGGTGTGAAAGCAACATGGACAAGTTTAACCTACTTAAGTGGGTGACAACAGTGATGAAGATGCAGTTTTAAGCACAGGCTAGCACTACAAATAAGCACCCAAAAATCCCAGTTAAAACACCCTCTGGAAGACTTCTTTTAATAGAGAGGGAAACCTCTGGTAACATAGTTCCTCTCTACCGCTGGATTCAGGCACTTGACTAAACGAAGTATACTTTCTGATACAACGGCAGTTTTAGTTATTTAGTGGACACCCTACAAAGGGATGGTTTTGTGCCTCTCTCTTCTGAATAAATTTGTCCTCCACACATATAATTAGCCATATATCAATAATTTAAAAGAATGAAACTGTCCTTGAATGTCTTCTTAACTATCGAGCAATTTTAGAGTCTGTTTGAGTCTTGGTAAATTGGCTTGCCATGATTCTTCAGAGTAAATGCAACTGAACAGATCTCAAAACAGACAGATCTTTTTAGCTGGCATCAAAACACTTCTTTCTCTTTTGATATAGCCTACAGAAAATCCTTCCTAGAATAATGGGCACTCAGTAAACATTTTCTGCTACCAAACTATAATTGTTCACATAGCAACACATTAGCACTCTTGGGAGAATTCTGTTTCTTTTTATCTAAAGAACTTTCACAGACTTTAACATTAGCTAGACTCTTTCATGTCTTTTCTCTATTTGCAGAGAACTAAATAAAACAGTTATTCAGGATGCACCATACCCCTCTAACCTATCTGCTCTTACCCCTTCAATACATGAGAAAGTTTTAGAAAGTTACCTTTGGTACTTTTGTTCCCATTCTCTAAGACCACTTCCTTTTTAAAGTTATTTATGTTTTTCCCCTTTGAAATTATTGAATTGCAGACAAAGCAAGCTCTTGACTTGAACGTAGTTTAAGCGCAGCAGATCTTTGAAGCTTTAGAGCCTAATGTGAACATTTGAAACACTGTTTTCTGGGGTATCTTTCATTTGGCCACCTACCAATGGTATTCTGGCTTGCCTTGATCCTCTGGTGAGACAGGGTCATTGTGTCCACAGTGTTACAGATACTGACCTAACTCCTGCAAGTCAAGCAAACAGGCTGGCCTGAGAAACCTTCCCTGAGTCCGCTGTAACTTTTTACAGAGTTGATAAAAAGTTCAAAAGATCTTTTTCTATAACATGTAATAATGCTTCAAGTTTTGAAAAATGGGTCAACATATGCCAGGAAATCACCTGAAAAAAGACTTCATAAACAACTGGTGAATTTCAATGTACCATGTAAGAATGGCAAACTGAGACGTGAATTTCACCTATACCTTCATGTTCCAAACAGATTCATAATTGGGTAATTTTATGAGTTTATTCATTTTTATTAAAACTTATATAATCAAGATATATAATCAAATATAATCAAATTATATTAGGGGGGGAAAAAAAAAAATCTTTGTTCAAGTGAAACATTGCCACTGAAGAATTATGACTGTTCCAGGAAAGACCACTCCACAGCATCTTGACTGAACCAGGAAATCAAGGAATACAAACACAAGGCAGCAGACTTTTGATTTTTGACACTTCATATTTCAAAAAAAATTTTTTTTTTAAACATACAAGACTGTCATTTTTTTTCGGCAGATATTGTTCCTCTTTTCCTTTTTGGTAATTTGGTAATTTTTCACAGAACAATATCCAAAGAAATTTTAAAAATACATTTTTGCTTTTCAAAGCTTTAAAAATAAAAAGCATTTTGGAAACGCTTTCCAAACCGCTTTTTACTTTTAAAGCTTTGAAAAGCGTTTCTCGTTTGGTTTTGGAGTTTGGTTTTCAGTTGTTGAGGTTTTTTTAACCCTCCCAAGAGCTTAGCAAAAAAGCCTGGTCTTCGAAGTAGGCTGAAATTTCAACTATTATTAGGGATAGCCAAGCATATAGGAAAGAAAATAATCAGAGTATCAATTTTGCACATGAAAGCTTTGCTAATAACATCAGTAAAGGCAAAATGTCCCAATTTATTGTGTATGTCACAATGGTCACAACTGCCTGTGTGTGACTAGAAATGGGAAAAGCATGGGTTTCACATATTGTACCCATCATTAAACCTTTTACTGTGCACACTTAAAAATACAAAACATCTTACAACACAAGATCAGGTATAATGATGTGTTAATTTTGATCTGCACATTATATTCAGATGATCTGGGATTCATTTGTTTATCAAAGAGAAGTATTGACAAAATCTCACAGCTGTTGGTGCTGTGCTTCTTTTCAGATTTTCATAGCACTGCTTTATGAAAAGGTAATTGCAGCATGAATATGAAGGGCTGGAAAGTTTGCCAGGTATCTGTTTTAAGGTAGACTCCTATCCAAGATAAGGACTAGAGTAAGTCTTTCCAGTCTTTTAATTTTTCTTTCTCCTACTGAGTATTCAGGAGCTTTAAAGATCAGCTCAGCAATTACCCCACGGATTGGTGCACCTTCACTTCCACACTGATAAGCTTCTGCTACAGCTCCCAAGAAACAGATTCTCTACAACCAGTAGTTGAGAGATTTGATTTTCCCTTTCTATGAGGACCTTTTGGAAGATTTCTGATATAAAATGTGCACAGACACATGAACATGTACACACAATCACATAATTTTAATTTATAGTAAATTATTTCATATTATTATTATTAATGGCTTATGAAGACACCTATACCCCACCCTTGAGTCTTGCTTTCATAGTACTTAATACTTTAAGGAATATATCAAACCCTGGTGTGGATACAAAAATGCTGCTAGCAAGGAGTTTCTTGCTATTTTCTAAGTCTGTGAGAGCCTTTTCTCTCTCACAGAAGAGGTAGCAGGGAACGTAAACAACCAAGCCACCTGCAACCTTGAAAAGTCTTGTTTATGGTATAGTAGAAAATATTTTGACAATGGATGTTTTAGGCTTTTAGCCAATCACCCCAAGGGGTGGCTGGTCCTTTGGCCAATTAGACTATGAAGAAAAAAGTCTATAAAAGAGTTTGTAAAATAATTAAATGAATCAATCTTGCTGCACAATTCCTGCCTGCTGGATCTTCTCTCCTCCCCCTCCCTATGGCTGCGGGACACGGTGATATACCCTAGGGCCCAGGCCTGCAGTAATACTCTGGATCCCTTGGTGTCACTGGCAAAGCTTCAGTTGATTTTATTGCATACAGAACTGAATCCCATATGGATTTTCATGCTATTTAATTTTGACTTCTTTCCTAGAAGTTGCATTCATCATTGTACACCAGTTAATGGGAAAGCTGGAAGAAGCAACTCTTGACATACATTTCTTGAAAGGCACTTAAGCATGTCTGATAAACTGCTTCAAAAATTAAACAAGGGCTACCCAATTTGCCAAGTAAACATGAAGAGAAATTATTCTGCATTAATATCAATGAATTTTTAAACAGCAAAGTAACAAGGGTAACCAAAGGGAAAGTAACAGAAAAGCAGGATGCCTGAATTTAAACAGACCTATCTCTAAACTAAAGCAATCACAGGGAAGAGCTTGATCCCCACTCCTGTTGACTCTGCACATGGAAATCTCAACAAATAAACCAGTGTTTTTCTGTAGAAGTATTAATGATGAAATTATCACAATATTTTGTTTGCTTGCTTCCATTCCTAGACACTAGGTTGGACCCTGTACACTTACTATCTCTTGTAATCCCATTCTCTTTTGCTCAAAGGTTGCCTTTAGACAATAACTGCAATGACAGATCCCAGTTCATAAGGGACTGCAGCAATCATCTCGCCATCTGCTGAACCACTGATGTCATCATTTGTGTATTCCTTTTATGTATCTGAATGTAAATGTGATTTCTATCTCTGTTCAAAGCTTTGAAAGGGACATTTAATGACAGAGCTATAAATAGCAGAGGAGGATCCCTATCTGTGGTTTCTCTCTGGCCTTTTTAATGTACATTTCCTTTTACAGCTGCAGCTGCTTCCATTTTCCTGAGATTCTGCTGGAGAATCTTCTACAGAAAGGGTTTCTGCTCTAAACCACAACGTTATAAACAGATTGCTGACTAATGTGCCACGTTCTTGTTGTGCATTACAACTACAGCTTCCTTCTAGACAGTACAACCTTGATACACCCTATAATGAGGTCTTAAGGGCTGGAGAAAACAGAAAGTCTACAGAATCTGTAGCAAAGCCACATTTTTTTAGTCTTCTCTGTTTCCTCTCCTCTCTTTCACCCTTGCTGTATTTTGAGAGTCTGCTTTTAAAAGACAACTGCAGTGACTAAAAAAAAAAAGGCTTAAAAGGATAGAAATAACAGAAAAAAAAAGGAGGAAGAAAAAAAGAAAGAGAAAAACGTTTTAAATTAATCTTTGTATAAAAAAATATACACGCCATTCACAGCTTCCTAGGGTATAATGAGTCTAAATTATAACTGAAAGCTTGCAGAGGTTTCAACCTACATTTTTTATATCAGCAATAGGGTAAGGTGTATCTAGCTCAATGATCATATATTTAATTTTAATACAAATGATCTGGGAAGTTCTTCCAGGTTACAGGCACTGTCAATAAGCAAATTTTAATTTGTTCACTTGTGGATGATCACTTGTCCTTTGCAAAATGCAGCTCTCTTCCTAACTCCAGTTAGTAGCATGATGCTCAATGTCCTTCCTCACACCAATCTATTTCATGATGGAGAAAAAAAGTAAAAACCAACATGAGATCTGTAATTTATATTTAAAAGTACTTAAAGTAAATTTTGATACCAAGTGAATAAGGAACTCATAGAGACACCATATTCTGTGCTAGCAAGTCTGTACAGAGTGGGTGACTATGAGCAGAAGACTATGCCACTAAGTCATTGGAGAGGACACTAAGGAACTTTTTTTCTTGTTTAGATTACCCTCATCCTTTCAGTTCCTAGGAAAGCAAAAATGAAGAATGGGTTGGACTGCACTAGACAGTACCTCCAGCTTCTGAGGTGTCTGGCCAACTCAGATACCAAATGATTCCCTACCACAGGTTGCTAAAAGCTGTGCAAGCCCCACAGCCCCAGGGCTCCAGAGGGTGAGCTCCAGCTCAGGCACAACACACTCTCTGCAGCTTCGAGGAGGAAGTCAGAGGTATACATGGGCACTAAATCTTTGTCTCATCTTCAGATCAAATAACTGAGCACTCCAGATTTACCTCATACTGTGATTCCACTGGGGTTACAGGAGCAGCACTGGAATGCTATCCAAAGATGCAATTTTCCTGGGACAAACCTTAGGAAGCATACATCTAATAACAAGTCTGTTTATAGTTAAACAAAGCATTTTTGGACCCTTTTATTGATTCCTCATACAGGACACATTTCACCTTCTGATGATTCAGCTGTTTTTAACTACAAGTTTCTGAAATTGCCCCCATCATATGGACTCATTTTTGTAATCCACTGAATATAGAAAATGTATAATGTATTGTTAAAATAAATCTATTGTATCTACAGAGCTATTGCAGTGGTATTTTGAGAACATGTTATTAGCCACCTGTGGCTGGTTGTTTCAAAAGCACATTTCCATATCATTAGTTCTCAGGGCTACGGGTATCACAAAACTTATGATACATTCATCTGTGTTCATTACACTCCACTTAATATTAAATTTAAAGAATTGTGTTGGACACTCCAGACAAGAAAGCCTCTTTGCAACTATTTCAATTTCAGATGGTCAAGTCACCAGACTTTGCAACTCAGCAGAATGTAATGTAGCACAACCAATGCTACTTCAGATGCTATCGTTTCTCAATCCTATCACCTTTTCTCACACTGAAATATTCAGTGAATAGCTTAATCAGCTGCAGTCAGCTCATTTAAATGTTATGGAATTGCAGCATTCTATCCCTGGAAATGAATGGAATGGAGAAAAAACAAAAGTTCATTCCTAGACTATAAATATTGGTATGTCAAATGTCAGTGTCTGGAGAACTGAAACAAATGAAATATTGTGAAGGAATGAAGTAGCATCTGGCCAAAATCAGCAGCTTGAGAAATGAAGTTTTTAAGCACAAATAATAAAACTGAAAACCAACAATTATGCTTACACTGCCTAAGGGCACCCAGAAGATCCCTGCACCAAGCAGTGTAGGTGGCTTACACCCTGGCTCCTTCCCCATGGATGGAGAAGGCTACTCCTGGTCCCACAGGGTCTTCAAGAAGTAATTACTTGTGAGTTTATCTAGGTCAACGGGCCCACAATCATGCAGGGGTAGTATCACAGCCTCTCAGGCTGATTTTAAGAGTTTTGCACACTTTGGAAGCGTGCAGCACACCCTGGATGTGCTGTGAGAGTAGGTAGATGAATGGAATGCTGCAAGACATGACAAGGTAATGCAGGAAGACTGTTCAGGGTAACAGCAGCAAACAGCTCTGTGGCAGTAACATCTGTATCACCATGAGCTGGGTCTTGGGGGGAGCTGGCACCCAAAACTGCACCCAAGCTTTGTTTCAGAGAGAACTGAATGACAGCGTTAAAAACGAGCAAACAAAACAGGGAGCAAACTGACTTGCAAACTAGGAATTGGGGGTTGGGAGCAGGCTGGGAAGACAAGTTCCTTGGCTTTCTTCCTGTGCCCTATATTCATTTTGACAGAGTTAAAACAGAACTAAGCTGTAAAAACATTAAGCATCAAACGTAATCATTCTAAAGCTAGTTGAAGGAGTGAGGACATCCACAGCTATGTATTTCTTGGGTCTTGCATTTGAAGCAAAATTACGTGAAGAATTTGTTTTGGCACCAAAGTCAGAGCTCCAGAATAAAAGCTTAAAACCTAAAGATTTGTGGAGAGGACCCCATGCCCTTGTTTAATTTTATTATTGTACTACACACCAGTATCAAAAAATATCAATCACATCAATATCTGGGGACAAGTGTTATACCCTTGCAGAACACCATTAGAAATGCTTTCCATCAGTAGTTTCAGAACATCAGTAAGCTGAACACGTAAAAATGCCTATCAAGCTTAATGATAATTACCGAGATTTGACTTCAAATTCCGTCCAGTTTTAAGTCTATCCAGGAGAACAAAGCATCCAGCAAGTTCTCCTTCTAGCCACTTTTTCTACCGTGCTCAGCCTGATGCCTTAAGAGGCCTCCTAGACACAGACTAGACAGGAGTAAAGGAATAAAAGTAGGTATTTATCCATCTTGGGGTCCATCTTGGCAATAGCCTCTGGCCCCCAGGGGGTACCTTTGAAGGCCTTTCAAATAAATACCTACTTCTATTCCCTTACTCCTGTCTAGTCTCTGTGTCTAGGAGGCCTCTTAAGGCATCAAGCCTACAGAAAGGTCTCCACACTGGAACTCATAAATTCAGACAGAAATATTTTCTGGCTCTTATTTGGTCACTCTTTAACCCTTCATCTCTGTCTGGCGAAAAAGTCCTGAGAATAATTAAGTATCATGATGATAATAATAATCAGAGAACGAAATAGTGAAAATTTATAAGCATCTGAGCAATGTCAGCACTGTCATATAAGCTCCTTTGGAAGATAATTCCCACTCCAGAGCGGTATTAAGGAAAGCAGATGAAGACTGACTGATATAAATAGATCAAAGATAGGGTTTATCTTAGTCTCTACAACCTTTCTCATCAAATCCTTTGCTAAAAATACATTTTCAAAGGTATATAGTCAAACTAAAAGAAAATATTTTGTCTTGAAATCATGGACTATGAAGTA
This sequence comes from Corvus kubaryi, assembly GCF_017639235.1. Classification (NCBI taxonomy): domain Eukaryota; kingdom Metazoa; phylum Chordata; class Aves; order Passeriformes; family Corvidae; genus Corvus; species Corvus kubaryi. Next base: position 700,167 of record NW_024582083.1, on the reverse strand, counting down.
AACTAAAGGAACTCTGTTTGGTTAGACCTTAATTTCTTCATTTAACACTGCAACATTACAACATACTTTTTCTTAATACACAATATGATCTTGTGTTTGTTCAAGGTGGTGGAGCTGTAGTTCCCAAGCAGCTTTGCAGTGAAAAGGCTTATTTTTGAAAAAATGTGGCTGCCTTCACATACGCACCTGAAGAAACAGGCAAAAGTGCATATTTGTGCAGAGAACATTTCAAATATGTGCTGACTGAGTATAAAGCAAACTTCTGACATTCCTCGTGCTGCTTCCCAAAGCCCCACTTCATCTCTGTACGAGCTGTGATTTTTCAGAATATTTTTGTGCACAAGACAGCTTTTCAAAGACCCCGTAACTCTTCCAGCTTGTCTTACAAACATAAATCAAACCATGTTGGTCAACTCTTTCCATAACAGAACTGCACCTTTAAATATCACTAATGCCAGATGGTCTCAGCATATAAAGCAGCATGAGACAACATATTAATGCTACTCAAACAAGCAACTTGTGCTAGCAGCAGACCAATGAAATCAGTCTCAGGCTGCTAATCCTATCTGTCTCCATGGCAACATCTATTTCAGACAATTCTTCAATTTTCAAGTCAGATGAGTGTCCTGGCCCCTAAACTTCCCTATTCAGGAAGTGTTCCACTGTCAGGTACTTTTTCATCTTGTATTGGCTACTGTTATAATACAGATTTCATTTTTATCAGCTGCCTCATGGAGTATCAAGGAACAGATGCTCCTCTGTTTCTTTTATTTACAGGATTTTCCACTAAAGATTTGTACTGAAAGATTTCCAGTGAAGGTTTGTACTATTTATTTCAACTATGGATTTGTTCCCCTAACTGCAACACGTGGAAACCTTGCAAATATTGATGTGTCTGTTGTGACTCTCCCTATCAGCACCGGAAGAAAAGGAATTGGTTCCTTCTTTATACTTATCTACTATCAAGGCAGATTTTTAAGCAAACAAAAAACTGTATCTGTGGCAGGCAAATAGGGAGAGAAACTCTTGACAACTCCTCACCATATGTTCATCAGCATGGCTAAGTCAACACAAATATTGGGGCTACTTCCTACTAGGAAAAATCTGACAAGAAGCAGGTAGGAACTGCCTTTTAAAGGCAGATCAAATGCTGAACTACATGCTATCTCTCAAGTACCTGTACACTGGGTCCATGGCACAGCCACACGTAAACCTAGCATGGAAGCTGAGAACCTAGGCGTGGAGACAAAAACCTGAGACACAGGGAGAGGCTGTCCTTACCCAAAACCACAAAAAATTCCCAGCAGAGCCAGGAAAGCAGCCAGACATCTTTTACCACAAAATAGCTTTTCCTCTCTGTGAAACAAATTCTTACAATGGCAATGTTTAAAATTTAAGCATGTGAAAGCCCAACTCCTAACCCCATAGCTTTTTTTTTTTCTCTCTATCCCTCTGTATACTGATGTCACCAAAGAGAAGTATGACATTTCATCCAGAAAGGTGTAAACTTGGACCATTTATTCCTTAAGTGTAGGCTATTACATAATCAAAATCAAATTTAGCTTTCTTTTTTTAGGGTACACACACAAGTTGGCTTAAATATTTAGGATTTATTATTATTAGGATTTATAAGCCTCCTGCTTAAATTCAGATGTACAGCTCCCACTGACTTCAGTTTGATTTGTGGATGCTCAGCAGCTGGGTGGGAGGAAAAATTTAAGCATTGTCTAGTCTTACCAGGTGAAGACCTGACGTGGGGAGTCAGCTTACCATAATCATAAGGTTTCCTTTGAAATACCATTTTTTCAGGTGTGTATAAAGTGTCTATTTATGTCTTAGACTCACCCCAGGTTTGCTTATATTTCTAGAATTTTGCTTTTATGCAATAAGCCAAGTGCTGCCAAAACTGCAAAATATTCAGTTTAGCACAGGAAAAAAGGCTCATTTTGAATGATCAGTGTGCAAGGAATGCACCACTCACAACACTGAAGGACATCGAAGTGTAACTGAAGGACAGTCACACTGAGGGCTCCCTTTACTTTTGAGGGACACAAAAATAAAAGGGCATTCAAATGAATGTTTTGCAGCCAGAAATGTCAGGGGATGAGCATGTGGTAAGTCACACGTGTTATCCAGTTATCTCTAATATGATGGTATAGGAAACACAACTATGCAGAAAGTTTTAACCTTTGAAATGTCTCACTGTCCTTTCACTTTCTTTGTATCTTTCAACTCCTAGTTATATTTCTCATAGCAAAGTACTGTATGATTTCTCTTTTGTTTGGAGGACTAGTATGACAAACATCAGGGCCATACTTTCTAGATACCTACCAGATCATTAGACTAAGAAGGATTTCTTTGCCAAGAGAACAGTTCAATAAACCTTGGCCAGTCTGATGTCTCCCCTAATCAAACAACTCATTTCATTTGTCTCTAACGCAAATCCATACCTAAGCATAAGTACTCAAAATGTCATTCAGGTAGTTCTTGCTTTGGACAGGCTCTGCAGCCAGAGCAGTATCTTTCTTCGATCATAAATCAGGCAGCTCCATGCAAAGAATGGCTGTCTCCACGTGACTTCATTTGCAAGCAAACAAGGATGTGAGGTTTTGCTCATAATTCAGTACGAAAAACTACCAGGAAGCAGCTACCAGCTTATGCAGTTATAAATGTCTCGCTTTGGAAATTAATTAAAAACAAATGTTTACTGCCTTTGAACTGCCAGCCACAGGTTTATGATTCAAGATTCTCTCTTGCCAACTTAAGTACACAGACACATCTCTAACATATGGCTTCATATTGGCCCAAACCTCACAGTGCTTTGGCAATACCGGCTAATGTGGCCAATGCCAATTCAGCTAGCACAACGCTGGGACCCTGCAAGAAACCTCCATTTCAAAGGGAAGGGCACTATGGACCAAGACCTCACCTATAGTCTAGTGTCCTTGTCCCCAGCAGTGCCCCTGAAAGCAGCGAGAGAGGCAGCACTTCACTGCTAGGGGAAGCTACTGCACCTCGGCACATACAGTCACTTCCTCACAGTATGGCAGAACTTCTGTTCCAAAATCTGAAACCCCAGCACATCAAGCTGGGACTAGCTCAGTTTCAGCACTGTTGTTCTGCAGAGCTCCTAAGCCGCTCCCAACACACCACCAGCTTTCACCCTGATCCTGAGATGATAGAAGCTGATGTGTGGCAGACAAAAGAGCTCCATTTCCCGTCACACAGCAAACCAAACCCGCCTACTCTGCTACTGTTTTACTGATAAGGATTTCTTTTTCAGCCTTTTCACTACATAGACCCTTGATGTCTCTATTTAGCCCCAGCATACCAGAAAATAACCTTCATATATAACATCCTATTCCTACTGAATGCATTGAATCCTGGCTTTTGATGTGCACCTTACTCCAAAATAGAGTTTACACCCTTTACTCCGCTCCTTGTAACTCTAGCAATCATTTCAATTACCTTACCCAGAAGCCTTAAAGTACATACTGTGGTTTTCACTTTTTTTTGATTCCACAAAATTTTAAGAAAATTCAGTTACAAGTCTTCTTCACAGTTTAATTCCCAATTCAATTGGAGGGAAAAAAAAAAAAAAAAAAGAAAACAAACCAGCAAGGCTCTATGGTAATACATGCATGAGACTTTAGTTTAAAAAGAAAATGTAGACCAAAAAAAGATGTGACATGATGTTTTGATTTTGTTTTTTTTTTTTTCTTTTGGAGGAACATGAATTAAAATAGATACAAGGACTTAAGAAAATAAATTAATCTGCTGAAAAAAGCTCAGACAGGGTCCATAAACTGTATGTTTTGCACAGACAGCACATAAAGCACAACACGGTACATTAGATGATGACACATGAAGGCTGGCATTCACCAGATCTTAACCATAAGCTCTTGTACACATCCCTAAGTCAGAAGCTTACCCAATGTTAGCTCCTCTTACAGTCAGTAGAGAAAATAAATGTATTCAGAAGGCACTGCAGCCTAGCCAAGAAGTGTTGCTGGTGACCAGGAAAAGGGAGATTACAGCACGAATATGCATGCCCAGTATGTAGGCTTCTAAATCACACGTCACCTTTGAAAACAAAAATCAGGTGTAATGAACACGGAACTAATTCCAAACAAGTTTTAATACTAAATGATCAGCTCAGTCTAGCAGCAACTCCACTGTTACAACCAAAAATTTGTGTTTATTCTGAAATCAGAAGACCTCTCTTGTGTTTTTCACCCTCCATGTAATTTAAAGGCTTGAGATATTCATTACTAATTTACAGAATAATAAACAGCTTCTCCGGAAAAAATTAAAAGTATTTTAATAATGAGGTCATTTTAGATAAATCACACAGCTACAACTTACTGGTTTTAACAAAACATGTCACAAAATCTTGGGAAATACCCATGCTTTATAGACTTCTCACTAATTCTCTGGAGTTCACATTAATGTCACCCTAATAAAACATCACTTTAAGCCAAAACAACAACAAAACGAGCCCCCCTTCTGTTTTCTTTGGGAACTGTTAAGGCATTCTGAAGGTGTGGGAGGTGAAGACAACTCTTCTCTTTGAAAGAAATTAAAGTAATTAACTCTTTCAAAAGAAGTGGGATTGTCAAAAGCAGTCTGGGTCAGATCAACAAACTCTGAATATTCTGTATACTCAGACTCATTTTAAGCCTGAAAAGTAAAACAACTGCCTTCTGTAGTCATGTTTATTCTTAATGACTGCAGACCTTTTTACCCCAGCTTGTTTACCGTTTGTGTTATTCCAGTAAATAAAAGATAAACCGCTGAGATGCAGTAGCTGGGATCCAGAGTGTTTTCGAAGGTTGCACACAGCCTCTATTAACCCTTTTTAAAATGTTCTAACAAAAAGGGAATTCTTTAAGTAGCTCAGTCAGTGAAGCCATTTGGAGTGAGAGCGTTGTATCTCTCGAGAACGCTGCAGACTGCCTAGCACAGCTGCCTAACCACACTTAACTGGGAATTTGCATTGACTTCAATGGGAACGTGAACGGCATCAACAACGAGCTGCGAATGGATCTGTAAACGTGTCTGCCTCTCCTGGATTTGCACCAGTTCTGTGAGACATTTTTCGCTTTGTATTCTACACCTCTGTTTTTAGCTGAACATGAAAACTGAGATAAGATGAAATCAGAACTCTTAAGAAAATACTATTTAAGGATGATAAAATTAAGGAAGAAAAATCTAAAAATCTAAAAAATTCACTCAACCCGTACATCCAGCCATCTTCCTGCAGCTACAGCCCTCCCAAGACCTGCACAAGCTCCACGGTCTGTGAAGGACACCGAACATCCCACTCTGAACGCAGGCAGCATTAAAATCATCCTGCCAGAGACTACCCCAGGCCAAATCCTGGCTGGGTGACTTCAAGGGGAATACCCTACCTGGCACAAAAACCCATAAGGGATTTTGCTGGAAAGGTAATTAAGCTTCTCAGCCTTCTGTAGAATGCAGGAGGTACAGCCCGCCCCAGATCTGCACTCCCAGCAGGCGAGCGAGTAGCATATCCCTGACAGTGTTTGATGAGAAAGCCAGAACATCCTCACAAGCTCAAAGAAAATCTGTTCCCTGATGCACAAAGCGAAGAAAAATTCCAGATGCAGAAGTACCAAGTTCAACCGTGTTTTACTCTGCATTTCCTATCGATCCATGTAGAGACAGCAGGAGCTGCCCTGCTCCCACTCGCCTGGTGCTGCAGGTGCCCTTGTTAGCCTGCTGCCCAGACAGCAGCTCACCTTTAGAGGGGGTTGCAAACCTAAGCCAGGGGAGCAGCTAAACCACAGCTGACAGAAAGGGTGAAAGCATAGCGCGGTCAGCATAGCATCTCCTGTATTCCTGATACAAAGTGTTCTGCTGACATGACCTATTTACAGCCCCCACCTTTATGCGGTGCTGCTGGATGAGCATGAGCTCAGTGCACGCACATTTACCAGCCCTGTACCCTTCAACATCTCCCTTCAAAAAGGGAACACTGCATGAGTGGCCCTTGATAAAAACTGGTGTTTGCTTAAACCTCAAGCACACAAAAATTAGGCTTGCTCTCTAACATCTAGATTCAATAACAAGCTCTTGCCATATGCAATTTGTATTGAACATCAACAGGTCCAATTAAAGAGCTCACAAGATTTTTGTGTGCAGATTTGGAGTGCAAGGAAAAGAAGCTTTAGAAAATCAAGTGCAATTAACTGTAGATAATGAAACAGCTGTATCTGATGACATCACCATAACCAAGAGATGAGCTGTGTGCTTTCTGACATCACCAGTGATACAAGACTCTGCCACCAACCCCAGCACTGCACTTGCCCATCTGAAGCAGGGCAGCCCAGAAGACCCACAGGTGGCAGCCAGTTGTCTCCCCACTCAGGCTGCCATGCTTCAGTGGCACAGCTGATCCCTGCCCATGCTGGGCTGAAACCCCGGCAGCCTCCTACATGTTTGCTCGTTCTTCTTCCCGCTCTCTCTTTTGAAAAACAGCAGCACTTGCTCATGGTTCTCTTAAATGGCTGCAGAGTCATTTAGATTAAAATAAATCAAGAAATATTTTAAAATGGGTTTTGTGCAACAATGACAAAGCTATTATGAGAAACAATTTTTCTCCTTGTAAATTCATCAGCTTTACATATTGCACCTTCTTACCACTGAAAGTACCAGCTCACATGGCTGATGCCGCAGCTGAATACAGGAGCACTTCACTGATGGAATAAAAACCTGTCTGTATTAGCAGACAGAGCTTGGATTTCTCCATTCATCAATATAGAGCCATATTTTCACTTCTCTCTTAGTCACCCTCTAATTATTTTTTTGCAGGAGGAAATGGTTCTAGCACTGCAGGGCTGGGACGTGAGAAAACGAGAGCCTCACGCCTGGGGGCTTTGGGGGGACTATTACAGGAGCTACAATTTCAGAAGCCTGGAAGCTTATTTAGGCTCAGTGCCAGCAGTGACCAACCCAACTCATTTCCTCACCCTCGCCAAGTGGAGTCTTTGATAAAGTGATGGGTCCAAGGATTATTGTAGCTGAGTTGCACCTCATAAAATTGACTGAGGTCACACCCACAGGGCCCTGCAAATGTTCCAAGTCACAACTGTACTGCTCAATTCACACACGGTGTGCTCCTGCCTCACCAGTTCATGATGCTATGTTGTTTGAAACTCCAAAATCCAAGGTATGTCATTTTCTAGAAAATCAGTTGTCTCACTCAAGTACCAATTAACCATTTCCTTCTGTTTGAAGTATTTTAAAAGAAGCTTGTGGGGAAAAGGATGAGCAATAAAATCATTAACATTCTGTTCAACAGACCATCAGACGTCCAAAGCAAAAGCCTATTTCCTCTCTCAGGAGTAGTCAGTATTTTCCTGCACCTGAACTAAGGCAAAGTGTTGCCCAGTTTATCCCTGAAAAAAACCCAAATCTGTGCTTTACCATGAAATATCCTGTTTTCCCTTGGTCCACCATCAACTCCCCACAACCTCTTTCTCCTCATTTTACCTGACCTTACTACCCACCGCCTTCTGTCAACTTTGCCAATCTTTGGTGAGCACAGGGACAAAATTATATTTTCTCATGCAATTAAAGCTACTCCAAAACATTTTGATCACTTCCCATCTACGTTCATTCAACGCCTTCTACACATAACCACTGACACAGTCTCATTCAAGTCTTCCTCCACCTTAGCTGCTTTGCCCTCAACAACTCAAAGTGAGGTTTTCTGCCTTGGTATAAAACTTGGTAAAGTTCAAATGTCTTCATCTCCAATTTGTGCTTTTCCTTATTTAAGGGCTTCTTTTCCATCAGTGATTGTAGGCTCTAATCTCCCATACAAGTGCAGTATCAGCCTAAAGAAATTGTTGCCACAAAAAAACCCCAAACAAACATTAAAAAAAAAACCAACAGAAAAACAACCAAAAACCACCACAAAATGCACAAAACTACAAATGTTAGCCCAAGCCCTGTTTGGCATGAAGCACAGTTGAAGCTCAGGTAGTGTAGTTTGCAGAGAAGACAGCACACTCTTTAAGTGTTTAATGTAGCATCAGAAACTTCCAGCAGTCTCACGCTTCTGGCATTTACCACGGCCCCAGGAAGAGCTCAGTGAACGCTCAGCTCGCAGCACCCGAGTTACTAATCTGGGTTTCCAAGATTTGCAAAGACACTTTGTATGATTATGCGAGAAACCAGACTGGCTCATGTGAAGTCATTCTGACTTCCAATGCAGTATCAGGACTTTAAGAAAATCCTCCTATAATGAATATTTACCCCAGGAAAAACGAGGCCTTTACGATTTGTTCCAGCTTCTTCATTCACTGAGGATTTTTTCCAGTTGCCTTGGAGGTCTAAAGCACATTTCTGAAGTTTTCATATTCTCTCAAGTATTTTTTTTTTCAAGCATTGCGCATATATTACAAATGAACTTTCAAAATTAGCTGATACTCTAAAATTGAAGTTGATTTATATGCTTGTGTATGATGAAACACATTCACACAAGGCTACACAGCCATGCAATACAGGTGATTATGCAATGGTTGCATGTACATGCAGTATTTGATTTACTCAGTACAAAGCCTCTTTTCTCAGTACAAAGAGTCTTTACTGATGCCCTGCTGACACTTTCCTGATCTATTTTGTCATCAACTTGCTCACTAAGTGAACACACACAATTTTTTTGTTTCACAGCTGTTCACTAGATGAATCAGGTATCATCCCTGTGTACTCACCAGCCTTCTAGAAGCATGAGCTCTCTACAGACTGTAAGTCTATGAGCCACAGCATGTATTTTGTTCATACTTCCCTATATTTAAAAAATAAACCCTGTGACACACAGGTTATCTTGCAGGAATAGATTATGTTCAGAACTTATGACTTCTTGGCTGTCTGGGATAAATGAAAAGTAACTCTATGTATGTATATACATGTGTCTGTAGTGCTGTCTATAATTTTTTAAATAATAACAGATGAAGATAAGTAAGATTCTGATCCTGCAGGCTTTACCACACAAAATATCCTTATTCTGGTTGTTGCCCTAGGAATCAAGCATGGATGCTCAGAGTGAGCAGGGTTCCCCCTTCAGGTATGAACAGAATCAGTCTCACATTTCCTGCCAAGGCTGGTACAAGGCTCCACTTCTTTTACTGCACAGCTTAAAAAGACTCCCATGGAAAAATAAACAGTGCTACCTTTTATTCATAGTAGAAGAAAGGGTGCATTTTTTAGAAGAAAACACCTCTAATGTAGCCATTGGCACAATATATAGGTGTTTAGGCTCTGTAACAAAGAAGCAGGGGTGGTATCAATGCTTTTACAGTTCTTCCTAAGGAGTGCAAGGATAACTAAGAATGAGGTCTGTCTTGCTGCCCGTCCCAAAAAGATCCCGAGTTTCTCCCATGTGCCACTGCAGAGAGTAGTAGCTCTCCAGTTTCTGAGAAATGTTCAGAACCTCACAGAATGAAAGTGAGGATTGAAATAAAACAATGAATTTGCTCTGGTTCAAACCCTGATTAATCCCCTTCAAAAAACAGCATTTTCAGCATCCACCACTAAAGATTGCCAGGACTCATCACATTCCCTGACATGTGATTTGGGCATTGCAACATGTGGTGTTTTTGTCTATAGGACTCCCTTAGTAAGGGGCCGAGCACGTTCCAGGAAATGTTTGACACTGTCTATAGCTTGTATGTGGATGCAATCCATAGAAATTTTTCTTTTTTGCAGTTTGTTATGCATATACTGCTGCATTCCATCTTGCTTGGGCTCAGTCACAAACCCTTTCTCACATCACTGACACCAAGAGAAGTGTGTCTCCAGGAAGAGCCATAGCCCCATCTCAGAAAGCACAGTGTGCTCTTTTTGTCCCTTTCACCTGGCTTGACACAACCGTCACATAAATGAGAGGTAGCGACTGTCCCCTGGCAGCAATGCAAAATCCCAGTGATAGCTGTCATCATTCTAGTGCACAAATTACACAGCGGCAATGGATTCATCCTTAGCTTCAGGATCCTCACCTCCTCTTATCAAGATGGCAACACACCACAAAGAAATTTTTCAAATTTCACTTCAATCCCTATGTTTTTCATTCCAAGACAATGCTTTACTACCCTGCATTCCTCTTACATCCTCCTTATGTCCAGTATCCTATAACACCCATCTGTAGCCCTAACATTAAGTCTCTTCAGGATATAAAGCAAGGTTATATTCAGGTCATAAAGCAGAATATTAAGCATTAATTGTATTGGCCAAATCCCCGGAGAGCCACAGAAGCCACACCTCCACCTAGAAGTCACAGACTTCCAGACCTGTGCTGTAACCCAGTGAGGGAAATGTGAGGACCTGGTTGCAGGAGCCTCACGGCTGGGCCAAAGGTACCAGGCAGCTTTCACGGATAAGCCCTTTCACATACAGACATTAGCGATACTATCGATTCTGAAATCGGAAACAATGAAATAGACACAGTCGTAGGTGTAAAACAAGTGCACGGCATCAAACACATTCCCTTCGATAAAAAATGTCCCAAACTCTTAAGTACAGGCAACCACGCATCCCGTGCCGCGGTGGGTGCCGGCCCCCGGGGACAGCCTGCCCGTGCCACGCCGCTCCCACGGGCGCGCTCCTGCCTCACGCCGCTCCCCGAGCGCTGCGGTTCGTGCGGGGAAGGGCGGCCAGCGCCTGCCCTGCCTGCCAGCCCGCGCCGGGTGCCCGCTCCTCACATTTTATGGGGAATTCAGGCGTTTCTTGCCGCTACGGGCGCTAATTCCAGCGGCTGCGGACGATCGCTGACAGCCGGTGCCGGTGCCGCAGCGAGTGCTGGGGGCAGCGCCCGCAGCAGCCGCGCCCGCGCCGTTCCCTGCGCACAGGTGCGGGCAGCCCAGCCCCCTTACCGGGCTCGTGCTCGCCGGGGCGGTCCGAGATCTCGATGACCAGGAGCTCCCGGCCCTCGGCGCTGCGCCCCACCGTGTAGATCCGGCTGATGGCGGGGCACTGCAGCCACACGGCCACCAGCGCCTCCCGCAGCTCGGCGTAGCGGTGGTACTCGAAGGAGATGCCCTCCTCGGCGCTCAGCCGCCGCCGCCGGCTGGCGGCCCCCGGCTCTGCCGCCGCTGCCCGGCAGGCAGCGAGCACCGCGCACAGCGCCAGCAGCAGCAGCCGCGCCGCCATCCCGCCCGCCTGCTGCTCCGCCAGCGCCGGCGGCACCCGGGCACGGAGCGAGGGAAGGAGGGAGCGGGAGGGAGCCCGGGGGCGGCGGGGCGGGGCGGGACCGGCCGCTCCGCCCCGATCCGCGTCCCGAGCGCTCCCGCGGAGGGCGGGGGCCGCGGCCGCACGATGCGGACGAAAGCCGCTGAAGCTGTTGTCATCAACCAGATGCGAAAAAAACCGCTGCGAGAATCCGGGTGCGCGTTTTCCGCACCGCCTCATCATTTTATGGGGTCCCAGCGGGTTAATCCACCGCCACAAACCTAAAGTAACAGAGTGCTCCATGAATGATTCAGTGCTATTGCAAGGCAACGCAAATGCATTTGATTGACAGGGAAAACTATAAACCGTCATCTGTAAGGTCGCTTTGCTCCTCATTTTCAAGGCGTCTTTGCTGCATCACAGAAGGGAAAGGATAAAGCAAGACGTAGTTTGTGATACCGAGAGTACTTAGCATGCCCCAATCTGTTCAAAGCGAATGCTCATGTGAAGAACCCTTCACCCTATATTAACAGACCATTTATTCTAGATCGCAGATACTACAGGACTTCTGAAGCCGTGTTTTTTTCAACTTGTCTTCATAGGCATAGCTGTTTAGATTATATTCAAACAGCCTGTGAAGTTCGAGTGCTAAAAGCAAAAGGCTAAATGCTAAAGAGCAACTTCCGTATCAGGTTGTTGATTTGGGCTTTGGGTTTTTGGGGTTTTTTTTTTTTTTGCTTGCTTGGTTTTGGTTTTGTTTTTTTTTTTTTTTAGGACACAAAGACTTGCTGGAAAATTTTGAGAGGTTCAAAATTTTGAAAAATACACATCCAATTTATCCTTCTAAAAAAAAAAAAAATCTTGTCCTCAATAATTTAATGAATGTTTATTCTGATCTTCCAATTTAAAAGGGTGAGCCTGCATAATGCCCCCTTCAATCACCAACTAATACTGAATCAATTTTCAGGAAGATTTTTAAATAATCCTTGGTGATATTGTGGATATTTTCCTAAACTGTGGGTGTCTACTTCAAATAAGATTACAATGGACACAATCTCTTCTAGGAGAACATTTTCACTGACCTTTGGTGATGCACCAGCTCAGAAAGTGATGCAGCATCTGAAACAGATCTGAAAGTACAACTACTATAGATAATACTTATATAACTGTCTCCACCTATATTCCTTACCTTCCAGGGCCCTGAATGTCAGACCTGAATTATTTGATGTGTTTCTTCATAGCAAGAACCAAAGTTCAGCCCTTCCAGTTCTCACCATCTTTCAAAGCCAACCGGGTTCAGAAGCTGCCCTGCCCAGTTTAATTCCAGGCTTACAAGTAGGCAACCATATGCAAAGGCACCTTCAGAGCACTTTTTGGAGCCTTTAACTCTTCATTCTTACTGCTGGAAAACTTTGGGAGGTGCCTGTCATAGCACATCCCATTAGCTCTGAGGTTATCACAATGCAAATTTGCTCTAAGTGTTTTGCAAGACTCGGATGCAGAGAGACTCCTTGATACGATGTTTTCTCTGACCAAGATCACTGTTTGAATTTAGGATCACAACAGGACTCTCTCTCTGACTTCTCTCCTTCCTAACAGCATTGATTGGACTACATAAAAAAATTTGTTTATGGCGTCACTGCTTTAGAATTATGTGCAACATATGCAGCCCTCTCCAAATGGAACTGTAAATAACAGTAGCTGACCACACATTCAAAAGATTCATGTTCTTTGGCAGTATTGGCTACATTCATCACAGGCTAAATATTCCTTGTTTTCTTCATCACTTTTCCTTGCACTCAATACACAAAGTAAACAAATCTGCTGATGCTGTGTTTTTAGACTTACAATATCATCTTCTAAGAGAACTTTCTGATTTTAAAAACTCCCTTTTATTCTTTGTAGCAATTGTCATTGGCTTCCCTTCTAATTTATTTGACCGAAATACATCACTAAAAGATACAAATAGGCTGGGAAATCATCTGTTTATTTCCATCTCCTCAAGCAGTGAATTATTATTCCACTACATAAAAGTAGTCTCACAAGTAGATGTGAATGGATTTTCTTTTGTTTCCATACTTACTTGCCCCCACCCTTCAAAAAATTAAGAGAATGTGTATTTATAAAAACACATGCATATCTTGTGTAAAGCAGGGTGGTTTATATACTATCAAATATTTAATTTTGAGCTCATGCATACTAATTTATTTTTAATAAGGGATTAAAAAACAATGTTTATATTCTCACACAGTTTAGGAGCACACGCAAAACTGAGTAGGAGGAATAAATTGATTCCTTTCTTTGTGTCTAATCCTTCCTCCTGTTTTCCATAGCTCAGGGATGACTATCTTCAAAGGCCAAATTTCTTTGTAATATGGAAAAAGTTTTGGCACTTGCCGTAGGATCAGAGGAATACTCCAACCCCAAGGGCATTCCCAGCCTATAAACGTAACCAGGCACCTGGGTATGGCCTTGTGAGCTGATAATACTGAGAGCAGTGCATAGAGCACAAGTGCTCCAGGAAACCTACTGATCAGCAGATCTTCAATCTGGTTTACCTGTCTCTTATACCTGAGTCTGACAGCAAATAGTAAGTTATATTTCACCAACAGACACAGCCTAAATTACCTGGTAATTACAAAAAAAATTTCGTTAACATTTCCAAAGGACTTACTTACAGACAAATCTACATATACACGAAAAATACATATAATACTCATAGATGTTTACAGATTACCTCATTCCTTTGGCCAAACAGAATTTGCTGATTCAAATTTTCCAATAGTTTTGACTTGCCTGAATCTGTCTTTTTCAGCAAATCATCATTCACCAGCAAGCATATAAATATATTTTCCAAAATAAACTCACACTCAACAGAATTTTCCTTACAAGACTTGAGTCTTTGAACATTTTATTTGTGTGACAAGAGAAACAGGCTAAGGCAACTATTTTCTTTATTACTCAGAAAGATAACCCTAAATCTATGTCCATTACAAAAAACTCAAGTACATTAGGAACATCAGAAATCCTAAAAACACTCTATGATGGAGAGCAGATATTTACATTATTAATAACAAACTACTGCTAATACACCATGGAAGCACTAAACTTCTCTGGTTTATATTCAGAAAGAAGTTTTAATGCTAGGAATAAAATAACTACAATCAATTTAAAAGAGGGGACAGTTGATCTCAGTGTTGACAAATTACCAGGCAAGGAGATAGAGATAACTGTAGCTGTTAAGAGGATTTTACAAAACTTATCAGAATGCTGATTATATTCCCATACACTACACCTGACAGCTGTGGTCACTTGAAGCTCTGTCTTCAAGACAGAAGCATCTATTACCAACCTTCAAAATGTCTTGCACAACTCTGTGGCTCTTTTTCTTGGATAGACTTGCAAAACAGGGTTGAGATATAGGGAATTGAGGTTCTTCCCAGTACCCTGAGAAGGCGGCTAATGTAAGGCAGGGCAAAAGAAACACCACCAACAACAAAAAAATTAAAAATACAAATGCAGACCAGTTACTTATGCAGGAGATTACAGAAAGGGAGGGGGGAAAAAACCCACCCACCTTCCAAATTATGTACTGCAAGACCAAATCTTATATTACCTCCAGGTGTTAGATGACTCACACATGTTACTGAAACCCAACCCTATCTGGTATTTAGAACTGTTCTCTTGTTGGGTGGTGACCATCCCATACATGTAACAATTCTGCATTGAGCCTCTATGGGCTGCAATTCAAATTTCATACAAAACTTATTTGACATTTGCACAAATGGCAGTGACTAATTGCTGCCCCTTGTTGCAACTTGCAGAAGTAGTAGCTGCTCCTGGGGTGATGCTAGGTCCTGGACATTGGACTGGAATGCTGTTTCTGAGAGATGCTATAGCCTGGCTATGGTGCCAAGTACTCACACAGAGAAACTGCCATGCAGGATCATTGTGAAGGCTCGAAAAACTGGCTGATAGGGCTTTTTAAAAGTGGTGAGTCATGATCTTAGAGGAGCATTCTTCTGGTCTTCCATACGGACTGGTATTTCAAGTCCAAGGGTTAATTTATTCAGTGATTACATAAATTTGAATCATAACTGATTAAAATGTGTGGATGACAAAGAATGGTGAATAAAAAGGATATAGCAGCTCTGGAATGTGATTTACTTGGTAAGTCAAGCACATTTAAATGCTTCAGAGCAGCAAATTGTGAATTACACTTAAGAGCAAGAAATGTAAAACACACTCGTGACAGTCTGGCAAGCAGCATTGCCAGGAGCACTGAGAGATCACTACAGATGGGTAACGACTGCATTTTTCAGTGCAATGCTTAGACAGAAGGAGAATGCTTAAGTGGGAGAATGTGATTGTATCACAAGGTGGTCTTAGAGCAAACGACCTGGACACACAGTTCTGGCATGTGCAGCTGAAACAAGGCTGTGAAAATTCAGAGACAAGCCACAGGAGTGATTTGAGAAACAGAAGGAATGGCTTTCTCTGGAGGACGATACAATCTGGTGAGCTGGTGAAAAATAAATTGAAAAGTGATTTGACTGCTGTGTTTATTACCTTCACAGACAGAAAATTACAGCAAGAACTAACGACACAAAGTTGCCTTCTCCCTGGACCTAGCAGTTAGAGGTTTCAATGAAAGATTTGCCAGAGGGCTGCAGCTGCCAGAGCGAGAGAGGCAGCCATAATCGGATGGAGATTTGGAGGCAATGAACCACACACTGTGGTTAGCAATCACTATTAGTAGCCATAATGAAAGTTTCAATAAATAATTTTTCAACAAAAATGAACATTGAAAATCTAGAAACATATCACAGTTGTAAAAAAAATTATCATAAAACATGCAGCATAACTCTGTGAGGAAAATAAATGAAGTCATATAATCTTACAATCATTATATCCATCAATACTAATATTTTCTGGCAAGCTGTGCTGTAATGTAAAATAAACCACCTTATTTAGTATTTCACATCAGCTGCCAAAAGCAGTTGATTATATTGCAATCCTAATCTTCATAGTTTATAATACTTCTCAAGTTTCCATGGGTTTTTCTGACATTAACTCCAAGAAATTAATTCATGGCTTTCATAGGACTTAATTATTGTCATATCCTAAGGAATAGCACAAACTGTTATTTCCCACAAGTGAGTTTTAATTAAACTAAACTGGACTTTCAGGAAAAAATGTAGTGGAAAATATTCCTCCCCTACTTACTCCCCTGTCCTACCATGTTTAAGACTTAAATCTGTCTCCTTGTTGAAGAAGAGGAAGGACAACTGATCATGTACAGTTTTATTGTGCGTTGTGAAGACCCAAAACTGTTAACCCACATATTTATCTTTTTTTACTATTGCACAAAAACCTCTTTTTTTTCAGATCTACACATACTCTATAGTATCTCTCACAAAATAGGGGGGAAAAAGTCAGTATAAGTCTTATTTAATAAAGGCCTAAAATCTAAAAAATATCATTTCCTAGTGCAATTCTTCATTTGCATAAAAGACACAAAGTAATGAGGTAGGTAATTTACTCACCAGCATCATACTCAGTAATAAATACAGGGTTCTACATTTGAAAAGGTGGTGGAGTGGTAAAATGCTGGTCCATCTGGGTCCTGAAGAAAACAAGCCTGTGGTTTTCAAATGCAAGTTCCTGTGTTGAGAAGTCCAGCAGGAACACTTTTTCCCAGCCAAAAAAATTTATAAGGCACAGCTTTCATAATTCTCTAGGGATTTGTTAAAGAAAGAGGATCAAAAGCAATGATGTGATCACAGTGTATACTAAGGATATACATAAAATAACCCAAAAAACTAAAATAGCAATGGGTGTCAGAAAAACATGGATTCAAGTAATTTTAAAAGGCCTGAAAAACCTCCATGCACACTTCCCCAAATGATAGCGTGCTAAGACTGCATTCTTTATTTTTAAACCTCTCGAAGACTGGAATATACATTACAACTTTGTAAGTCAATCCCATCATGTTTTTAGCACTCCGCTTCAGCTCTCCAATAGCTGAGGAGACACCAAGCTTTTACAAATACCTTTACTGGAATATTTAAGCAAGAGGCTCCCAGTTGTGCGTAACATTGCGGCAGTGCGGGTGGAGGCAGAAGCCAGCAGGCTGAGAACCAGTGAGGAGAATGATGTTCACAGGGAAAAGCTGAAGCTCTGAAAGCTCCTTGTGTTTTTAGGCTAATGCTTCAGTCAAATAAAGCAAAGTACAGCTGCAGCTGCAGGATGGGAGTGGGAATTGACAAAGCAGAGGATAATGGCCATCTTCGAAATCTGATTAAAGACGTTGCTTCCACTATGGGGAGTGCAGGCTGGCAGTGTACACATGGATTCAGCAAGGCTTAAGTATCAGTCCCTGCTAAAAATTGATCAATACAGGGATTTCAGCTTCTGTTCACCTGCCATAGTCAAATATATATTTTTTTACTTATTTTTAGAGTGAAGGAGGAAAACACTGCATTTCAACAGGGATACAGATAGAGAAGTAAATGCTTCTATAGAACACATACAGAAGAGGAATCTGAACTACTTCCACCTCTCAAGTAATATTTGAGTCATTCTGCATGTCACTAACACCTTGCTTTTTGTTGAAGCCTGATCTCATCTGCACTTTCACTGGATTGTCTGAGTATTATACCAGATTGCATGTGAAGCAGCACTAAAATTCAGGTGTGGTCTTGAGTAAGCAAAACACCATGAAGTTCTCTAAGGGACTTACCGAGTAGATGAAGTGGTATTTGAAGTGTGAAGAGCAGTTGACATGACAGTACAAAGTGGAAGATCTTTTAAGGGTTTAAGCCCTTCTCAAATACTTCACTGTTATTTCCTGTGCAACAGACAAATACTTACAGTAGATTCAAAAATAGTAGACCACTGCTTCTGTGACTAGTGCAACTCAAGTAGTAGACTTTGAGATTCTAGCTTGTGATCAAGCTGTAGCCTGAGAATGCACTCAGCCCAGAAGATGGATACATAACTGCTCAATGTAGCAACAAGTCCTTCAAAACAAAAGCCAGCAGAATTTACATGTTCTCCATTTCCATTTCTTACTGCTGCCTCTGTAAGTAGTTTAACAGATGGCACTGCTGCAAACCATCCTAACAGATACTGCTTCTTCATTAAAGAGATGATGAGTAAGACACTACATCCCTACATGGTTTTTATCACAGCCTTGTATTTAAAAGCATATGAAAAATATAATACACACATCAAACCAAACCACGTTTATTTCATCAGTCACAAGTGCAAATATAGCAACAAGTCAGATCAGCAAATTACAACACAGAGAAGAATGTCATGTAAATGCTAAGTACACTGACAGACCAACTTCAAAAGAGCAGCAAAAAACAGTGTCTTCAAATAAAAATTTCTATTCTTTTTACCTGTCATCTAAAATAATGTAATAAATCTAGATCAGGAATGTCTCCGATAACTCATGTTTAGCCAGGTATTCTGTTATTAGCAGTTCACATTATCCAGTGTGCAAAAGACCTGCCCAAGCTTCCTAGTAACAGACATTTTGGTTTTAAGCAACTTTCACTCAATATTTAAATAATACAGTGCTGATGCTAGTTAATAACTTCTGCTATTTGATATTATAAATTTAAGAATATATATTTAAAAAAAACTAAGACCAACTTCAGTGTACATACGTAATTCCACCTGGATCCAAAAATGGGCAACATTATAGATAAACCTGATTTTTTTCTTGTCAAAAAAAAAAAAAGATAGACACAAGTCATCTCCCATTTTTTTTCCATCATCTTTTAATCTGTAGTTAAAATATATGCAGTACTTATGTATAAAATAGAAAACATTCCCATTAGAAAGATACTGCTGTTCAATTAGCTGTTTCTCCCTACCTCGTAGTAGCCAGGGAACAAGATTTATGCTAAACACCCAATCACTATTTCGCTTTACAGAAAAGCAAAAGTTGACTTTTACACTGGAAATTTAGTCAGCCTTCTTCTTTGTTATGCACTGTTTCTTCTTCTCTTTTTCTTGATAGGCAATGAATTGCGAGTCTGTACCAAAGATTCTGTCCCACCATGTGAAGGTGGAAGCGTAGTTGCCGATAAAGTTCATGTGATGGAAATCATGAAAACGGGCCCCAGCATAGAAAGGCACCAGATGAAGAGGGTTCAGTGGGACATCGTAGCCACTACAGGGGAGGAAAAAAAGAAAACCAACTAGGGTAAGGATTTTTCTCAGACATAAACTACAAAATATTGACACTAACTTGTCATTTTTATAAAATAAAAATATTTTATAGTATTCCAAGGTCCTGAGGTAATCACTATGATATTGGCTTAATATGAAAACAAGTGCCCTCTACTCCTAGCCAAATCATTCTGTAAATTATCCCACAATGGCTTTGGCACTTGCTTTTCAGCTCAGTTTACTAGGCAATACAAAAAAAATTTAAGCAGGTAACTTAAAAAAATCACTGCCGGCTTAGCAGTTTTAACTAAGAATGACTTTAGGAAGGAGGAACAAGAATAAGTAACATTATCTTTAAGTGCAAGCTACGGACATCAGCACAGCAGCCCATCAGAGAGCATCTCAAATCAACAATTATTGTATGTCTACTCTTATTTTCAGCTTACTGCAAGTTCTTCAAATATATGATCAAAGTAAGATTAAAAGCAGAACAGTGTGCTCTAGAGGGATTCCAACTCTTTTGCTTAGTAGTACTGGAAAGCCTCTTACCACCACCTAGTGGGGAGAGCACAAGGCAATTCACTATAAACCCCTCCTGTGGAGAACAACCTAAAATGATAATTATAACAGGAATTTCCTATTTTGCATCAGTGAGTTTATGGTGTGTCAAAACATATACTTTGGGAAGTCTACAAACAAAATATGACTCAACTTGGAATGCTTTATGCCATGGGTTTACTGGTAGTTTATGTTCCACTAAAACACCTTACACTCAGCTTGCAATAAGCCACTATCTGCTTCATAATATATTTACAAAAACAAAGTCAAGTGTTAATACTGTCATTTCAGAAATGAACTCTCAATGTCCCCTTCCTCTTGAACACAGGAAAGAAAAGCTCATCCATTTGTAAATGAACTAAACTAAGCCTGCTGGGATTTGCCCTAGCATTTTGGAGCCAAATTTGAAACAAGTCAAGAAGAGACTTGTACAGAGACAAGAAGTCTTGTCCTTTTTATTCACAATAAATAAACAAACAAATAAACAAAATAAATGTATGTATTTGTTTTAGAGAGAGCCAGTGGTCACACAGCATAAAGCTTCTCTTGAGCAAGAAAACGGTCTGGCAAAATACTAAACAGAAAGAACTATTGGCTGGAATATCGCTTTTTGTAATTGATTTTTGGTGTTCCAATATGCGTAAGATCACTTGCACACCAAGTGCCAATAGCCAGACATCCTAATGAGGCGCCTAGCTTCTCTAACCCTCCTTGAGAGGCTCTAGCTGAGAGTCCACACTCTTTTAATCAGCAAGACCTGCTGTTAACACCACCTGAGAACAGGAAAGAGTGATAACTCTCCAGGTGGTTGTGCCATTCTTTGCAAGACACATAAAGGCATTTTAGTGCAAAATAAATAGTACATCTGAGGGACAGAGACAGGTGAGTTTGAGACAGATGTAGGGACAAGAGAAAAAATAATTATTAAGAAGCAACGAGCATCTCACCTGTGTACGTCAATGGTTTCCATCAAGCGACAAATCACCCATGCCCACAGAAGAACCACATGGTTACAGAAAACGACGATTCCAATAAAAAAGCCAGTTCCAAGGATGAGTGTTTCCAGAGGATGAGCATATTCTGCTTGCATTCCAAACGGAGACTAGAAAGAGATGACAGACAGGGAACAGTCACCATTTTCAGTTTTATGTACTCCCAAATCAGAACCACCATTTTGCAATATTCTCCCTTTCCCATCACCCCACAAGTCTACAACAGGACAAACGGAACAATGCTGGGGGCAAAGGGAAAGGTATGACTGAGCAAGGGCCATAACACACATATTTAGCTCCTCTTTGGAAAAACAGTAGTCCAAGGTCATAAGGATTATCACTCTAATAGTGATTCCAATCACCTCACTACTAGTTGAAAAGTTAAAAACTTTTATTTAGGCTTACCATCACCCCACGTCAAAACATTATTTCAGGAATATTAAAAGTGTTTGGCAAGTTCCTATTAGCTTTGCTATACATCCAGTCTTGGAAGAAAGAAGGAAGCCAAAATATTCTCAGAAGCAGGACTCACTTAGAAATTTATTATCAAAATAAAAATTAAAAATCTCTCATCTTTGACCATTTTTAAAAATAAATTTTTGCCACTCAAATGTTATTTTGAGATTGATACGACATTTTCTGTCACATACATATATATACACAAACACAGAGTCATTCCTACATTTCGTTTAGCAAAAAAAGACATTCCAGAGAGTTTTCAATCATAGAACACCATGCACAGAGAATAGTTTAAAAAATTTTAACCTAATGCTGAAGGTTATAAAATCATCAGAAAAAAATGAAGTCACTTTGTCTTAAGGGATACTTTAAAATCATTTCTTTTTACCATCAAGAAAAGTTCTTAGTGAAACAGCCATTAGGCTACAGATCACTTCAGTGAGAACTGCTAACCACTCTCAAGAATAATGGCCAAAAGCTGCTCCAGCTAGAGACCTGAGTGGCTGCCAAGAGCAAGACGAAAAAAGCAGCTGCTGCTGCAGATGTCTGTACATATGCACGCATCAATCCATACCAAGCTCCTCTATTGCTGGCAGCATGCATAAACCATCCCCAACCCAGCAGCCTGCAGTTTCCTTTTGGCACAGTCTAGGTTATACACAGCAGCACAGAAATGAATAGCACTGACTCCTGGGTTCCACAGACAGTGCCACCTAAACACAGCAATATCATCTACCAGGTGCAAGCACTGCTGGATCCTACCTGGCTGCAGTCACGTGTGGTTCCTTACCTGATGCTCAATGCCACCTCCAACACCCCTGAATGCAGAACCACCCAAAAAGTGTGCTGCACTGTGCTCTCAATGCAGTACTGCACAATGGGCTATACTGATTCCAGAGGCCCTCATCCAGAGCTGAAATCCCTTCCTTGAATCAAGTACATGACGCACACGCCCTGGTTGTGCAAGAACTGCCTGTCTGATCACGTTCTGGGGATTCATATGCTCTGGGTAACAGCCCAGGTGGTGGGGAACTGATGAACAACCAAACCCAGACACCTACTGTTTCCCTTCCCCTAGCAATGAGACCCATATGGACATTTTTAAAAGTCTGCTTTACCTTGGTCACAGATACGATCAAACTATACCAAGAGTGCGAGCCTTCGTTCACGTGAAACGAGATGAAATAAAATGACGGGGTGTCTTCAGAAACAAAATGGATGACTGTTTTTGATAAAGAGCTCAAAAAAGACATTTATCCTGCTTTCAGAAGGATGCCATTTTCTTAGGTCTTTCAAATAAGAGGTTTAAATAAGTTCTGTGACACACATACTAAAAACTATTATTAAAGAAAAAAATCAAGTAATACATACAACAAACTCATGGTGAACCTTATGGATATACTTGTATATTCTCTTGTGATGCAGCAATCTATGCAGGAAATAGTGCCAGGCATCCTCAATCACCGCACATCCAAAACACTGGGCAACCAGAACATACCTTTAAAAAGCAGAAGATCTATTACTTATACAAAATATTAGCAGACACATAACCCTGAAAGAGAATATAGTTTATATGGTAATAACGGTCAGCAATAAGTTTATACCTATTACTGAATAGCAGTGCATTACTTTTTTAACATGTTAAAAATATTAATTACCAGGTAAAAAGGCTATTGTGCTTATCAGCTCATCTGTTGATATGCTGAAGTGAGTTAGCACATGTTAACCCACTTCAGTTAGCATTAGGTTAACTCACAGAGTTAGTGTAAGAAGCTGTCATTTCAGTATTACAAATGCAGTCTACAGAGAACAACCACAGACTGTGTGAGACCTTGATATAAAAACACAGAGTTGCATCAGCTATCTACACCAGAGAGCAAACAGCTCTCCAAGGAAGATGACGTTCTGTGATAAAAAACTACTGTTGGTGTTGGGGGTGGGGGAGAAGGGGGCACTTTTAGCTAACCCAGCTTTGTTTAAAAGTCTATCAGCTCAGTGCAAGACAAGAAGACTGTGAGGCAGGTGGTACACTCTCCCCTTTGAGGAACACACTACTGCTATGATATAAAACAAGGTCGAGGGTAGAGACACTTAGGAGAAATAAAAAAATGTGGGTAAATAAAACCCCCAGAAAGTCCAACATTTAAACCATCCCACCAGGAATCTTGTTTTGCTTCCATAAGTTCCCTCCTAATCCCCCCTCTCTCCTGAGGATTAGAACATCTTGGGGCCATTTAAAAAAATTTAGAAAATTCTAATGAGCTCTTATAGCAGTTAAGCATCAACTGAAGGGTGATTAACAAACACAATTTACACTGCCAAAAAATTACTTCCTATTAGAGTTGATAACACTAATTGTTAAATATTCTGCCTCCAACTTTATGAAACTCAGCATCACCATATCAGAAAAATCTACGCACCATCTCGGCATCTCTTCCCACCCATATGGGATGTTAAAATACTCTGTGAAGTAATAGGTACCACAAATCAGGGGAAGCTGAATGAAGAAGTGATTGAAGAGGAGGGTTTTGAAACACTTCCACTGTTTTTCCCATGTTTCTGGTTTATCCTAAAATGAAGCAAAAAGAATCAGTTGTATTACAGGTTTCTATTGCATTTAAGTGAAGTGCCACAAAAACTCATTTGGAGTCAGTTTAGTTTCACCTTGGAAGGCAGGTAACATGCCTTCCAATAACACAGATTAACTCAGGCAACACAAATAACATGGGATTGGATTCAGTTTCATCAAAGCCTCATTTTTCTAGGCTAGTGTTTTAAGGTAAGTTGTCTTGTCAGTCACCTCCAAACTACTTTTGTTTTTTCAGTGTTTACAGTTAGCAGGAACATTTGGTACTCAACAGTTTAACACAGTCCAAGTTTGCTTTTCTTCTTCACACCGCAGAATGTGTTTCCATTGTTAAAATAATACAAGGAGAGGCTGAAGATAGAAACTTGTGAAGAAATAATTGTCTTGAAAACATCCAGTTTTTGCAGGGAAACATTCTACCAACTACTGCAATAAATTCAGAAGCTGGTGTCATTAATTTCCGATTCAAATTATAATGATCTAGGGGAAAACAATAATCTTTAGATACTGCATGTGCTTTTGCCTCCAGTTAGGAGTGTGCAATCCATTCCAGGCTTTCTTCACTGTTAAAATATTTCAAAATCCTTTCAAGAGGATGTGCATAGAGGTACTTCAGAGAAGACAACTGCTATTAAATAAGCACACCATGTAATTATTTTATACTATGAAGACACGCCTCTACCACCAGATGCCAGAATTTTATTCACCTTCCCCTGCTGATATAAAAACTATGTATATGAACCTTTACTAACAGTAAGATTGACATACCCTTTCCTCTCTATAGCACCATGGTGAAAAGCATAACCCTTCCTTAGGAAAAAACAACTCCTTTCCTTCACCAAAACTCATTTCTTTTCTTTCCTGATACACAGAGTAATTTTACTTTGTTGCTTCCAGGATGTCCAAGTGATAGATGAAATGGGACCACATACACTGAGAACTAGGATACCACAGTTATATGATCTGCCTGATGTGCTCAAAGACAAGTCAGTGTATAGTTCACAACTTTCTCTTACCTGTTGAATTTTATACTTTTGCATGTATGGTATAAACTGAAAGATAAATCCTGGTACACAGAGCAAAAAGTATGAAACTTCATGAACTATAAGGGATCCCCAAGTTGCAATCTGGAACTTTGTGTAGTTATCCAGCATGTAATTCCAAGCATTTTTAAATGGTTGCTGCAGGGGATTGTCGGGTAAGAAAGAGTCTATATATTCCACTGCCAGATAAGCAGAGTTCAAGATATTAACGCTGTCGTTCATGGCCATGGTTCAATCACAAAACATCACAATTACAGTTCTTCTGTGGTTGTCTGTAAGTAACCTGCAAATTTTGAGAAAAAGTCAATAAACAAAAATTAATCTTCAGAGAAAAAAAAATTACATGATATAGTCATTACCTACTTTTACAGTAAAAACTGGGAAAGGAGGTGAAAGACAGATTCTCTTTGTACAGAATAGCCTAAAAGAACAAAGTTTTAGATTGGTTTTAGAGGCAATCAGCTCCTAGGTTTTGAGGTTATGTCAATGGAGCAAAAGCATAAAGAAGTATTAATTATTAGCCAAATTAATGTCAAGATTTTTGCAGGATAATTGTGTTCTGTAGCAAAAGAGCAACAGAAAGGTTCAAACAAGATTTAAGAGATGAATTAACTGTGATCTCTTGATTATCCAGTCCCATTCTCCTCATGGCCGTGAACCAAAATCCCTGCAAATTACATCAACACTGCAGCTGGCTTGAGGCAATCCACCTTTTCCTGAGTAATGGGCTTTTCCTCACAGCTCCCAAAACCACAGCGGCTGCATTCCTGCAGGTGCCCTGAACTTGTGCCATTTCTACAGACTAGGCTCCTTGGTGGTTTGGCTTGGAATGGACCTTTAAGGGTTATTTACAGTCCACGCTCTTGGGATGGGCAGGGACATTTTTCACTATATCAGGTGGCTCAAAGCACCATCCCACCTGGCCTTCAAACACTTCCAGAGATGGGGCATCCACAGCTTTTCTGGGCAACTTGCTCCAGTGTCTCAGCACTCTCATTGTAAAAAATGTCATTCTTACGCCAAATCTAAACCTACCCACTTTAGTTTAGAAATTTTGCCCTGTGCTTTGTCACTACAAGCATTGGCAAAAAGCCCCCTTTATGTACCACAGGATGGTGACCCTTGAACCTTCTCCGGGCTGCACAACCCCAACTCTTCCAGCCTCTCCCCATTAGCGATATGTCCTCTGAATATTTCCAGGGCCCTCCTCTGGACTCCTTCTAACAGGTCCATCTTCAACTCTCTAACAGGTTTGCAACTCATGGGCCAGAGGACACTCGTCCATCCCCAGCTGGTACACACAGATTAGATCCCACATAAATCACAGAATCGCAGAATCAATTAGGTTGGAAAAGAGCTCTGAGATCATCAGTTCAAACCTATGACCCAACACCATCCTATCAACTAGACCACGGCACGAAGTGCCACATCCAGTCTTTCCTTAAGCACCTCCGGGGAGGGTGACTCCACCACCACCCTGGGCAGCCCATTCCAATCTGTAATTACCCTCGCATACTAAGCAGCATGCCAAGCCAGTACCCAACAACATTAGTTACGTTTTTCTTTCTCAGCAACAGCACCACGATGCTGCCCCTTTCTATTAACAGCAAAAGCATCGTAGCAGACGCCAAGGCAGCTCACAGCCCGAGCTCCCGGGCCGGCGGACGCGCACGGAGACCTAACCACCGCCGCCACCCCCGAACGTGCCGCTGGGGAACCGAGGAGCCAGAGGCCGGGCTGCACCGGGGTCAGGCTCCTCCGTCCCTCCCGGCCCGGCGAGGCAGCAGACACACACCGGCACACGCCGCCCACGCGCAGGGAAGGCCGAGGACAGACGGGCTCCCTCGGGGAACCCTCACCCCGGCACCCGCACCCCCGCACCCGCACCCCGGGCCGCGCCGGCCCTCGCCCCTCACCTGACGGCAGCGCAGCGGCGGCTCCGTGTGTGGAACAACAAGCGCCGGGCCGCCCGCGCCACCGCGCACCGCCCACTGGCCGCGCGGCTCCTCCCGGCGCGACCCCATTGGCCGGCGGGCGGCAGCGGCAGCGGGTCAGGCGGGCGGGGGGCGGGGCCGCGGCGGCGGCTCCCGTGCCGCCATTGGCTGGAGGGGTGGAGTGAGGATAGTGAGACCGCGGCGCGCGGCCAATGGGGCGGGAGCACGGCCGGGTGACGCGCACGACGCCATGGGGCGGGGCCCGCGCGGGTGCGGCAGCGGCGCCGGGAGCGGCCGGGAGCGCGGCCAGGGGCCGGACCCGGAGCCGCTGCCGGGACCGGTACCCGCGGCCAGGGACCGGACCCGGAGCCGCTGCCAGGGCCGGTACCCGCGGCCAGGGACCGGATCCGGAGCCGCGGCCCGTCTCGCCTGCAGGAGCGGCACGGCTGCAGGCAGATGCGTTGTCACCCGTGCAGGTGCCTGCGCCCGCTCCGGCGTTAATGAAAAGATTGAAGTGCAAAAGCGGCGGTGTTGTTATGGCAGCAGCGGCCCAGAGCCGCATTCACGGGGCTGGTGTCATGCGGGTGAAAGTGTACCGTTCAAATAAAAGGTTC
This sequence comes from Corvus kubaryi, assembly GCF_017639235.1. Taxonomy (NCBI): domain Eukaryota; kingdom Metazoa; phylum Chordata; class Aves; order Passeriformes; family Corvidae; genus Corvus; species Corvus kubaryi. The sequence goes on along the minus strand of NW_024582083.1, from coordinate 672,603 downwards.
CCATTGAAAGCCCCTGCCTCGCCCCACCGTGCGTCACACCGCCCATGGAATTCGGGCACCTACGTGACTCCCAGCCGTGTCACCAATGTCACCGCTCTGATGCTCTCACGGGAACTTAGCGGTGGCCATTCCTGCACTCATGGCCACCCGCAGCTGTCAGAAACACACCTGCAGCAAAAACTCTCAATTCGTTGGCATTCAGACGTTTAGAACACCAAGTTCACCCCCTTCCCTCCACCCCCTTTCCCCCCAGTTTATTTCACTGATGTCAAGATTATTTGGTTTGAGACTCGTATTGAGAAAAACAAGTTTTAAGCGACCTGTTGGCATTAGGAAACAATGTACAAACTTTTATTTGAAGAAAATGTCTCAAATATGACAGTAACTTTGGTCATGTTAAAAGGAGGCCATCCAAGAACAAATAAAAATGTGCTGCTTTATAAGCATGGCCACATACAGTATATTCAGATATTGGCTAATAGAAGCTGAGGTTACACGCATAAATAGGCCTTTGTACCATGCAAGTTCAACGCAATTGCATACATTCACTATAAATTTTCAGTTATTGTCATGCCAAATCACCTTTTGGATAAAAAGGTAAAAAAGAAGTAACATCTAAATGTGACCAAAATTGAACAGGAAAAAAAACCCCCGTAAGTACAGACAACATTTTTATTAAAAAGATATTGAAATTACACCTGCTCAAGAAGTGTTATACCGTCTCTGATCTCCTTCAGCGGGAATTAGTGTTAAGCATTGTTACATATCAAAAAATACATCTCTGTTTTACAACATAGTACTGACATATTCAAAGTACTGTGCCAAATTATAAATAGTAAAATCAGGTTTTGAAGAGTTTCAATAGAGAGCAACTTATGCTCACACAAACATATGCACGTAGTATAGTTATGTAACAAAAGTTTTATAAAAGGAAACAAATTTACCCCATGCCAGCTTGAATTACTGAGGTGGGATTCAATACCTACTATGAAGACTGACAGTTCAATTCCTTAAATATATTTATTAGTCTCTGGAAAAAATAAGACAAAAATTTACTTTCACCAGAATACACACCATTCTTCACTCACAATCCGTTTCTCAGTCATTACTGACAGAAGTCGGTCCTTATGAAAGTGTTGGGGTTTTTTCTGAAGACCTTGCAATAAAAAAAAATGGTCCACCAGACTTCAAGAGTTCAATCAGCTTCTGCTCAACTGCAGAATAATCCTACACATTGCTTCTACCTAGAGTAATCTTCATCATCTGTCATCTGTAATTGTAGACAGTCACATCTTCCACCGTGACTCAAGGTGCAGCTACAAGTAGAGAAGTGCTTAGATACTCAGTCACTTCAAATACACTTGTTGAAGACTGCTTCTAGTGCATAATCAAGTTGAAAATCCCTTTACTGATCATAATGGTTTGTCAATAACTGTAACACCTAGAGGGAGAGGAAAAAAAGGCATAAATATTTAGGCAGTATTTTTTTAATCAAGGAAAAAATACATAAAATTTTAATATGATACATTGCAATCAGCATTTAACTGTGCACCAGCATCAATGTACTTATTTTCCCCTAATTTCTCTTTGACACAAAGCTGTCTGAATCAGTGCGAAGTTCTGAAAGTTTCTGTGACTTGAAAAAACCTGCCACTAATCAAGTTTAATTTTGCCATCAGTGAAATATATACTTAACATTCACTAAACAGTCATTAAATAACTCATTTGAAAAACTGCAATTATTAAAGGAAAAGATTCCTGAAAACAGCTCATTTTCTAAATATCAAATCCCAAAGAATTTCAGAATTGGACACCTTAGACTGAGACACAAATTTCTTGTTAAAGAAACTGGTCATACCAGAATCATCTTTCTGACTCACCACTTATGTGCTAAATCACTCTTGAGTACATTTTAATCCATTTTCTTTTTTCCTTGTAGTGAATAATTATTTGAAGCCATCATTCGAAATGTACCATCAGATTCTTCCTACCCATTTTATTATTTCAGGTTTTACCTATGAAAATACTCTCTTTGGACGCTTTGTCAAATGCTATACTTTAAAAAGTCTATTAGAAATATCTATATGCCTTACCTGCATAGCTCCTTCCTGTACTCATACAAGATGACACAACCGTCCATTTATCAGTTGTTGGATTATAATATTCCACTGTTGATAAATTACAGGAACCGTCATCTCCTCCAACTACATACAAGAGACCATTTACAGCACAAACACCTAAAAAAGTGCAGGAAACCAGTATGAAAATTAGACTTAGACACTGCCCAAAAGCATGTTTTTTATGAAAGCAGAAAAAATCCAAGTACATGCCATTCACAAATGACATTGGCACAGTTCTAGTCGTTGTTGCACATACCTGCATTCCTTCTGCACATGTTCATGTCTGCAACCTGCTTCCAGGTACTGGCAATGGGGTCAAACACTTCAACACTTTTCCTTACCAAAGGACCATCATGACCACCTACTGCATACAATAAATTGTTTAACACACCAACACCTGCAAACATATGAAAATACTCAGAATTAACCATAGAATTATTTGAATGATGCAAAGGAGAAACAACAAATATGTCAGCTAACATAAATCCTTCATTAAGTCAATGTTGGAAACTATTTCAGAAAACATTTGGGTCAGGATGCATTAAAGCAAAGAGACAGTAACTACAGCAAGACACTGATAAAATGCCTTGCGTGCCCATCTACCATACTGCAGCATACAAAGACCAGAGCTGTTCTGCAACAGAAGATTTAGAAAATTTTGGATGAAAAATGACGTGCAGGAAAATGAGGCTTGTAGAAATTTAGGACTAATTAGAAGTGACAGTAAATGAGACAATGTGCTCAGCCAGCATAACAGAAATCTGACAAGATGATAACGTGTAAGTGAATTTTTAGAAAGTAAAAACTGTGCAGTACAGAGGATAAAAGCTGAATGGATAGACATTATACAATAGGGATATTTCCACTGAAGTGTTGGAATACCTTCTAAACAGATAGATGGAACAGAAGTAAACAGTTGAGAGCGAGTACCTTCTCTGGGATTTGAAGAACACCAAGCGTCTTTGAACCAAGCTTCAGTTATCAAAATATCCAAAAGGATATTAAAGGGTGTCCTTTAATCCTAAGGTCTCCTTTACTTTACAACAAAAGCTTATCAATTTGTGAGCTTGGAATGAAGGAGCGAGTAAAGCTACTTCTATCTATTTGCTATTTGGACTGCACATACTGGAAAGATGGAAATGGGGGAAGCGGAAAGAAAGGCCTCTTCATTTATTTCTCCCTTTATAATGCATTATTAGAACCCAAACAATGAATTTGAGAAATATGGGGGTTTTTTTGCATTAAAACTTCTGAGTGATGGACCATAAAGACAACTTAAAAAGCACTTCTATGAAAGTATACTGGGAAATCTAATAAATGCCACATTTAAGACTATGAAACTCAAAGCAGAGATACAGGTTTGCAAATACAGCTCATAAAGGATTCCATGGAAAGGGAACCACTTAAAATCTTTTTTAAAGGGAAACAACAGATATGAATGCAAAAAATCAGGTAAGTCCCTCAAAGAAAAAAAAATATTGGAGGTTGAAAAAAAAAAAGAAAAAAAAAAGAAAAGAAGAGAACCCCGAGACTTTAATAACCAGCTGAAATATCTTTGAAAACATAACACTAATTTTGTATTTAAGAGTCATTCCTATATGTGGAGAGAAATTACGCCTGCTGAAATGACTAAATTTTCTTATTAAAGAGACTGATTTTAATAATTAAAGGAAGAGAGGAAGGAAACATGGAAGCTAATTGGTACTGTAAATCTGAAAAATAGCTTCTCGATAGGACACTCTTATAAATCATGCTATTTAGTGCTTTATCAGTGATATTCACTATTAACATTTTCCCATATCCTTACCAGTTAATTTAATTCCTCTTTTATTGCTATTATTTCTAGCTATCATGCCACAGCACAGTATGACAACTTTTCTTTCTCCCACCCTGATCACACTTTATTAGATAGGATAGTAAAACATTCATCTTTTGTAGAATTAAACATTACAGAGCTAGAAGGAGGGCTATGATTTTCAGTTTAAATATGTGATGTGATGTGATGTGATATAAATCCCCCCACCCATGCTTTCAATAGAGTTACTGGCCTTCCTATTCTGTGTGTAGAGTTTTCCCTCTGCCACATTGCCACTTTTTTCTTTCATAGCTCCTTATTTTTAATAATGTCCTCCATTCCTCCATGGTGCTTCATTTTCCCTTAATCCCACACCCAGTTTCCAGGTCCTACCTTATTTCTTGCTCCTTCCGTCTGTATCCTCTTGTTGCCGTCTTCTGAGTTCTCCTTTCTTTGTTATTTTTCTTCCCTGCCCATTTTTCAGGACCCTGTCTTATATCTCTCAGCCCTCCCAAATGGCCTATATCTGGATCTGAAGTTCCTCCTCCCAATATGTTGCTGGAAACAGATCTGTCCCTGTATTGATCAACTGAGAAGCAGTGGGTACTAAAGAAGAGTAACTGAGGGTTAACCTCTGAAAAGTTGCTTTTGAGTGAAGCTGAAGCAGTAGGAACAGAAGAGATAAGCTTAAGTTCCTTGAGATGACCAGACATCCAAAAGTTTAATACAGGAATAAAATTCTCTTTAGTTAGCCCCCATAACACCACCAGGACTGATTGCCAGTCCAAACAGTTCTGGTGGGTTTGGCTATTTGGCCTCTACAGCCAAGCTCAATCAACAGTCACAATTTTCACATTACCACCCACTCCTCTGCCATGCAAAAATATAATTTTTCACGTAAATACACTGAGTGGCACAGAACAATGCTGATGATTTTACTCAATTATATGAATCTGGAATAACTGTCTACATTCAGTTTTCCTCTCCATTTTTTTTATCAGTGGACAAGGTAAAATGCAGAACACAGTTGAGTAAGCAAACACAGGGACAAGGGAAAAGAGGAGAGGGGCAGGAAGATCCCAGTAGTTAGTATATTTAAGGAACTAAATTTCAGAGTTGTAGAAGAAATTCAACATTTAAAAAAAATCTGAAAACATCTACTGTATAAATAGGCTACAAGCACAACAACCATTTGCAAAAAAAGAGCATCAAAAAATAAACCCCAAATGCTGAAACAAAATGTGCGTGTAGGCAGACTGCAAAATGAAACTTTGTTACAACCCACCAACACTATTTGTCTTTGTAATGATCCTTGTAACTTGCCCATTTTATATAAATATTTTTCTCAAAACTTGCCAATATTAGACAGGAATATTTTCCAGTACCCTTACTGCAACTCTGTCCAGTTTTTAATCCAGAATTTACTTCCAAGAAGCACAGACTGAGTTACTAGAAGTTTCACAAGACAACTCTGTTTTCTTGAGGTACAGTGTATTGTGTTTCCTTCGTTAATATCAATTTTAGTTTAGAAACACAACTGAAACATGACTTTTAGTAATAAGAGTTATCAGCTTGCTGATTTTGTAAGGATATGATGGAAGTGTAACAGACTATCTTAATTTTAGTAATGAATTTAGTACTTTGATAGATTTCTTTTGCAATTATTTGAACCTAATTTAAACATCATTATACAGGTAAAAACTGTTCAGAGTTAACAAAGAATAATGGAAGGTAAGATGAAAAATTGGGATAAGTACTAATCATATACTGAGCATACTAGAAGTCCATACAGATTTGTAGCAATATCTCTTCCCATTATGAAGCATTAATGCAATCACCAGTAAATATTTGAAGGGTGTTGCTAAAAACCACCATTAAGTACTTGGCAAAAAAGTGACTTAACTACTAAAAAAATAAATGTAGAAAATAATATCATGGAATTTGACTTGAAAAAGTCCATGGGAACGCATCTAGAGAAATAAAACAACTTCTGCAAGTTGAAAAAACCTGAAATACCAAAAGACAAATAGAGGACAGTGAACAGTAAATGAGATTCAAGTCCATAATATAAATAGATAATGAAAATGCTAAAGTCAATTTGGAGCTGTGGAAGCATCATTTCATTAAACAAAAGTGGAATACCACAGGCACTTTTAAAGATGTCTTTAAAGAGAAATATACATACTCAGAATTGCAAGAAGGCAAAAAGAAATCCACAAAAATAAAAAGAAGGGATTTTTAAGATTATACAAAAATAAATGGATATACCTTGCCTAAATGAAAAGGAAGTAACATGTAGTAGACTGTACATGTACAGAGGATGTAAACACCAGGTGATGAGAAGAATTACTGAAGGTGAAATAAAGGGTACATAAGTAGAACTAATAGGATGAAACCAGTAATACAAACTTAAGAATGAACAAGGACAAAATTTCCTGCAGTGAATCAGAATGCAGAACAAGTCCTCCAAAGAGGTGGAAACCTAGTCAGAGTTCACAAGTAAAGTCAACCTGAAAATGCTGTTAGAATAATCAGCCCTCACTGGCAAAGAGATCTTTGTAGAAAAGACATTTTTTCATCCTTGCTGTATAGATTTTGATACTTCAGAATTGAGGTGATCGTGATTATTACAATCCATGAGTGTTAGTCTATGTTAAAAACCATCAGAAGTTGTGGGAAGAGGAGAAATACAAAAGTATGAAAAAACAAAGAGAGATATTTACTATGAACAGACCGAATCTTATTCTGTAGAACCGTTTTGTTTTTATAACCTACTGTGTATCAGCCATTTAGGACTAGCACATCCCATTAGATTCAGACTTTAGCTTACCTTTTATATTTTTAGATACATTTTAAACCCATGCATTTTCATCTTTACAAGGACAGCTGCTCCTTGTGCACTCACCTGCCCCACTCCGCCTAGTGCTCATTTCTGCGACATAGCTCCACTCATTGGAATTGGCATCATAGCATTCTACTGAACTAAGGCACTGCCGTGACGCTCCGTCGTAGCCACCAACAGCATACAGCTTACCTGGGGGGGAACCAAAGGAGCCTGCCAGCTGTTCATGCACCCACAGGGACTGGCACACAGGCAAAGAGGAAGGCATCGCTCTCTGATTAGCTACTAATCAGCACCAGTCAATCACTTACTGAGTTTCTATAAAACTGTTTAGGTTAGCATGCCACAAGCTGTTGTCATTTTTAGGATGTAAAGGCACCCAGTAACCAACAACAATGGGAGTCAAAATATTTTAAATTGCCTAGCTGAAATACAGAGGTAAGGTTTTTAATTAAGCATTGTTCAAAAGCAAGCTAATTCAAGTATGTTCAATACTGGAAGCTCACAAATAGGCTTCCTAGAAATATCATAAATTTAGATGAAAATCACTTGTACAGTCTGCATTTTCAGATTACAAACAGCAGTGGTTCCTATGCAGTTAAAACACATACACACCTAAAACTGTTTTAAGACCCAGGAGCCAGGCCAGGCCTTCATTGTGCAAGTGACATCCAGGCTATTCACCACCAAGCTGACTGGAAAGTCAGCAGTTTTCCTGGCACTGCCCTTGGGATTGTCCCCAGCGTGCAGGCAGCAAAGTCAGCCACAGATAAGAGAGCTGACAATACAGCAGTGCTACATCACTAAAGACCAAACGATAAGGTCATCACGTCAGCTCTCTGACTTTGCTGACATAGGTAACCTAGAGCTTAGCGAGCTTTTCCTCAGCTGGCCTCAGGCATAGCTGAAGCTCTGAAAAAGAATTTAAAACTACTATGCTAAAAACTGGTGAAACTCAAGTAGAATGATTACATATTTTTCATACCATTTGAATTACAAGGTTGAGCAAAAACATAAATCTGAAGTATGTTTTCAAAAGTAAGAAAAACTAGTAGGGTAAATGATTGCATTTCCCACCATTCTTTTTAATATCATTTGTCAACTTACCTCCAACAACACCTACGCCAACACTACTTCTTCTTGTGTTCATTGGAGCTACATGAAACCACTCGTTAGTCTTCAAGTTGTAAACTTCGACTGATGACAAACCTATGATGACAATATAACATTTTCCCTATAAATCTGGGTGCAACGTACTGCCTAGCTTTCAGGGAACTCTTCATATCTGAAAATTCAAATTATTTCATTTTAAGGACTGTTAATTACTGAACAAAAAGCAAAACTGATGTCCTAGAGATAAGTAATTACAGTCAAGCCATTCTTTGTGTCTGAAAATGGGAAAATTACTGAAAACTTTTGTGGAACTGTGAAAAATTCTTCCCTGGATTTTTTCCTTTCTTTTTAATTAAGTCACACACTTTCTCCTATATATGCTTCTATAATAGTTACTCAGCAAAAGGATCACTTCTGCACAAATTGTTTAATGCATCTAAGTAGAGAATGAACAGTGTATGTCTAAAGCCTTCTCACAGGTCAGAAAAAGCTGTTTATAATCATATTTACACCTGAAAATGCAGAAATAAATTTTGTATGCAAACAGGACAAAACAGAGCAGATCATTTTTCTCTCAGATCTTCCACAAGTTAAGGACTCTGACTATAGAAGGAATACTGGAACAGAACTTGGCAGAAGTTCACTAGTCATTAAGCCTGAACTCTTAGGAGCAAACAGTGCGTTTTTCAGGAAGGGGGATGTGACCACTTAAGCACATTCCACATCACAAGATGCCAGGCTACCCTCATGCTCGGTTTCACCACAAGTACCAGCAAAAAGAGACATTAAAATTTGATACAGTCATGTTAAAAACCATTCAGAAGTGCCTAAGGCAAACATACCTGTACTCCCATCAAACCCTCCCACAGCGTAAAGAAGGCCATTTAATACAGCTGCTCCCAGGGTGCTCCTCCTGTCCTGCATGTTAGCAACACTTGTCCACTGGTCTTTCACTGGATCATAGGAATCGACGGTACGAACTCTCAAAGAGCCATTGAAACCACCAACAGCATAAACCATGCCTCCCATGTAAACCATTCCTAGAGCAGGGAAATGGGGAGGAAAGACGAGTGCTTCAGTCTCTCTGCCAATTCACTGTATTCTGTACTGTCCTAAGTATGCAGACACTTGACACAAATTACAGTACTCACTACACTTGTCGTGCTTTTGACAGTCTCCTAGAACCACACTTCATTCAGATTAAGCCCTAGTATTTCTGACACTTTTTGTTTCCAACAGTGCACATTTCTGAATACCATGCTTGCTGAATTTCTTCTTGCTTAAATCGCTCAGCTGCTTTAAGATCACATTTTCATGTTTTTAATAGTGGATGATCACTTCTTCACATTATTTCATTTAATAATACTAGGGTATTTTAATAGCAAAATTACAATGCATTAATATTTAAATTTATTTATCCCTTGTTTCTGTGGGAGGTAATAAAGCAGTTTATCCTACAGATTACAAACTGAAGCAGAAATTAAGCACAACTTATCAAAGTTGTATCATTCCACATTAGCAAGTAATTCATATGATCAGTGAAGGCAAGGTTTAGCCCTTCTCAGATAAGTATCTCAAGTACTGTTCCAAAGAACATACAATGCTTTATACAGATGCCTAAATTCTGAAGTATTACCAACCACAACAAAAAAATTAGGCATCCTTACCTGCCCTACATCTTCTGGAAGGCAATTCAGCTACCTGATGCCAGCGTTCTTCTTTAAAATCATAGCATTCAACACTGCGAATTGCCTTTGGTGCCTGTCCCCCAACTACCATCATCAACTAACAGGGAGATAAGAATAATTGTTAGTTATTTGCACATATGAGAGCACCTGAAAGTTCAAAGAAGTGTTAAAAAATAAAGCAAGCTTCTGTACAAGAAATATTTAAAGGATGGCTCTCCTAAATTAGAAACTGGAGTCTTGTGAACCAGGCAAAATTAGTTGTTAGGTATTTTCTAAAATAAATTTAATCCCTAGTTATTTTGTCCAGAGGAAATACCACGGGTAGAAAAGCAGGTAGCAATTAGCATCTCAGTGTCTTGGGGTGACTTTATGATGTGTATCCCGTATCGCTACCCTATGCCCAGAATTAATTCTTGTGCCTTTCTATGCCTCTAAACTGAGCCTGAGAGGGGGAAGGAAAAACTGAGCAAAACTTTTTCAAAGCAGTTTGCAGCTTGTTCAAGGTCACACATTTTTCCCAGCTGCGGCAGGGGAGGGAGGAAGCACCCGGCTTGCTGCTCCCAGGTCAGTTTTTGGCCAGTGGTTCAGCTGCTTTTTCTCCGGAGAGAGACTGAGAGTTGAATTTTTTTTCCTTCCCTGAAATTTCAGATTTTCTCCCTTTTCTGCTGAACTGCTTCAGTATCAGAGCACATCAGGAGGACTTTCCACTGAGCACAGAGGGCCTGACCCTGGGCCAAGCCCCAGCTAAAAAAGGGAAGACTCTAACACTTTCCCAGTTTTTTCCTCCACAGGGAAAGATTTTATTATTTAGCATTATTTTCCTTTCCTGTGTGTTTGTTAAATAAATAGCTTTTATCTCTTTCACTTTCCTTTGAGGAAAATTTATTTTTTCCCGAACCTGGTGGGGGAGGGGTGGTTGTGCCTTCTCTCAGAGGATCTCTCTCTAAATTTGGCCAAACTGGCACACTCAGTAAAGCTCCTACAAAAGAGGGATCTGTATCTTCACATCCTACTGTGATCTTAGATGTAAGAATTCAATGTCTATGATGTGTAATGGAACTGTGACCATCCATCCCATAATAGTCTTATCTTGTTCTTCCAAGAAAAATGTGCTAAATCTGCTGAATTGAATCTCCTATTCCATTACTGCAGTTGTCACAACAGTACTATGAGAAAACTTCTTCATTGCAAAGAAGAAAGTATCTAATGTTTGTTTTTTGCTAAAATGAACTAAAGATTGAATAAAAAGTCTCATTGCAGAAGCTTCAGTCATTCTGTGTTTTGGTTTGGGGTATTTTTGTTGGGTTTGTTGTTTTTTTTTTCCAACAGGCTTACTTCTCCATAATTGTATATTTCTCAAAAGCTGAAGCACTTATTAAAAAATGTTTTCTGGGAGGGCAGGTAATGGTGATGCTCTGTGTAGGTGGGAGGCTAAAAAATCTATATCATAAGTAGTATGGAGTGTAAAGGTAATCACTTGTTACATTTTTATGATAAATAATTCTTGTACAAATCTTTTACAGGAATACCCCAAGAGACAGTCCTACTCTCATGAAAGCTTTTAAAATGAAGTTTGAAATCGTAAATATTTTGGAAAAATAAGGGTCTTACTTTTGGAAGGCTAGCAGGTGTTCTCAATTTTGTTCGCGTGCTTTTCATCAATGCTCGTTGCTCAGTTGGTAGCAAGTGATACTTCATAGCTTCAATGAGGTAATCTTTACAAGCACTGCTGTTCTTAACCAGTATTTCCTCTTCCACTCTCTATTTATAGAACAAGGTTTATTAATTTAAAAAGGTCTGAGCATGTTAAGGAAGTAAAACAGAAATCACAATCCAAAGTGCAATAAAGCCTATGATCTATCACTCAAATGCAGAGTAATCTAACTTTTTAGACTATAATTTAACCAGTAGGACACGAATTTGTGTTGGAAATGTGCAGTTACTAAAAAAAAAAAAAAAAATCAGAAGATGCTTATTGTTAATTAGCAAGTGGAAGAAACAGTGATAGGCAAGGTAAAACACTCTTCTTACAACTGGGCACGTTTCTTGATTTTTAAAATACAGACAGTACAGAACACTTTTAGTGGAGAATAATTTAAACAACTAGTAAGCCAGTCCACAACAGTAAAAACCACAACAGAACACAATGGCAAAACAGGCCTAAATCATACCCAAAACAACCCACACAAAGTGGAGATTTGTATCACAAAACCAGAATTTTTAAAATAAACACCTACCAACATACTATTATACCTACTAACCAATCTTAATACTGAACTCATATTGCCAATCTTAAATATTTGACCTGACACCAAAATATCCAAATGAGCTTCTAAAATTTGAAAAAATGTATTTTATCTGAACCAGGTAAAAGAATGGTTCCTTTGTCATTAATTCCTAATCAGCTTAAAAACCAGATATAATTCTGAAGTTGAAAATTCACTTATGAGAACAAATCCTTTATCAAAGATCGCATTACAAATGAAACCTAACCTGATCTCAGTGAATTACATTGTTCAGATTCCTAGGGTGGTATAACATGCAGTCAGCCAAATAGATAAATTACTTATGTAAGTCATCCTCTGTGTGGCAATCCCTCACCTCACTGTGTGTATATGCACATGAGTATGTGGTAGTGGCTGTTTGTTTACTTTTCCTATCACTAACATACTACATCGACACTGTTGTTTAAATTTAAAATTATCTATCTGGCATTAAAATAATCAACAGAAATGTTCACATGCAGAATAACTAGTATTCCTTTTTGCTTACCTGAACTAAATACTCCCGGGAAAGCAAAGGCAGCCGAACATGCTCCATCAGACGTGCCATTAACTCCTGCCTTACATCTTTGTCATGGTTTACCCAGGCTATCACTGCTTCAAATACCTTCCAGAAAACAAACAAATCAAGTTTCTTGACTTACAAATTCATAAGCATGAAAACATCAGCGTGCCTCCAAAAATAGTTTTGCTTATAGTAAAACTCCTAACGTTAAGAACAGATGACAGCAGTTACAGCTCCCAGTATTTCCATATTTATCAATCACAAAATTATGAAGGTGCATTATCTGGTCTCTTTTTGTATCTACTCCTCTACTGGTGCTTCAAGGATACCTGTGCTACATTGACAAAATGCACACAGTGACTTCAGATACTGAAAACCAGGCAAACAAACAACGCAGCAGCAGCACTATTACAGTCTTCATATTTTTCTTCCTTTCTTGGAAAATTGACCTGCCACATCACCATTCAAATGACTTATCACTGAGTCTTACTAGGAGAAGTGATCTCAAGCCTGGTTTTGCCTCCATTGCACAGTAGCTCATCATTCACTAGAGCATTAAAGCCTTAATTATACTCCACAAAAGCAGCATCATGTGTATCTAAGTGATAGATCCAGACCTTCAGGGTATTACAGGAACAAAAGCATAGCTTTGCTAGTTGCTGTTTAAGCAGATAGTTCTTAGATTCAAAGTTTCAATAAGGCTCTAAAAAGCTTTTAAAAAGCTCAAAATGAATACATCCACAACCTGAAAACCATTAGAGGTTTACAGAGATACCCTGGGCTCACTGAAGAACACAGTATTTCAGAAACGGCTTTAAAAAATTGAGATCTAGGCTAAAGGTGAGCCAACACACATTAAACTCCAGTTAGGTAATACCAAGCTACCTAGCCATCTCTGCAACCCACACTTGTTCAGTTAGGCTAAACAGCTCGCATATACATACAGAGGTTTAATACCTTTGTGGGACTGCTGATGCTAAAGTTAGTAAATGGCATATAATTGCTCTTCAAACTTTGAGTTATTTATCCCTTGGTAAACCAAACTCCTGTGGATGTGACTCAGCATGTGTTCTGGCTGTTCTGCTTGAAGATGAGAAGGAATTTCCATTTAATGTGCTTTTGGTTCTTGGTTTGTTTTTTTTTTTCCCGAAGGGTAATGTGATTTAATACAGTTGAGACTAATTTTCAACATCAGACTGACAAGCTTTTGGGAAAAGTCCTTTAAACTTGAGCACAATACCTGCCTAATTTCACTACAGAAACACGTAACACATCCAAAAAAAGTGTACAAGATCAGTATGAGCAAGCTCGCTCTTTCACATAATAGGATAAAAAGAATAATGGGATACAGATTGTCTTACCTTCTCCTCTGAGGGAATTGTGAGTTTGTCACTGGATATAAGACTGCACACCTGCTCTACGCCAAGATTGAGGTATTCTTCACTAAGTACAACATCGGAAAAGTGCTGTTCTGTTTGGAGGAAAAGAAATACGCTAACATAGAGTGTGACACATATCCAGGGGTATAACAAGCATTAAAGCAGCAGGGGAAAACAGAGGAAAAGGATTCAATATGCATGCTATTTTACCCTATCTAGAAGCAATACACTGACTTAAAAGCTCTTCTATAGGTTAAAGCTTTTTTAGGTCTCACAAACAGCTTTTCTATTTAAAGATTCTTTAACTGAAATATTAAAACACATTATACTAAAACTATTGTAGCAATTTTCAGATGCTTGCTTCATCTCAGTACTTGTCCATGAGAATTACCTGTGTCTCATTTTGCTAAATTCGTACACAAAAATACAGAAAAAAGACCCCAGAGTCTGTATACTCTGTATGTTGTTGACAAGCATGTTTTAAACTTGTAGTTTGACATGAACAGTGGTTGATTCTTTAGAGCCAACCAGCAACGTCAAACAAGTCCTATTGCATCTCTCAGAGCCTCTCCAAGGTCATAAAAATACTGCATATTGCAATCTCTACAACGTGCAGAAGGTATGTAATTTTTCCTAATTTTTTTTAAACCTCAACTTAAATAAAACTGAAAAAATTTAATGTTTCCAAGTCACCATTCAGTTATCCAGTTGCCCCCTCCCTTCCTTAAAACTGCTTTTTATGGCATTCTTTTGCTTAAAAAGCATTCAGTTAAATTATTTTTCCCCTTCTTCTGCTATTCTTAACAGAGGTTAGAAGGGACAACTGTTATTAAGAACTTAGGAGTTCTCTCAAAATTAGAATAAATTAAAAAGAGGCCAGCAAATGTACTCAAACGAAGGAACATTTTATAGCCTTTTCTATCACTCTACTAGTACTACTATAACTAAGACTCCATACTTGAGAAACTTGTCTAAGCTGTTTAAAAAAAAGAATGCTGAATGCCTAAGCTCAAGAAGTCTAATCTTTCAACTTTGCAGGGTATAACAGCTTTTTCAGATGCAATCATCATCAGTACAAGTCCCTCTAATTCTGCAGCACTCTCTTATCATGGACAGGTAGTATTTTCTGCAGTACTTCAAGCAATGGGAAAGAAAGGATGAGAAGAAATACTATTGATTTTTACAACATCTCCATTACTTTTCCACTCTTTACAATTCTTTTTGTATCTGTTTGCTTTTCAGACAAGTATGCAGTTTCTCAAGCTAAGTATCTGATGAGTTTTATTGTTTGCAAATAGCAATTGAGAAAGGTAATTTGTATAGATTCATTTTACAATAAACTCCAGTTTCAGGTGACACAAACCAGTATGCCTGAGCGTACTGAGAAGCTGAGTTCAGAAGCAAGCAAAAAGGGGAAGCAACACACATCCACATCTCAAACAAATCTGAGGTTCTGAAGCATTGTTCATCTCTCCTTGAGAAATACGATGCAACAGTGGATCACATCCAACAGGATATATTTCATAAAGTAGAAATATCTGGTTGATTTTATGGACTCATATATAACAGCCTTGCTTTTTAAAAGTTGATTTAGATCATGCACTAAGTAGGAAGAGATCCAGCCTCTAAACCAGGAGAGGTAAAAGTTGAGAATTTTCAAAGCAATACAATGAATGTGAGGCTGTCTCCTGTTTTCATGCTAGAAAGAAAACGATAAAAGAGAATCCAAAAAAATAAACAGTACTTGAACAAAAACTGTTTTACTGGATGCCAGCCTCTTAAAGCATAAAACAAGGCACATGGTCAAGAGGAGTGAAAAAAGGAGAAACACTAAACCAAACTACTCAGTCAATAGCTACAGATCCTCAGGTGAACGAATTACAGGCAAAAGAGAATTAGAGGAGATTTCTACATAAATTTTAGTCATCAAAAAGGAGGTAAGGTGAAATAACTTGTCTCGTAAGAATCAGATCGCTTGTTGTCTAGGAGACCATGGTAACTGATAGATAGATAACATTCGGGAAAAAGCCAATTGCAATTACAGCTACATGGATTATTTACAATAATTAAAAACTGAAAAAGAACAAGGAAATATAAAATCAATTAAATCCACCAAGGGCAATTTATGTAATGCTGGTTCAAGTGTTGAAGACAGAATGCTTCATTTTATATAAAAATTATGCTTATGAAATTCAAACTTTTTGCATCCTTTTAGCAAGAAGGATATCAGCATCTTCGAAATAACGTGATTCAGTACTAAAATTTCAAGAAATCACACTTAGATCCTCTTTTCCCAATAACGATGAAAAATAGTACTGGAGGTGTGCGGATTTTTTTGCCTTCTGGGTCAGGATTTGTATTATCTCATATTACTGCTCACATCCTGAAAGCTTTGATAATCTGGAGATACTAACATCAAACATATGATTAAATGTTTAAATATTTCATGCATCTGTCCCCTGTAAAATCTCAAATGATCTTGTTTTTTATTTATTGCATTGGGGAACATACTCCTTTCTTTATGAACATCTCTTAGAGAAGCAAAGAGAGAACTACCCAGATGGAAGTTTCCATGAGAGAATAAAATAATTATTTTTTCCCAAATCAGAATTTTCCACACAGTATGCAACTTTGACAAATTTGTACTGGAATCCTGCCCCATTTCTTGCCTCTTTACCCAGAAATTGAAGCCAGCTGGCTCCTGAGTCTGGCAGCCTGGAAGCAAGCTGGCTTAGGAGCTGCAGAGGCTTGGCTTCTAAATTCCCGCTTCCTAAGCAAGTAGAGTCCTACTTCTTTATTATGAAGACTAAACTCTGTCTTAAAAAAAAAAAAAAAAAATCCATTTTAGGACATTTCTAAAATATCTGTTCCAATTGCATATGAAAAACAGATTTTCACATTTTTGCAACTGAGTCAGTTTCTATCTGAATAGCTAAAGAGCTGTCCTTGTGTGCCCTGTGCCAGTAGGATGGGATAAACTAAAAAGTCTTTAACAACACGAAAGGGGCTAGTAACAAAATGTCTGTAAGTACAATAAACAATGCCAGCATGGAGAGCATAGAAAGAAAATGGCAGCTGTAAATGTACCACTTTTCGGTATTTGTTGTTATGAGTCTGGAGCTATGTATTATACATGCACAGGCAGCAAAAAGCACTTGACACCTCTTCTATCCAAAAGGCACACAGTCTGGCCAGACAGATATTAACATTAACTTTATATTTTTCAATTACGTAGGAAGGAAAACTACATCTGAAACCTGCACAGGACCTTTTATGCTTTAAACCTTTATGGATTAATTCACAAACACTTTTTCACTCATTTATGTATCTACAGTCAGAACAGATCTTCCCAAAGCCACATTAAGGTGTATGGCAAAAAAACTGCCACAGCTTACCAGTGCCAGAATCTACAGCTGGAAAAAGGGAAAACCTGCTCATATTCCCTAGATCTTTTTGTGAACATACATTCATGTGTGAAACAAAATATCACAACCAAATATATCGAGTTTCATGTCTTTTGTCGGTTTAGTCCAACAACTTGCATTCTACAAAAAAAATGATGATCTTTTTTAAAACTAAATGGAGTACCTGCACCTTTCAAGGTGATAATGCTACAAAACCAGCTGCAGCATCCCAGCACTTTCTGTTTCCAGTTCTTTCTGAATGGATAACCTACTGTTTTAGAGCAATGCACAGCATGGGAGCTCTGAAAGATCCAAGCCTTATGGTCACTTAAAAAAAAAAAAATGACAGTTTCTCAAGCAGATGAAACAGAAGTATTAGAAAGAATTAGGGTTTTTGAAATCATTGCTTCAATTCACAATGTCACATTGTGATTTTTTTTTTTGGCTTGGGACAAAAGGCCTTCGCTAACAGCCTATTTTAAGGTCAAACAGGAACCCCAGCTTTGTTGCAGAGGGATAGATGCAAGCTCTGCTAGTTGGAAAACCAGCAGAAGCTAAAACTGCAGAATCACATTTTTTAAAAAAAATCTGATTTATTTGTCAATTTTATGCTTAAATAACTGGTTTTTAGGACACCATGAAATTCACAACAGCCAAGGCAACAGCAGCATAGCAACAGACGTTGCTACTCAGAATAGAATCGTAGGAACGATTCTGACGATGACATCCTTTCCATGCCAGGCATACGGACGTACACAAGAACAGTCTACAGAAGACATGCATGCTTCCAAGTTCCAGGGCTCAAGTTTTAGACTAAGAGCTCCACAATCAAGCATGCTGTTATCCCGCAGTCCAATACAATGCAGCAATTCCTGTATCACAACGCACACTAGGAGTCCCTAACAAAAGAATCTTCAATATCTCAGCACAATGCTGAAAGCCAAAAAGGTTCACTGTGCCAAGCCTCAAAGGACACCTCTGCCCCAGGCCATCCAAAGTTTCCAAAGCCTGTACTGCCCTATGCAGTGAGTGAAATACATTTTTATTCTTTGGTTAAAACTAAGAAATGTGTCAGGACATACGCACTGAGCAAGGGTCTCTCTAGTCCAAGACGGCACACCCCTCTTCATTTAAAGTTTAAGATTTAAAAATTTATCTTCAGGTTGTACATAACATTACAACACCTATATAATGCACCACTTTCTCAGGAAAAATTGCTCTTTTGTGAACATCCTTTAACGTTCCATAAGACATACTCCAGACTAAAACTGAGGACAGACTAGCAGTGCTCATGCCACATACTCTTGCTGGGAATCCTCTTAAAACAAGGATGAGAGGCCTCCTCTGTACAGTCTCTGACTGTGCAAGTGTAAAAAGACCCAGAGCAGGATTGCTTTCTGGAACATCACAAGAACAGGTGGCATCTCCAAGTTGATTTGCAACAGAAGCACATTCCAAGTAACCTGTATCAATTGTCCACTATTTTCAGATCTCTCCATAGGAATCACAGGTGCATATAAACAACTCCCCTAGAAATCTTGCTCTCTGCTACAAAGGACCAACCTACCATAGGAATATGAAGCTCCAATTTTAATGGAAGTTGCGTTTTCATTCCCACTGGAAGGAAGTTCCAGAGTTTCACTTTTCTAATAACTTCTGATCCATTTGCATCCACTTGTTTTTATATTATCATTGTCTATTAGCAGAACTATCTCCCTGCCTCTTTTTTCTAAATCTAAAATAGCAAGCGTAACAAAATAAAGACTGGGAGAAGTTAAAAATCAAAATACTTTTCATTTTCTCTAGCAGGGAAATATTTTCACTGCTTTTTTCAATCTAATAATCCTTTTCTGTACTCATTCTAATTTCTGGAGCCTTAATCCCAAAATGTGTGCTCTGGGAGTTAAGATGCCTGTGATACAAAGCTAACTCTGAAATGGCACAGCCATGTATTTTTGGCTCAGACTTTTCAGAAAATTTTTTTCAGTTGTAAGAAAGCTGTGACAAAGTACAAAGAGCCATTTGAGATAAGAACGGGGGATAAAAAGAAGCTGTGATGGCTGAGATACAGGCAGCAAGTAGCCTGAAAATTCAAGAGGAAAAACATTGACCTGAAAAGGTACAGAACTGTATGAAAGAAAATCAGGGAGTCAGGAGACAGAAATTCAGCAAGACTGATCATCAGCCAGTTCCAAGGAGAAATGAGGGCCAACGCTTCCTCTCGGCATCCTTTTATGAGGAGTACTGAGCATTCTGGTGCTCAGCCTAGCATCTTCTATGTCCCAACTAGGACCAACAAACAGCTTCCCTCCTCTTTTCAACTGCCTGTATTCTGCTTGCAGAGACTCACTGAGCACAGCAAAGGATGCCTGAACAAAATGACCCAGGGAAGGAGAGTTAACAGGTGGACGCAATTCTTGGGGTCTCAAAACCCATTTAACCAATACTGCACTCAAGGTCTTGCCAAGGTCTTAGAATTTATATTTCTAGAAACTAATCTATATAAATATTAGCTTCAGCTACTAAACTGAACAAAGATTGCTTAGAAGTAACTGAAGTAGTTTAGAAGTTTAGTTTAGAAGTGACTAAGGCCCAGTCAGGACAGAAGTTGGAAAAAATAACTTAAAACTCAAAATTAAGCAACAGCTGTATCAAAATGTGTTCCCTAAAACATTAAATATCTGAACATTAACTCCAGTTAATAAATGTATATCTTGCTTCCTGTTGCACAAAGGGTCAAAAATATAATAGATTTTTGGATTTGATAGTGTATTACTCAAAGACAAAAGGATTTAATTAAAACTTTTGGCATAGATGTCTAAATAGAAATATCACAAAGTCATTCAGTCATGCACACATCACAACTTCTTGAGTAAGGCATGCATTACAAAAGCTAGTACTTTCAAAAACAATCTGAGCAGCTTTTGAATTTTTTTAATCGATATATCAATCATTCTTGATAGAAATACTATAATCTCCCGTGAGTTTAAAAGAAAATCTATACCAGAAAACAGAATTTCTAGGAATGAAGACACCTGAAAACATTCATCAAAGTCCATGCCTTTCTGAGTGCTAAATTTACTCAAGGCAATAAAAAACCTATTATTTGGACCTGAGTTGAAGCACTTAGCGCTCTACTTCAGGAAAATCTTCAATTTTAACTCTGTACTAATTGTTAATGATGCTAATTGGTCACTGTACATTTTAGGAAAGTTATGAAAAGCAATGCAGTCATATATATTTTTTTCTACAACCTTATCCAAACATTTAATTTTTAATTCTCTTTTTTGTATTGCTCTTATTCTAAGCCTGCGAGTGCTAGGGATGAAGGAAGGCAGAGCAGAGAGTGGACCTGACTGTGCACCCTGACTATACACAGCATATTTATCTCAAGAGTAAGAACAGAGTGTGCATTGCTTAAAAATCCACTCCACAGATGAAGCAAATACACAGTAGGAGTTGAGCTGGCAGCTTGTCATACAGGCCGGCAGTACTCCAAGAATATGATGACAATAAGGGAAGCTTTTGGGGGAAATTTTACAGAAATTGGAGGTGGTTTGGTTACAGAGGAAAGAAAAGGTTAGTACCAAGCATGAAAATAGTTCAGCTACAGAGACAGATGAAATACAAGATTCAAGTGAATGGGACTATAGGTACCCTTTATAGTAAGAAATTTAAAGTCTTGGGCTAGATGAGCAGGATTTTCAGAAGATAAGTTGATAACATAATACCCAACATTACATTTCTTGCTTCTTCCCTAGTGTAGTGCAGGGGCTACCCTTCCTCCCAATGCCTTTTTCTTATTTCTTCCTCCATGTAATTCCTACATACTTTGACTTGTGGTAGTTGTCAGAATTTTAATTCTTCTCTCCTGATTTCCTACCCTAAGTGACAGTGCAAAATTTTAAACAGGAAGCTAGCTTCTTTCTGGATTAGAAATGGCTTGGACCCTGCAGAGTCAGAACAGTCTGAGAAGATGATGCTCCATTCAGCTTAAATATAACTGTGGTCCAGCCAGCACATTTTATTTCTCTTGAAGACATTCATATCAAATGTAGTTTTCATCAGGAGATACATGTCTGCAATATCCTGGATAAAACTCGGGTTCCTCTGGGTGGGGTTGAGTGGAATGGAACCCATCCACACAGACAGATACCAAGCTGTGTGCTCTGCTAATGATAACTTGCCTGCATATGTGTTGGCCTTGCTCAAGAGATCTGAGCATGCATGCATGTCAGCAAAAGCACGAATCCCCAGGCAGTTGATAGGATGAAGCTGGGATTCCAAAAATTCACAGCAAGTCCTTTTCACATCCTGTAGTTGCAAGAGACCAGCTGCTGGGAGCAGTACCTGAAAGGAGAAACAACAGCTGGTTAATGTTCCAATGCAATTCTGAGCTTATACAAGAGTAACATCAATATTAAGAAAATAAAATAAACCATTAAAAAAACAAGACTAAAACACAGAGGAAGATTTCAGCATTATGCAACTGAAGAAGTTAAAACCCAACATGAGCAGGATTTTACCTCCCTACAGATACCATTTAAAATAACAAGAAATATCTCTACCATTGTGTTCACTGGGGAAATAATTCCACAAACTATAGCTCTCACACTTTAATAAACTCTTCCCAATATTCATTCACAAGTTCGCTTCTTACATTTCCCAGCATTTCATAGTTACATCTCATTTCCAAGCCTTCAATGTTAGATATTCTTTAAAAGAAAGCTTCTAGACCATGATAGAATATGCAAATCTTGTTTGCATGCAAGCACTGGACACTGTACCATTTTTTTTGTTAGCATCAAAAATAAGCATCTTTATGCAAGTGATTCCAGTAAGGACAGAATTCAGCTTCCACAGAAGTCTGTGACCTTCTTGGAAGCATGATCATTCAGGCATGTCTGACAATCAATATAGACAGGAAAAAATGAAGGAGCATACATTTAACAAGAGTTTGATTTGAATATCAACTGTTAATGAAAGAGACATGAAAAAAAGACGCAAATGTGATTGCACTGAAATATACAAACTATTGCTAAGAAAAATACTTAAAAATTAGTTTAAATTTTAGATAATTCTTGAAAATATTAAGTAAGTCTAACTAAGTGGAGAAGATCTGTATGTAATAAGCATAAAAGTCAGTGTCACAGAATTCAAACAAATTTAGTAAGCTTAAAGGTTATTAATTACAAGGTTGAAACAGTACAGTGAACTCGTTTTATTTTAGCATATGTTTATGTAAATGTTAAGATAATATTACCAATACAATTTATAATACCAGAACTAGAGTATGATTAGTTATAACATTGAGTAGATAAATTCATTTGATAGTTAATTCTATGATAAGATATAATTATTAACTTACATAGCAAAAATCAATTCTAGAAATCTACTACAAGTATTTATTTACACAACTTGTCCCAATGAAGCAAACATTTCACATCTGCTCAAAAATTCAGTAACTAATTCAAGGACAGTCCTAGATAATTTTAGGCATGTTATCAGTATAGTTGAGCAAATAATTCTGAGAACAGTCCTTGACTGCATAAACGGATCTAGTAGAAAAATATGTAAAATCATCATCAAATCAGAATACAAAATGGAAAGGTGAAATGAGAATGGCACGGAGAAAATAATTTAATATTTGTATGCACAGTCACACTGGCATACTTAAATGAACAATACAGAAATGATACAGGAACCAGATCACTCTTCATTATGGGAAATTTACACCAGTTCTTAGATTACTGTAACTGAGCTTGCAAAGTTAGAGATTTCAATACATTTTAGTTATCAGAAAACAAAACATTTAAATCTAAATGTATTTTATATTCTGCTGCTAGAAGGGAAAAGGCAAAGTGCATCAAATTTATCTCGTTGAATTACACATTGGGCTTTGGTTACTAGGCAACAAGAGCTGTGATAACATCTAGCTATTTTCATTTGTACCTATAGAACTGTTGGTCCGGAAGCCGTAACAACCTCCGTTCAAAAATACAGTACCATCACAGTCAGATTCACTCTGCTGAAGCCAGGGACAGAACTAAAGGGGGAAAAATACCAAAACAACCCAAACTCCCCACAAATCCATAAGAAAAAAAAAAATCCAAAGAAAAGAAAAAAAAAAAGACTACATTAAAATTGCAGTACAGATTAAGTTTAACTGCTGCAGACTCGAAACTGGTCAGTTTTAGCTCAGATTTATTTCCAAAAATAGCCAGTAGAGGGTATCATAACTTTCCTTTAAAGATCAAAAATACTGTAATGCGCATACTGCTTTGTACTGCAAGAAATGCAGAGGTGGAAAAAAAAAATCTCTGATTGCTCGTTCTACGAAAATGTTTTCTTATCATGGCAATTATTTTTTTTTAAATCAAAGAACACTGAACAGATTATTATTACAGATGGCAAATAAGATATTACGTGTTCTCTTTCTTTGTGTCAAAATTGTGGTGATGAATCTCAGAATGACTGCTAGATTTCCTAGACCAAATGATTTAACCCTTACGAGCCTATGAAGCCTCTTCCCTGCTTATTTCCTTTTGGTTCTCCTTCCTGCAGTGACATGCCTATTCCCAAAGCTCTCTGCACCCACCACGCCAAATACATTTTTCCAACCCCACCGAAACACAAAGGACTGTGACCAAGTGCAAATATTTGTTTTAAAATCTACCTGCAAGGTCACGTGCATAGTCAGGACAGATCCACTTAAGGCCCGGAACTCGGCTCCGTGTTTTTACTGGAGTAGAATCAAGCCCTTCTCAATAACTCAACTAGATCATCAACCTGTATCTGAGGCTGCTGGTCTCTCTTGTAGCCCTTCATGTACCTGCCAGGAGTGTGTCAGGGCTGAGGGTACTAATGATGCCTGCAGGTTTTCTCCCTCTTTTTTTCCTGACAGCATTATGACTCTATTCATTTTTGTTCAGCTAGACACATTCACCTCACATGAGCGAAACATGTGTTGAGCTCAGAGGTGAGGAGCAGCTGGTACAGGCAGGCACCTCTCCAGGTGCTCACAGGCCCATCAGCTCACAAGGAACACATTTACAACAGTCCCAAAGAGATCCAGCCTGCCTGACTGATGAACAAACCTCTACAAGGAAAGAAGGCTCAGAGGAGATGGGCAAGGGTAATGAACTCGGAGAAGAAATACAACAATGAGCATCTAGCTGTATAAAGAAAACCGAACTTATCTCCACAGGAGGGGGAGTGGAGGGTGACTTCTGCTTTAGATATATGGCTGTATAGTAAGTCATCAGGTTATGCAAACAGCCTCTTCTAAAATAATTAGTAGCACATAAGGTCTTCCCAGCTAGCCAGGCCAGTAGGGGGAGAAGTACATACGTGACGGCTCAGTCCCACAAAAGTGTAAAACTGAAAAACCAACAGAAGGAGCTCTCAAGAGAGCAACAGGCTCGAGAGGGCTTTAGCCCACACACTCCTTCCTGGTGAACTAGAGATGCCCACCATCCTGACAGTGGGCATATGAAGATCAGTAATGGGAATCACTTCTTCACAGTGATCTAAATGTGTATTTCAACTGCTATATCATGCTTGTGTTGTGATTTCAGCATATTGGAGTATGTCTCTACTAAATCAAAACATAACACTACATAGTACCAAGTATCTTCAAAACAGCAAATTTCATGGCAAACATTTTAAACCCCCCTCATGGACTATCCAGAAGAAGCTGGTCAGAGCAGCTGCCCTGGAGTGCCTCCATACCAGGCAAGGGTGTTCATCCTGCCTGGGGGCTGCTAGATGACCTGACAGGCACAGCCCCTTGATTGGTAGCACTTCTTGAACACACAAGGTTTTAGTAACTCTCCTGCTAGTTGAGAATGGGGGAACAAGTCCAGTGGAAGGAGCCACCAAGATCATCAGAAGGTTGGAGCATGTGATAATACAAGGAGAAGCTAAGAAAACTGAGTTTGTTCAGCCATGAAAGAAAAAAAGGGAGACTTTATTACAGTCCACAGCTACCTAATGTGAGGTTAGAGAAGAGTGAGCCAGACTGCTCTTGAAAATGAGTAGCAGTAGGACAAGGAAAAGTAGGAACATAGGAAAATCTGACTGGAAGAAAAGGAGTTAGGTTGATTTTTCTTTTTTGTGTTGTGTTTTCCTGGGTATTTTTTAAATCATGAGGCTGGTTAAGCCCCAGAACAGGTTGCCCCACCCAGCTGCAGAATCTCCATTCCTGAAAGATATTAAAAATTCAGTGAACAGGCCTCTCAACCTGCTTTTAAAAAGCTCAGTGAAAAGTAAAATTTAAACTGATTAAAGCTTTCTGCTTGTTAATTTAAATAAATTTTATCCAGTAATTTTATATCTGTCCAAGCTGTCTTCTTTGTACTCCTTTTTGTACCATTAGGTTCTCCTAGACAGACCATATTGTGATACCTGACATATGAAGATGCTTAAGACAATATTTTCATCTCTATTACTTCTAAATTTCTTGTAACCTTCTTAAAATTTCTGCCAGGAATATTTGCTCAAATTCAAATTGATACCCACCAAAATCACATTAAGATCAGTATAATGTCAATAGGAAAGTAGTGAAAGATCGTATTTTTTGGAAATGTTTTGAAAACAAGATCCCACAACATAAACCCAAAAATTTCTCAGAACACTGAAGCACTTTTCAAGCAAATAAGCCAATAAAAATGAGAGCAGCATATGCCAAGAGAATTGAATAATGTGCTGTCTAAAATAGAAAAATTCCATTCTTTACTGCACAGAAAGAAAATAGATCTGTAACATTAGGAAAGACACTAATCTAGGAAAGCAGATGCATGAGAATCCAAACACACTACAACATAGAAGCACACAGAACAGCAAGTTACATCCTTGCTAGTCACAGATATTGCATATTTTCAGATATGACATTAAAATGAAATAAATTTCAGAGAACAGCAGTTATGTTAATGCCTGTAATAAAAAAAACTTGAGGAAATAGATTAACGTTTAACATTTATTTCTTTTAGATAACTATTTCAGCAAAATAAGCTCCTTAATTTGCTGTTTACATTATCATAGCATAGGGAAGAAGAAATTAACATAGTGGTTAAAGATAATCCAAATTATCTTATTTTTTTACTCACATCTACATGCATCTGTGCTGTAATTAAAACGGTGGTTTGCAACTGAAGTGTAGTCTAAATTCTAGTGAAATCATTCAGCATGGCATTGAAATTATGCTATTTGGGAGTATGCATACAAAAACACTAAAATAGACACAAATATTTTAAGGCATCTGTGGGATAAAATATGGAAGTTTCAATTTTGGAAACGTCAACCCTGCCTGAATTTCTGTATGAACAACATGTGCATGCTAAGCGCAGTATTCCAGTGTTAAAATACAAAACTAAGAGGGTGCACTGGAGTTAAAGATGTGCATGACCTGCAAGTTTAGAACATGATGACATGCACATTATGAAGGATACCTTCTGGATATCTTAACATCCTCAAGGCTATTGCACAATGAAGACAGGGATGTATTAATTTTTCCTTTAGCTTAATGAGCCCCATAAAAATAAAAATCAGGTGCAGATGGCAGTTTCGTAGTATCACAGGAAGGAATCAGCCTGCTAATCACAAAACAGTCCTATTACTTCACATTCCCTCTGTACTAGATACAAATTGGTAGAGCACCACTTCAGTAGAAAATAATTAAATAATCATGAAAATGCAGTATTTTAAATGATTGACATGATCTACAAAATACTAAGCAGCTCCCAACTTGGAAATCAGTGTGACAGATTAAAATGGAGTATAAGGAAAAAGTAACTGGTTTACATATCTGCTTTTTAACTCGCATCATAATCTTAAGTGTACTTAAGAGTTCACTTCACGTAGTGACATGCAATTGATAGGAAGTAACCAATATGCTCAAAAAGTAGCTTTTGAAGAGATACCACCTTGGAAGATTAGTCTGAATGAACTACAAATTGTTAATTAAAACATTAGGTACAGAGGTGGGTTTTCTGGATTTTTCTTGGGGTTTTTCTGAAGGGGATAGGTGTAGAAGTTTTGAGAGGGATTTGGGATGTAGTTAGTGATTGCTGATGTGCAGAAACAAGATTCATGAAGCAAATGAAATAACAGAAGAGCCATTTATTCAAGTATTACACTATATTGAGTGATGTCCATCTGGTCTGTAAGGGAGAACCATGCAGTCTTGCTTGGCTTCAGGGTTCTCCTACATCTTCTCTACCAGAACAGTGCCTTAACCACCACATTAAAGTGCATTTTGGCATAAGCTTTCAAACAAGAGAGACAGATTGATTTCCTAGTCTGATGGTTATTTTTGTTAACAGTCAGAAGCTTAGCCTTTCAAATCCCTTTCTTCTCTTAGAAGATACTGGCAACAGAAATGAAACATTCTCTCACTTGGAGTAAAACATCTTGAACCTAAAATAATTTTAGTCAGAATTTTAGATTTTTCTTTCAGTGAAAAAAATTGTAGACATTTTGATTTGATAGGAACAAGGTTCTTGATTTGAAGTTTGGCCACTGAATTTAAGTATGTATATAGTAAGTAATCCAAAATGAAAGCTCAGAATCCTTCATCATACTTTAATTAATTCAGTCTTTAGAAGATTACACAGCTGCATAAAAACACCTTCATATTTTCTTAGGAACAGCATAATTTAAACAAGACTAACTCGAGTCTGAACAAAGCCACTTCTGATATTGTGTCATTCAGGAACTGGACAATTTGTTCTTTAATTATGGCAGCTGCAGTGCTACCCTGTCAAATAATATACATAGCTACCCTGCAAAAGGATTAGAAGAAGCTGAAAAGATGAAGTAGGCAGGATAACATAACTCACACTACACGGTCTGCTCTCTTCCCGTAAAGGCTGACCCACATAAAGAACCGCTGCATCAGCTGACGCTCTGCGCTTCCAGTGAGCTTCAGCCACAGGACTGAACTGCAGCATCTCACACCTCCAGCACCAGGCCACCCTCAGCCTCAGCCCCCACTGACACACAGGGACTTAGGGTATACTAAAGGCTACTAGGATAGGAACATTTGTAAAAGATTGCCCAAAACTGAAGATGCAAAGAGCTGACATAAGACTAAAAATGTTCGTTCCCTGTTTCCTAAAGTATACAAAAAACCTTTGAAGAGGTGGGGAGAGGGAGTGGGGAAGGAAAGAATTGTTGGTTTGCTGGGCTTTTTTGTACATTACAGACTGACTTCTAACAAACAAGGTTTGTTCTCCTAGCATAACTGAGCATTTTCTGGCACTTTAAAAGAGAGGGCTTGAAATGCCATTTGCAAAATCCCAAACCTTGGCAGGAAACAAACAGCAGCATAACTGGGATAGCAGATTGTGAACCTCTGCTTGCTCTATTATTTCATTCTCTGGTACAGAAGATGCATCTATACTACCAAGTCTTAAAGTAATACAAAACCAAGACCTAAGGACAACAGAAATAGAATGAAGTAGAAATTATTTCTGTGCATGGTGCTTATCTTCAATACAAAAATTATGTCAAGATTAAAATCTAATATGCAGTAAATAGTCCTTCAGTGGACTCAAACCACATTTGATTACTTCAAGCTTTTACCATTATAATTATGTTTTTGTAGTTTATCAAGATAATCTTTTACTTATTATTCAGTTTCCTACAACAGACCATAATTATATTCTAGAAATGTCACAGAGGATTTCCTCAAAAAAAAAAAAAAGGCATTAGCCTCAGTGACAAATTTCATAAATACTTTAATCTAGATGTTGTGCTTAGAAAAATCAGGTATGTAGAGTCAAAATTCGCAAAGTAAATAGCATCTACAGCTTCCCATTTGATTTTTCTTGCAGATAAAGGTTTAGTACATACATTTCATGATTTAAAGTACAACCAATATCAAGAAAAGAGAAGCATTTTCAAGGAAGCCTTTATTCAGCTTCCAAAATTTCATCTTATGTGTCACAGCATACTCCTGAACCTACTTGCAAGTAAGAGAGGTCAACCGTGGAGTCTCTTTAAGGGACTTCATTTACTCATAATAAGCACCTGGAATTGCAGGGAGGTGGACAAGCATTCATTTCAGCAAATGAACACTGCACTTTAAGTTGGCAAGGGCTACTTTTCAGGTTTTGCCACAGGCAGCTTTATGATCATACAGAGAAAGAGAGATGTGGATGCCTACGGTAAAGGTCGCACCTGAGACAAAAGTAGCTGCTTTCATCCAACTTGGCATGGAAGCATCTCTAGCACAGCCTAGCACTGTGATGATTTTAAAGACTCAGAAAAGTTGTACAAATGTTTGTACACACCTTACACACCTTAATTATTAATGTTTAGCTAAAGGGCAACCACATCCTAGCAAGGCAAGATGAAGGCATCAGGTTTTAGAATCAGAAAACTTGTGATGTCAGTCCTGATTACTTCTTATCTACCCAATGGTCATCAGATCTGATACTCTTTTTTTTCCTTTTTTTTTTTAAATCATAGAATGGCCTGGGTTGAAAGGGACCTTTAAGATCACCTAATTCCAACCCCCCTGCCACAGGAAGGGACACCTTCAATTAGACCCAGTTGCTCAGAGCCCCATTCAACCTCGCCTTGAACACCTCCAAGGATAGGGCAGCCACAAGTTCTCTGGACAAATAGTCTATTCAAGTCTGTAAACTCTTTTAGGCCACACCATACTTAAGAGCTTGTGGCTGTAATACCTCTCAATGGAATCCCAATCCTAGCTGGCCCATAAAACGAAGAGTTAAAAGTATTTTCCAGGCTAGTCTAGAACTTCACAGTTTTCCAGAAAAATGTTCAAATAATAGGTAAAATCCAGGCCTTCTAAAAAGAAAAAACAACACATCTCCCTAGTCAACTACACAAGAAAAAAAGAAATCTCAGTTTCCTTCTGCAGAAGGAAACGGCAAAAAACTTGCCTTTGTTAGAACAGTTTTTGTCTAGCTCTGCTACAAGCAGCTAGGGATCTCCTCCACAGTCTGAGTCACACTGGAAGCAATTTTGGCATCTGGTTTAAGACAGAATCTGTTATGTCCTCCATCCTTCCCCAGTATGCGGCTAATCCCAGTATTTACTGAAACGAAGCTTCAGAGCAGTGCTCTGCTTCCACCAGCACCGCCCCTTCCCCTGTCTTCCCCTTTTCTGAGGAAAAGGGGAAAAGGAAACCTAGGATGGAGAAAAGTAGAACAGGTGAATTCAACCCAGATCTGGGCCTCATATGGCCTCACCTAATTAGGGAGGTAAACCTTACGAGGTGCAAATACCTGCTTTGAAACACAGTCTGTCTAATGGTAACACAGGTAATCATTTCCAAACCAACCAGCACAGCTAGAAAGCAGCACAGCTCACCTTGGGCATCCTAGGCAGCTTGCACTCATGCATTTTGCAGCAATGTGTTCTACTCATTTAGGCACCCACCCTAAACAATAACAACTACATGGATGCACATACATGTTTTTGCACTTCTCTTTAGGTACTCTAAAGAAAAGCATATTATCTTTCAGCATAAGTTAGTAACTCACCCTTTTACCCTTTACAAGTGTATGTGGAGTCTTTGAAACAGACAGACACTGGAAGAAAAATAAGAGTCCTGTTTTAGTCAACTCTCAGTCAGCCTAGAGAAGGCCTGAACTCCCTTCCTCTCTCAAATGATAGCTTTTCCATGCCTTTAATGGCTTTAAGCCTTTCCCCAAAGCATGCTATTCCTGTCATATTTTAGACCATCCAACAGTGATAACAGGTGGTAATGCAGATTTATACAATGACATAGAGATACTGCTGTGCCATTTTTTATGCTCCTTTTGAAAGACACTATTTTACAATAGTAGAAGTTTTTCTAAGGTGACTACAGTATGTTATTCTATACTAGAAAAAGCTGTTAATGTAAAACATAGCCGTATGTAGGAGTAATTCAATTTTTTTTCTTTTCATGCATTACTTTACACTTTCCAACATTAATTTTGGTCTGTGATCATGCTAGCCTGACATCTAGCTTAGCTAGAAAGCAGTGAGATTTTCTATTTTTGTCCGATCTTGAAAAAAAATCCTTAAACCAGTTCATCACCTACATCTTTTGCTACCTACTTTTCAAAACTAAAGGAAATATGTCCTTTGGAAGCCTGTGACACATTACAATCACTCTGATACAGCGAAACCCAACTATTTATTCCTATTTGTTCCATTCCTCCCTAGGGACTTTTGATCTATTTATTGCTCATCATGTGACAATTAGGAGGGACTATAACCAACTTGACTTTCAAAAGCTTTTGATATGGTTATTTCTGGACCACTCAAAGAATTACAGGAGGATTTTAGTAGCTATGCACAACTCATAAATAGAATTCTGAAACATATGGGAGTTTGAACTTTCCTTATCTCACCTGCCACTAACAAAAACCAAATCCTTGATAGTCTCTGTAATGCTCAGGATCACTAATGACTTTGTGGTGATTTACTAAAACATGAGCTGAAATTCCAAGGAATAGCCTGCTAGAGAACATAACATTTTCATATGATCTCAGCCACCTCACTTAAAAAGCTTTTTTTCTGTGGGTATGCAAGGATTATTTTTACAGATATGTCTATAAAATCCTATTTGCTCTAGTGATTGGATGTTTTTATTCATTTGCTTTTGCGCTTCATCTTTTGACCCTTTCTCTAAGCCTACCCTTGACCTGTAAGAGGATGCACCTTGCACAGTCCCTTGGCGTAACTGGGACTTTCTACCTTAATTAGTTTTTGGCAACTTTCTCGTGCATGTCTCTGACAGCCCACACGCTCTCCTAAATCACTCATTAAAGAAACAATATGCAGGAAACGAACAGATGTTATATTTAGAGCTGCAGTGCTGAGTAAAAGTGTTTTATTCTTTTTATCATTTAAATTAAACATGCCTGTTTAAATCCCTCGGTGACTTCCCATTCAGCGCCCACAGTAATCAGAATCACATGCTTCTGAAGTGCAGGATTACAGATCAGTATCTCTTCTGTAATACACTCCTGCCTCAACCCCACTTCTCTCTCACCCCATCACCTCCTCCAAGAGTTTCTGATTCATTCCTTGGCTCTTGCTTAGACCATGCTGACATAGCCAAGCTCCAAGCCTCTTCACCGCCTTTGCCCACAAGTCTCTCTTCCAAATAAGCAGAAACAAGTGGTTTCATAAACCTCAGCCCACATTCCCCCTCCCACAAAAAAAACAAACCAAAACACGAAAACCAGAACACCCAAACACTTTCTGAAGGTACAAAGATTTTGAGACAGGGAGAATCTGTGATTCAGTCCACAAGACAACAGTCTCTCTCTGGAAGATGTATGACTCTCTGCCTCCTACACACGCTGGCACTTGATAGTCCAAGAGAGTCTTTTACAGCCTTGGGACAATTTTAATTCACTCCTCATACCTTTTGACCCACATTTTAGATTAATTTTCTCTCTGGTGCTCATTCTCAGTTCTGTTTCTCCCTTATGTATTTCTCTTTGGCACCTACAAGCCAGTGTACAACAGCTCAAATGTCCATTCAGGTATCTTGTCATTCTTACAAGGCTCATACCCTTCTGACTACTCAATTTTCTTTATGAACAAAGTTCTGGGATCCCCATTCAGCCAGCCAAAAAAAAAAACCTTAAAAGCATAATCTGGAGGTCAGAGAGAAACAGCAGTAAGATATCTGCAGAAGGGAAAGAAAAAAAGGCAGTAACATAAAAATGTGAATACCTCAGGAGAGAGTATTTGCCATATCTGTGCAACATCTGCTTCTCCTGCCACCATTTTTCCCTCTACCTTAACCACAGCTCCAGCTTCTCAGACACAGCAGTTGCTTTCTCTGCAAGCTCCTTTTGCTACTTACCTCATGAACTTCACTGTCCTCTATAACCCAGGGGAGCACATAGGAAAGAATTTTATCCCTAAATGAAGTAGTATGAATTATATTTATTCAGTTTGGCTTAACAATACAAAAGATATTGAATAGACATGTCCAAGAGACTCTTTAGGAAGACAGCCCAGCCCAAGAGATAATAGAGAGATCAAGAGAGTGTTTCTGCCTCCACTGATCTGTGGGGCTGGCAGTAGGGTTCTCAAGCGATTGTGCATGTACCTACTGCAAAGACATGCTCAGCCTCACTACCAGGCTGGAGCCTGGAGATATGGAGATGCAGCCACCTAGTTGTTATCAGTCTACCAGTTTCAGCAACCCTTAATGCTTTCCTCATGCTGAGCACACAGTGTGATTTCCTCCTGTCACATACCACCAAGCAAGCCAAACCAGAAACAGAAATCCTTTAAGAGAGCATCAAACATCTATCAAATAAGTGTGAGGCTTTGGGGTACATCTTCAGCCACATGAAAACACCAGTTTCTCAGTTGAAAACAAACATAGAAGGGGGAATGACAATATAACAACCATAGCTGTTCTGCAGTGCACATAATAATATTGTGCTCCAAAAAAACAGGCAGTTCTACTTCGCACATATATAACAGCTAAAAGCACAAAAGATATCCTCTGAAAAAAACAGAGAAAAATACATTTTAAATGCATTTAAAAAGTGTCAGAGAACAAAACATTAAATTTCCCTACAAAGCTATTTGCTTAGTATTTTGGTCAGCAGCTCTTATGTGAAGCTTACTCATTTTAAGTGCAAATTAACAAAGCTTATATTTGTAATAAAATAAGCCTGTAAAAAGATTGCGCTCCTCTTTTCCCTTCCCTCCTACACTCTTTCTCCTGACAGGCAGGCACATATAAGCAAATGCAGAATGCCTACTAAGATTATTTCACTGGAAAAATGAGATCATTTACTGTTGCCTGACATGTCTTACAATGCATATAAATTCAAGAAGTGTGCCACTGTCTCTCCTCCAGCTATGCCACATATTAGTTGTGCCCTCATATTATTAAAATCTTCAAAGCTGTTGTCATAAACACAAAAATAGGTCAAAAGGAGGTAACCAGATGGTTCCTTGAAGCCTTCAGTATAAAATATATACAATAGCAAAACACAGTGGTAGTCTTTCAGCACACAGTCAAAGAACACACTATAAAGCTGTTTAGTCCAACACTAAGTTCTTGCCCAGTAAGACTTAAACACGTTTCTATGAATAGGGTTCATAATGAAACTCATGTCAGCTTGGATTTAAGTACTTCTCTGCAGTGTCAGCAAGCCCCTAATATTATTAGAACTGCGCTGTCATAAAAGTGAAAGTTTGGATTGCCATGTAAAGAGTGGTTTCAACGCACATCAGAATTTAAAAAACACGAGTTAATCCTGTTTTAATCATGAAGTCATTAGGATGAACCAGTTTTACAAAACATTTTAACCTGAATGACTCTGAATACAACTTCAGAATTTGCCAAAGCTTTCATAATCTATGTATCTATGCCACAGCAGCCATCATGGAGACGAGCAGACAGGCCAAAGGCTTGTTTATTTTTAAGGCTCTATAAGATGATCCAATAAAGAACTCCATCTCCTCCTAACGCTTTAATAATATCTGCATCAGGGAAATAAGATCACCAGCCACCAATAGTTTTTGAAAATCGAATAGCTCGACTACATAAAACATTTTTTGGAAAAGAAAATGCTTTCAAGACCTTCAGGCAGTTGCCTGAAACCTATTAAGAAAGAAAAAAGTGAGTTTACGGACAGAACATTTTACGTTTTCATGAAGGCAAGGCAAAAGTGATGGTAAAATGAAATATGATGATGGAAATATGGTGGTTTCACGATTAATCTGAGTCTAGAAAAAGCCAGGATATGGAAGATAAGGGAATCAAAGGCCATGACATATATTTTAATTATCTCAGAAACAAGCAGGATTGTAACCTGTCACCTCAGGGCTCAGTAACTAGCACCTTACTCATGATATATTGAAGGCAGGAAGCCAAATCTGTCCAAAATGTGAAGTTTATAGGAGATTATTTGGGAATCAGAATTCAGTATCAGCTCAGAAAAATAAAACTATGTGAACAGCTTAAAAGATAGCTGTACAGTTCTATGAAGATTTGGCCTACCAGTCTGTCTAAAAGAACATGTGCTGCACTGGGATACTTTGCTGAGGTTTCTGGCAAGTTAAGTCACAGGAAATATAAATTCACAGATTTCACCTCTAAAGATGCTATCAAAAAACTTTACATTAAAGTCAAAGCTATTTTCATTTTCTGAAAAAATCTACTGCCGCTATTGACAGGGAAATCAGTGCAATATTGCTCCACTTTTTTAGGGGCAGTAAGAGAAACAACATACACTTATTTATTTAAAAAAAAAGATCTCTAGAAAGAAAAAGAAAAACCATAACAAAATAAGTATCACTGTTATCTTCAATAGGATTGGTATTATCTGACCTAACTGCATTGCTCTTTAGAAGCATGCAGACTTTAGCAATAAACCAGCTCAGAGGAATATTCACATGGTCCAATACTCTGTGTCTAGCACCAAACATGTAAGCAGTCATGTACTGCAGGGAAGACTTTGGAAGCTAAACAAAGATGAAGTGACTGTCTAGGCACTGTGGAGATGCAAGAGGAAATCTGTACAAAGAACCAGTGGGGAGGGGGGAACAGGACAGGGACAGCCATAATGACCCACTGGCTTAAAACATACCTCGAAACTGTATTCAATTAATAAATAATATAGTGATGCTTTTTAAATGCTTTCATCAGGAAACTGTGGTTAGTAAATAGAGGCAAATGCAAGTAAATAAAAGGCCTTTATCAAGAACCAGTCAGCAAACTTCAGACATGCCAACATTAACCTGTGGTACAGCAGTAATAGTTTTATTAAGTTACTTGAATCTGCTAGAATGCTCTGACTGCTTCTAGCTATCATGACCCGTGCTGCCATCACCAAACTGCACTGTCTAGAACATCATCAAATATTTGAAAACCATTCAGCAATTGCTGCTAATTTAGAATAAACTCTTCTTTAGGAGCCCTGCATTTCAGTAGAGTGCACGACTGGGGAGGTACTGGACCTATATTAAGTATCTGTTGGTCTCTTGGTGACATGTAGGGTGTTAATCATGACCAATAAGGATGTAATTGCCTAGATCCAGCCTACCTATAACTCACTCTTCTCAAGATATACTTTCATTTAAGCTATTTCACTTTCCCTGACTACCAAAAGGTTTTTAAAAAAGAGGTGGCTAGGCACATCTAGCAATGTATCAATATCAGACTTATTCCCTTCCTGCCCCATTTAGGTTTCTAAGTGTGGCATTTTTTTCCACACATCTCTTTCTTAGGTTCTCTGAAGGAGAACAGCCAATTCCTGTAGAAGCAATTTCAGCACTACCTTCTCTCCAACCAGTTTCATATATAAAATATGTATTTTATATTTGAAACAGAACCTACTGCACTATAAGATTCAGTGAAAGCTTCACAGGATTCAGTTCAGTTGAATAAATATTTCTTTTATCTCTTCCACCCACTTACACAGCAGCAGGCACACTTCCAGGACACAGAATGCATGTCTCTGTTCAAGTACTGAATTCAACTCCCTCCTCTTACAATGCCCAATCATACATTTGTAAAGAACCTTTGTAAAGTCAGTCTTGGATTCTAAAAAGGAAAAATCTACCCCAATTAACACAAACCTTCCTATATTCGTAAAGAAAATATACTCCTTTGGATATACCCCTTTGAACGGAGAGGGACATTCTGTGATCCAATAAGGGAAAAGAGAAGTTCTGTAGTGTTCAAAGATGTACTTTATTGGCAGGCCTCACAAACTCTTGAAAAACACTCCAAGTTAGATATGAAACTAGTTCCAAAACACATGCTTTATGCTCATCACACATCACAGTGTTGCTAACTCATATAAAGACACTTGGTCACCTCTTCATATACACAAAACACTTGTTTTCAAGGATAAAGCTTCACAAGCATCACAATTATTCCTAGGAGTATTCTGATTCTCAGCTCAGATACAAAGTTAGTATGGCTCTGAAGATTACTGGACTGTAAGCTCTATTAATTTGATCACATAAGTGCTCAAATACTGTGGCAAGCATTAAGTAAAGAGTCTTATAAACTGGCCTGTATTAAGTCATTCTGTATTTTCTTCAAGCTAAAAGCACACACAGCTAGCTGCTGTTGTTCAGTTGATGTGCAATATTAAGTTGTTAAAATGGATATTCCATCATGATCTTGAACTCCCTTTTTAACTGAAGTCCTGTAAACTGGTGTACCTGACCCTTAGTGGAAAGGGTACTGAAAGAGGGAATCTGAGACTATCATGAGACAAGCATGAGGAAAAAAACAACTCCACTACTAAATCTGACATTCTGGTAATACAAGTTTCAGAACAAACTGGTAGTGCCTAAACAGGTTATTTCGTATTTCCATCCACATAAAACTGCATGGGGTTCATCAAAAGCACACCAATTCTAAGTACAATACAACAACTTATTCTGAATATTTTTATCTGAGTTTATTCTAGTGCTTAGCAGAAGAACAAATAAAGAATGTTTCATGCTGCACAGAATTTTATTTTTGCCTTTAAATTAGTATCCAGTGAAGATTAGGCGTGATAAATGCAGAACCTATGTTTACATGGACTTCATCTTATTGATCATACATAGTTTTATTACATTTTATTGAAAGTAGTATCTACTTGTTGGTTTGTTGGAGGTTTTTGTCCTCCTCAACATACACAAGTCTGGACTGTTCATTATGTTGCATTCTATTTTGTGTAATGCTCTCTTCAATAGATAGTCTACATTTTTCTTTCAGTTTTAAAATGACATGTACACATCCTTCTTCTCTCCTGCCCTCCCACCTCTAAATCAGATATAATTTTAAATATTTTCAGTAGGCCATTTTTTTCTGTTATTGGTGAATTTTAAAATATAATTGAACATTTCTCCAAAACAAAAATACTTTTTTTGTAAAAATTGTAAAATTGTAAAATTTTTTTAATTAAAACCAATTTTAACATGTGGTTGCACTCTGGAAACAGACCTGTAAATTGGCATCTCTTCCTAACAGATAATTCCTGGTGTGAACTTGGAGTGTTGCCCACTAAAATTCCTGAAAGACACTCAGCTACTATTAAATCAGATAATGACTTCCACTGGTTGCAGTTTTGGTTCATTAGAAGTATTATGCTAATAAGCATAAATACTTAAAGCAACAAATCCCTCAAAATGGCTTTTACCAAAACGAAGAGATGCCACAATTTCTTTCTCCCACTGTATGATGACTACTTCCACGTTGTCATTCTTACCCTCCCTACCAGCGTAAACACATAGCGACTACTACAATCAGTGTTGTGTTACTGGAAAATCAATGACAAAGAATCAAACACTGTATTTTTTATTCACAAGATAATAGTTTCACTCTTGTCTGCAGTAAAAAGGCCTCGATGGACCAATTTTGGCCACTGCATATTAAATATGTAGATATAGGTAAAGTGGAAAGAGTCTAGAAAAGCATTAAGAATGGTAAAAGATTTAGAAACTACTGCCTCCAAAGTCTATGATGTTTAGACTAAAGAAAAAAAATGTCAGTACATGAATAAGAACAGTCATTCAATACATAAGATTGTTACAGCAAAACCAGCAACAAGTTGCTCTACAAGATGACAGAAGGAAGTACCCTTAATTAGTCTAATATAAACCAGGAACATTTAAGTCAGATACTACCTACTTTTTGAACTAGAAAAACTATTAAAGCAACTGGAATAAACCACCTAAGGATTATAATAAAGTTTCCACTGTTAGATTAAATATGTTCTGCCACGTCTAGATACATTCAGTCACCGTTCCACTTTACAGAGTGCAGTAGCAATTATCTTTTATGCTATTCCCTGTAACATCACATTCCTTCTTCTTTGTGCTCCTTTAACATACCCTCAGTCCAACTTATGGCATGACACAATGCTTGTGTATCTATATAACTCAGAAGCTGACCATCTTAAAAAGCACACATCTGTTTTCTTAAGCTGTGGGACTTCTCTGGGTTTTGGTGTGAAGTATCTGCTCATTTTCAACCTAGAGGGTTTTTCAGGATCCAAAAACCTGCAAAGTTGATCAACCAGTAGACCTTAGAGGTGATGAGGTGTGGCATGAATAGTCAAAGCCTGTACTACCAAACATGGTACTGTAGAATGTCTACCTTACTAAATAGCTGGAACAACATGAGGATCTTTTTTGAGGATTTCTTGGGGAAATCAGCTGCTTTTTTGGACCTTGTTTTGACAGCACCTTAAATCAAATGTGCTGTCAACTCTTATGCCCACACCCCATGACACCATACAAATAGAAGCATCTCTGTTGTACTTTTTATGGCAATCTGAGTGAACAGTAAGAGTTACAAAGAAAAAATCCATACATATAACTGTTCATAATATGCTTATTACTATGCAAGCGTTGCTCTTGAATAATTTCAGAAAATGAGCACAAAAAATGATACATCTTTGGAAACAACCCTATTCAGGATTCTGGAATTCATGTTTGTTGTACCTAACAAAATTCTTTAAAGGAAAAAATATGCTAGGACAGAGTTATACAATTGTCAAAATACAATTTTTTGTGATTTTCTCTTCTACTATCTCTCATGCACTCATCTTGTTCAAAAGCAAGATAGCAGTAGCAGCAAAGTGAAGCTACATGTAATGCTTTCCCCAGGCTGCAGGGAAACATCTACTCCCAACATAGGTGCATGTTCCTACACTTCAATACACTAACCCCAAGAATTGGGTGAAAACAACTGACAGGGCCATGATCCAAGTTAAGAATAACTCAAAAAAACCCCAAAAACCCATGCAGGGTGGAAGTGGAGATACTGAGTGTTATGCTGTTGGATGTTTTTTTTAAGTTCAGTGATCTGCTTTATAAAACAGTCCAGCAAATAGCTGCATCAGCACGATTAAAGGAACAGAGAACTGTAGCAGGGAATCAGAAAGGAACCCAATCAACTAATGTGTGTTTATTCAAATCACATTCCATTCAGCCTGTATCAGGCTGACCTCTAAAGCCCATAACAAATCCACAGCCCGCCAACAACTGCAGGAATTTCTCCTCCAATGTATTTGTGCTCAGGAGAGGCCCGAGGTGTACAGCTGACTAAAAAGGGGCTGCAACGCATACGCATAGCGTGGGAGAGTTACTCACGCATGAGCCTCTTATAGTAACCAACTCTCCCACATTGTGCACTGCATGTAGTTAATACCTATATGGATATCAAAAAGATTTGATATGCAAGAAAGCTGATTTGCCTTCTGAAAACATTAACTTGGGTGTTCCCTTCTTAAAATATGAAGAATGAGATATTGCATTAAGTCTGACATTTAATTTCATTCCTAACAAAAAAAAAAAAAAAAACGAAAAAAAATTTAAAAAAAAAGAAAAGGGAAGAGCAAAGACTTAAGAATGCAGAAAAATGTGACTTAAATGTAAATACAGCAGAAACACTGGCATGGCATTATGCAAAGTGAGTGCCACTAGAGATGAATTATAAAATAACTTGTTCTAAATGAAGGACGAGCACTAAAAGAATGTACACATTCATATACCAGCTGTCTTATTGTTGCAGGCTGGGAAGAACCTATTGAACCAAGAACTGAAGAAAAGAACAAATGTTCTTTTGTATTTAACTAATGTAGTGGTAACAGCCAGTGACGAGGGCCTCCCGTGTTGATAGTTTAAGGGCTAAATGAATGTGGTTTTCTCCTCAATCACTGACTTACACCTGATTTTTCTGCCTTCACACCTGCGCAAAAACATACATAAGTGAGAACAGGACAGTGGGAAGAAAAAGCAGCTCTCACTGAGAAGCTAAAAAGGCACAGACAGGAAGCACTCTCCTGTCCACATCTAGATCAAGTAAGATTCTAGGAAAGAAGCTCAGCCTTAACCTGCCCCTTGAGAAAGACCCATGAGCTGGGCTAGGATTATGTATTCCTTTATAATTAGTTTTCATAAATATACAATGCAGCTATTTTAATACCAAGAACTACTTAGGAATTCTACATTATTTAAACATGAAGCTTGCACATCCTCTTCAAACACTGTATCACTTATTAGAATCTAATTCAATACCTATTCTTACTATGTAAAACCTGAAGAGATGGAACGATACACTTGAAATTCCATAAAGGGTATCCGAATAAGAATCATAACCAGTTACCTAGAACCTGACACTCCAGTTCAGCACACTACTCCAAATATAAAATAAAATTACATGGCATCTTAGCTTTTCGTGGTTCTGTATTCCTACAAGATAAATTCCTAAACACTACCAAAATTTCAGAATACCTTCTAGGTCATATAGACAAGAAACAGAGCTAGAATTAATCTCAAGAGCATGCAACATGCTTATGGAGAGAACATATTTTTAACTAAGGCCTGACAATCTGCAGTGGGTTTCTAGGTTTCCAGAAAGTCACAGTTTTTGCATCTTGGCTTTCAAACTTAAGGAAAAGAAGTTGCATTAGCATATTTATTTTTATCCGTAGTGTTTATTTCTGCTGTAATGCCCATGAACACTACATATCTAGTAATAATATGCAAAAAGAATGAAAGTGACAAAGTAGGAAAAAGTTCACACTTGTAGTGCGTTGAACCTGAGTTGATGGACAGTCTTGTAGACTAATGATGCTTTGTTGGTGTGACCTAGCCCACTGTGGGGCTGAGGCAGCGAGATGCCAATCAATCCCAGCCCATCCCCTGGATCCAGTTTCCTGAAGAGGCAGACTCAGAGGGTGGGTCGAGGGGTGGCTCAGAAGCCTAAGCCGCATCACCCCTGGGCGGTGCCCGGGTCCAAGCCGCCTCCCCTGGGTTGGGAAAATTCCCGGTTACTGGGTTGTTCACTGGGTCTCTGTTGTAACTCCCACCTCTCAGTTTCCCCCAGTGGTTCTTGTTAAATTGTATCCTCCCTTGGCTTGTAACTCATTGGTTGTTTTCCCCTTTCACCGCGGTTTTCAAAACTGAGGACAAGGCTCCGAGGAGCCATCCCATCACAATCCCATCGCATTCCATCCCATCACATCGGATTCCAGCTTGTTCAGGTTGTGAAACTTCTAACAATAAACCTGTTAGGAGCCAGACCAGAACAGACTCTCTTCTCTCTTCCTTTGTCTCCAAGCTAACATGAGCTGATCCCATCGGATCCTGCCGTGTTCCCTCTGCCGAGAAGCCAGCTAGCTAGCCCAGCCAGCAGCTCTTTTCCTGATGCCGAAGTCACTTCTGTGATGGGCAGAAGTAACGCAGCTGGACTCCCTCTGACCTGGGGCATGCCAGAGTTGGTGCCTTGAGCACCAAACCCTGCATTAACACTTCTCACAATTTACATATTTAAACCACACGGAAAGGGCGGGAATTGCCTTTTGTCCCAGCTTGCCTCCTGGAAGGTGGAGGGGGCCTCGGAGCCTCCGCCGCTGGGTGGGGGAACTATCCCAGAGCCGCAGGCAGCTAAAACCAAGGGCTGCCACACAGCTAAACCCATCCAGCACGGCTCCCTGGGACCGGCGGGTCCCTCTCCTCTCCACACGGAGCCAACGGGAGCTGGCGGAGCCTCCTGTCTGCAGCCAGCACACTTCGCACTGAACTGAAGAGGAACCACGCAGCCAGCAGCACAAAGGGAGCGAGGCTTTCCCCACCGTAAAGCCTGAACAAGAACACTCTTCAACGTGGCGGCTTCAGAGTCAGAGAGAAAGAGAAGTGAGTCCCGTGAGACGGAGCTGAAAATGGCGACGGGAGAAAAGAGGGCGGTGCCGCGATTCTCGTGAGTAGCTTAAAAACCTTCTAGCATGCCATGGTAAGAAACTGTAATATCACAAACTGTTTGTCTCTTTAATCCATTTGGAGTACACAGGGGGGTGGAGAATTCACGTGCGGCCCGTGAAAATTGTGAAGAGTGTCTATGCCAGGCTATATAGAAGCATTGAGAGGCTTTTAGAGATTTGTGGCGAAGAAAGCCTTTGTGTTCAGGCCAAAGTAACTCATCCTTAAAAAGATTAATAACCCCATGTGATGGCCCGTGTTT
This sequence comes from Corvus kubaryi, assembly GCF_017639235.1. Taxonomy (NCBI): domain Eukaryota; kingdom Metazoa; phylum Chordata; class Aves; order Passeriformes; family Corvidae; genus Corvus; species Corvus kubaryi. The sequence continues at coordinate 629,500 of NW_024582083.1, read as the reverse complement.
GGCAGTGTGAAGGAACTGTGAGATTTTTCATGGGGGAGATGTTTTACACCACAGCAGATTGTTTCTTTCAGGACGGGTCTGCTGTTGGTGGCAGTTTGGGAACCATGTGCAGCTGAAGAAGAAAACCCATTTTTCCTTAAGCATATGCCAGAGACTTATCAAGAACTGCAACACTGACTAAAATCCCATGTTCTGTTATCCTTTGTGCGAGTTGGGTAAAAGGAGGAAAGTGCTCAAAAGGGGGAGGGGGTTTGTTTTAATTTCTTGTTATTTCTCTTTACTTTTAATTCTATTAGTAATAAAACTCTTTCTTTGTACTGAAACTGCTTAAGTTTTGTGCCTGCTTTGCTTTCTCCTAATTCTTATCTCACAGAGGGGAAATGAGTAAGTAATGGATATTTTGACCCAAAACCACAACACTTAATTGGTGTTTCCGCTCGGTTTATGAACTGAATCCACTACGACATTCAATACCAGTCATATTACAAGTATATTCACCATCAACATTAAATTGCAGCTATATTGGAAAAAAATCCAAACCCAACTTAGAAGCCCAACTTTCTTCTCAGTACTCAAGTAACCACAAACTTGTAATATCACTCACCAAGCCATATTATTTATACTAACATTCCCAACATCATCAGATATCTATTTTCAGACAGATAACCAGGAGCCATGAAAATTAAAGCCCTATCAGGCTCACGAGCGTTAAACCTGTGGATTTCTGGCCTTCAGCAACTCCTGTATGAGGAAGAAATGTAAGACTTTTCCTCCCCATTAACACTGAAGAGTCAGCATTGCCAAGGATGGGTGATAATGCTTCCTCCTAGGCAACACCTACAGCCAAAATACAGCAGGGCTGCTTGTTAAGTCCCTTCTGATGTTATGGATCAAATGTACAAGATTAGGGCCATTAAGCTCTGTCAGCAAGACAGAATATTCTACTTTAAGGACGAAAAGCCAGCATGATCGAGCAGCAAGAGGTCAGTTAGGGAATCTCTAATAGTTCTGGATTTGCTCAAGGTCTTCCACAGCAATACAGAGATTTGGGCAACCACCAAACTGGTAAAATACAACAGAATTTCAGTCATTTTTTTCACTCTGTACATTCATCATCAGACCAGAACAATTCTTTAAAAACGAGGATCCTTAAGAAACAAGTCCTTAAGAAAGACAAGAAATTAATCTTGTAGAATTAAATGACTTATGGTATGACCTAAAATATGGAAGGCTTAGTAGTAGGATATTTTGTTCCTAGATGGCAGTATTTCTCATTTTGAGAAATATTCAATCAAGGATGGCTAAAACAAGCAGATTCAGCAGCCAATAAAAAGCTATTAATTTCAGCCTAACGTCCAGTAAAAGCAACTAATTTGACAACACATAATTGCAACAGAAGTTTTCAATGCCAAATACAGCAACATGGTTTTGGCACCCTGCTAAAGCAGCAAAATAACTGCTAATAACCAGTTATTTGGCATTGGGCAAGAGTAGAAAGAGCATACGAGTATGAAGGAAAAACACAAGAAATAAATGTATCACCCTTTATGCGACTAGTTTTAAACTTACCAAACCTCTACAACAAATCTCAAAAGATACTGGAAGGAAAATCTACTCTGCCCATCTTAAGTCCATCTGGATTTAGAAAATATTAAATGCAGGAAGCTATGTTTTCGAAGCTTGCGTTTGTTTTATTCTAATTGAAGCTTCATCTAAAGGTACAGCCAGTTGGAAAAACTGATTAGCTCTGTGTGGGATGGACAAAACCTTCATGATAGATATTGGTTGATTTAATTAAAAAAAAAAAAGGCAGTAGCTAAAAATTCTGCACAGTTGGTCACTGGCAAGTTACAGAGATTGAGCAGGAAAAAGTACTTTATTGTGTAGGCTAAAAGGAAAGAAAATAAACAGGACAGCTTAATTGAACAACATGGTTTCACATTTAGGAATAAGTCTATGTTGTTTATGTAAATTGCACACAAGTATTAGAGAAGGGGTGGTACAGAGGTGGCTGACAGCATTAACTTTAGGCAGAGTAGACCATCTATTTTATTGCATTACATAAGGTTTGGTTGCAAAACCCATTAAAGTCAACTAACTCTTCATTTATGTGAATTGTCTTTGAATTTGACCCAGAATTTAAACAGCATGACTACTTGCTTTGTAAGCACAAGGTCTGAAAAAATTCCGGATTGCAGATGAGATTTCCCATGTTGGAGTTGAACCACAGTGACAAAATAAATGACTCTGCACATTGCATCTCATTTGTTGCAGAAAATATTCTTACTCTTACCTGCACATTTTCTTCTGTAACTTGAATTTCAGCAGTGTAAATATAATCAATAAGCATCCTTAGAGTCCAGCCATCAACTTCCTTTATTCGAACTTTTTTTGCTCGGCTTTCACTCATCTCACCTACAAATACAGTTTGTCAAGTAAATAAGACAGAAATACAGCACAAATGTAGAAGTTTAATAGCAGCAGAAATTTTGTGTATGAACAGTTGTGACAGTAGAAAAACTTCCATAATAATAATTTAATTTCTTTCTTTCCTTCCTTCTTCCAGTGAGGAAGGAAGATTTTGTTGTTACCATCATGCAAATGCTACCTTGGTTAATACTTTTAGTGCAGGTGACCTATTTTTTCCAGTGTACAGTATCAGGAAAATATTGTTACCAGACCTAAATAAGACACTTCAAATGTATACAAAAACATTTTTCTGGGAAAGCAAGCTATTAAAACACTCTAGCTTTATTAATTTCTGAATTGAAGGAGCATACCAAACATGGTCTGGAGTAAATTTCTTTAAATAAGAAAAGTTATATCCCCACAGAAGAATTAAGATACATATTTCTTTGCTTGCCTATTTATTATTCCCTTAGCAACTTCACCTCTTTTACAGATCCAATTTAACAGCTCAAACTCAAGCTAAGATAAAATGGTAAGCAAGGGAAAACTTGCTGGATCTCATTTTGTGGAGGCTGACATGTTGGCCATATGCCACAACCAATCTTCATAGAAAGGCCTGCAAAGTAACTTCCACCTTCCAAAATATGATGTTTCTCAAAGTGCAGTATCTTCTTTATGGCTGAAATAATTATCCAAATATATATTTTGAAGTAATGGCTATAACGTTCTTCATGACTTCCAGATCAGGTCATCCCAGATCTTTAAACCCTTCTGCACTGACCCACTGAGAAACAAAACATGAACTACAAAAGTTGTGTTGGAAGATATATAAAATTTGACTTTGGAAGAATATATCCCAATCTCTGAATACATTAGTTTCTTATTCTTCTATGTTGGATATTATTTCTTTCCCTTAGGTATAGGCATCAGTGATATAATAAATTTAATGTATACAACAAGAAAGACAAGATGGAGAAGTGAACAAGAACATGCTAACCACTGCTGGTATTTTCTTATGAAGTCATACACATTTTCACTGTTTGTTACCCTCAGGTCTCTAGGGTTGGTGTCAAACAATGCATTTTACCCAGTGCTTTCAGCAAAGGGATCATCACTGAGGAAATCTGTTACCATGCCTTTATTCGTGCCTTTTTTTTGAGCTGAAGGGTAAAGCATGGCATTGCAAATCAACCCTTTAAGTGACAGGAAGTTCAAAAGACCATCTAGCCACATAAAAACCAGCAAAATCCAGCCCCCACAGAACTTTCTTCTTTCACCTGCACTTCTGAGACATTCCCCTACACCTTTGAAGGATGACTGCAGTACATTCCCTGCAGAGCTCTGTATTCCAAGTTTCTGCTTCTAGTTTGACACGGATTAAACCTATTGATCTTCAGAGCATGTAAGCTGCTACTTATTTATTATGCAAGCTGCTGTGGAGGTGGTCCTTTGGGAAAACTGTGTGTGTGGGAAAGCAGATTTTGATATTCTGCAAGCACATTAGGTTTGTTTTCAGATTTTGTGTCAAGGCTTTTAGAGTCATGGATAGGCACCTTCTCTGTTTAAAAACCAAGCCCAGAATATAAAAATAAAAAACTCTAAACAAGAAAAAAAACCCAAAACAAAAAGCCCCACACCCAAACAACAACAACAACAAACCACCCACCAAAAATACTTGCTTCCAACTTTCACGTGAAACAGACATGCAATCTTACACCACTCTAGATCAATTCAGATCTGTTTGATAGATCATATAGAGGAAACCATAGATGCACTCAGTAGGCAGTCTCAGTCTAGAATTCAACCTGCTGAAGAACTCAGTTTATGACTAGGAAGCAGCACCACCATGTCTCCACAGAGTTCTGAATGACAGGAAAGCATACTGTGAACAGAAAGAAAGCACTGAGCTGATCCAACCTCCCAAGCAGCAGCAAAGCATCAGCTGAGTTGAAGATACTAAAGGGGCTACCTAAAAAGCTTCTGTGGTTCCTCACAAAGTAATGAAAAGAAGGCTTTTTTCCTCTTTTTTTTTACCCAAGGATTTTACAAATGGAGAATGGAAGCGAGGAGAGCAGGTAAATCCCTAAGGATAACTGCCATTGCAGAAAAGAAAATTAAACTCAGGTCACCCATGTCTGAAGTCAGGCCTTATAGCCACTGAAGAGTCACTTCTCTGATGTTTTATAATCAATTCCCCTAAACATTTAAGTAGATTTAAACCATATTTCTAAATAATTCCACTGTATAAGAAGAAATATTCCTAGTAACATAGATTAAACGGCAGGGACTTTCTTCCCCCCTCTCCCCATTAGGGCTACCATTACAAGTACAAATGGGGAAAAGGGAAAAAAAAACAGGCAGAGAGTTTGAACCCAGTTAATGCCATTTCCCAGCCTGCATTGCAGTAATACTTAATGACTCAGAGAATGATAGAATCAAACTGCAAATACATATCTAAATATAAGCTTCTAATTTCTAGTCAAGAAGTAACCCTAAAGCATACGAGTGCAATTTTTTTACTGTCTTTTCAGTCCGTGTTTTATTCTGGATGGAGGAAGATACTTTTTCATTTGGTTGTGGCTGGTTAAGGGATGAAATTTGCTTATTTGAACTTGCAGATTACTGGATGAGAATAAAAATCCACCTAAGAAGTGTGAATTCCGGGCTTCACGGAGAGAACAGTTACAATGAACTTCAGGATTTTTTTGTGTGGGGAATGGCTGAAATGCACCAATACCACAGCTAGGCTGTGCTGTAAGCAACCTATAAGCCTAGTATAAAATCTGTGGGTAACTCCTAAAGCCACAGATGAATTCTATTTAAGCTCCCACCAATTTGGTTTACTAACTACACAAACCTTGCCACAGATATGTTACTTAAACACTTCACACCCATTACTCAAGTGAGCGTTCCCACTTCCTGCACCACTGGGGCTAAAGAACACCTACATTTAAGAACATATAAGAAGTTAAAAATTTTAAAAGGGACTGAAGCAAGGGAAGAGAATATTCCAGTAATTCTATCTGGAGAGCAGCTACAGACACTGCTGCCCTGGCACTCTGAATGGGTAATAAACTTCTCCACAGAAAGGGCAGTCAGGGCAAGCAGAAATGTCTTAATCACAGAAAGCATAATAAAAAGCTATACTCTGAGTAAAGACTACATTCAGTGTGATAGTCAACAACAGTTAATCTTTAATACAGAACTAATATAAGAGGCTTGCATTTCTCTGCTACTAAGGTGATGAAAAGGAACTGTAGAAGCAGCTTTTTTCATTCTAATTTTGTAGACAGCAGTAAAAATTAAGAAGGAATTTATCAGTCACCCAGAATGTTTGTCTCAACCACAAATGCAAACTTAAAGAACTACTTGAGAAAGAGATACTTAATTTTACAAGCAACTTCAAAGCATTGTTGTGTGACTCCACTTCTAGCCAGGATTATGTCAAAATATAAAATCAAGAATTATCAGTTCCTTCCACAGAACACAACAGTATTTCAAATTTCATCCATCTTGTTGCATACAATTAAAATTATTAAAACACCAATCTGTTTGCACATGGGCAGGCCAAGAGTCACATTTCTACCTCCATCTGAGCTGGTGGTCAGAAGCAATTCATTACAGAGAAGTCTTTGAATTTCAACAGTTGACAATAACTACAAAGCTGGCACGAGATTTGAGGAGGAATACACAAAACCTCAGAAGTTAATTTTAACATGCATTTAGCAGCATTCTTACTTTGACACTGAATTTCATATTATTTCAATGTGATTTGTAACCACGATGGAATTAAACCCACAGCACATGAATTTCAGCTGGAGGCTCCCATGAACCTATCTTAGCCTTGCAAGCCCTCAGCATTCCTGCTCTAGCAGTAAAGCAGTAACTTGGCCAGCATGGAGTGAGTAGAAGTAGAATCAAGCCTGTACAGAACAGTAGTGGCAATGATGCAGAGTACATGTCATGGAGAATTACCCTAAAAATACTGAAACATGCACTCCAGCTACAGGCTGCCAAAGCCACAGAAAGCTTTCATATCTACTAACAGCCTAGAGCACTCATGGTCTGAAGAATGTAGCAGCAAGTAGTTGTTAAAGGACAAAATTTACTCCAAAATTCACATGAAAGTTATTTTAACCTTCTCACTAGAGACTTAAAGGGTATATCAACTTGTCTATTCCTGGCTTAGTTAACATCTAATTTGTTAATTAAGGAGACTTTTTAAAGCATTCATCATGCTAACAAAGACTAAGTTGACAGTATGTCCCTAGACTGCAAAAAAAAAAAAAAAACCATTAAGAACCCCAGATGTTCCTATTGGTTTATCTAAAAATCAAATTAGATCCTAAAAAGCAAAAGTCATGAAATTTTATGCTTTATACAGTTAGACTGGATTACAACATAGTAAGTATTGAAGCATTTGGTACCTGTAAACATGGCATGGAAGTAGGGGCTGCAGGCGGCTAACACAACTCTATGCGCTGCAATTTCCATGTCTTCAGCTACTATCGTCACATCACACAGCAAGTTTTGACTATTTAGAAATATCAGAGAAGGCAATTTCACGTAAGTGAACTACAACAGAAAAGTATATCATATCACACGCTATTTCTTTTCCCATGCCATCAAAAGAAGCAGGCAGACAATGTTGATGAAGCATTGTTTTTAAATGTGCTACACAACCACATGGCTATTACTCAATCAGATTACGGATGGTGCTTGGGTACACAAAATTATCTCAAAATCAAACAGCTGAATTGTGATTCATTACACAGAAGTTTTCTGCATTGAATAACCATCATTTGTATCAGCCCAATTTATAAATATTTTCTCTGCAAGTCTGGGCCCCTTTGAACAACTATGATAGAAAAAAACCAGAATTTAATAAACATAAGCACTAAAAAAAATTACATAAGAAATAAGGCTTTACAGACAACAAAGAATCCAAACTTCAACTGAGATGTCTGTGTCACATTACACTGGAAACTCATGCCTACTTAATTGTTCAAATCCACTACTTGATCTTTTCTATATTTACTGTTTTCCAAGTATTTTTCATATTCAGCCCATGCACACAATAGCAATTATTTTTTCCAGACTGAGCAGTTTAGAATTTATTATGGTTAACTTCATATCTTGCCTGACTTTGTATCTTCATTACATTCATTTGCATTCTTGTCCTTTGCGACTGTAATGCATATTTCCTCCGTGTTCAGTTGCAGTAAAGTAACATCTCATTTATAACCATTCCTAACACAGGTGTTTCTAATGCAGTTTACAGCTATTGGCCATACCTCTTCCACTTAAGTACACACTTAAATAACATGTGTACTCTTTATAATCCAATTTTCTAGACTGAAAGAGGAGAGGGGGAGAAAAAAAAGAAAACACACCACAACATCAAAAGGCTGCAATTTCACAGCATCTAAATAGCCATAGTTACAGTTGCCTTTTATTTCCTGCTCATGCTAGCACTGTCCCTGCGGAGGTGGTATGCAATCCACAAAACTCAGAGCCACTGCAACAGAGGAAAGAGGGAAAAGTATGACGTAACAGAACATATTCCTTAGGGATGGAGCTAGAGCCATACACCAATCCAGTGATTTCTATTTTTACCTTTCCTGAATACATATTAAAGATTTTTAGATAGTTTGCACCTACCACACTGAGTTGTATCAAAGACAGGCAAGCAGTTGCATTTTGCTTGGACAGAACTAGAGCTCCCAGGCAAACTGCTCAGATATTCACCTCAGTTCAAAAGAAAACTCTGTGATCTCTCAGTTCTGCAATCATTCAATTTTTATGAGCCCAGACTCAAGTAAGGTGGCTTTGTGGAGGTCACACACCAACAATTTTGGTGGCCACAGCTAACCTTTGGGGTCATATTGCAATCCTGGCATAACATTATCTTTCTGCTTTCAACTTTTAATATCTACAGCAACTATCTAAATCTCCTAAGTTTAGCCTGCAATATGGTTATTATCAAAAAATATGTACAATATAAGGTAATGACCATACCAGATGAAACACACAGTTCACAGGACCTTGAAACAACCATTACATTTATTATAAAAAAATGGAAACAGAAAACTACACATAAAAGAGCATCGGATACCCAGCTTTATCACACACCTGCACCTATCCTGACAACAGGAACAAAAAGTTTTATACTTAGTTACACACAAATACTAAAGATAACAATGAAGCCAGAAGCAACAGAATTACATCAATGCACGGCTAGGGTTAACTAATTATATTGCACATATGTAGACCTAGTAACATCTCTAGTCTGGAACTGCATGAATATGCTCTGCATTACTAAAAGCTGACAAGCTAAAGAAACTACTGAAGATAAGAGCTTATAAACTTAATCATGTACTCTGCTGCAAGCATCTTGTGGCTTCCACAGGAACTCAGCACCTTCATTTCATGAGGGAGCATCAATTTATTGTAGAAAAGGTTGTGTTCTGAAGTGGTATTGTACAAATTTGCTTGTATAGAGTGACTGAATGAGCAGAGCTGTGAGGGATACATCATCATGGTATAGAAAATGAGGAATAAGGGCAAGAAAGTATGCATTTAAGAATAACTGAGCAACTGTTTACCAGCTTGCAGGCTATTCTTCATTGGTTCATACAGAGAAAGTTCATTACCTCCATCTTCAAAAGGTTTTGGTAAAGTCTTGTTTTAAGAATGAGAATTTTAACAAATATAGGTAACATCAAATTCCACTGTGATAAAAGCAAATTATAATAAAGTGAAAAGATAGGTATCAAAGTGTAATTTTGTCATATGTCAAGAATTAATTAGCTATCCTAATGAGTTCTCTACTCAGTGTTGAGGTGATGGTGAGCAATGAAATGACAAAAAATACAAAGGACAAAATTGCTCAAAATTGTCAAAATTTGAAGGCACATAAAAACTCCTTAATGAGCTACTAGAGCCAGGCAACTTGACAGCAGCCCAAAATTTAATATAAACACACAGAATTAAGCATTCAAAACCAAGTGTATTTAAATGCTTAAGCAAATTATTTTTTCACTAGCTATTCACTTCTTGGAGAGCATACCCCTGCCAAATACCTGTTTGTGCTACACTAATGAAAAGAACCGAGATTGGCTACATTTTTAAAGTTGTTTCTAAATCAAAAATATCATTTACTTAATTAATATTAGATCTCTGTTTAGAGCAATGAAGTCTGAAACATTTTAAAGATATTTCTGCTTATTATTTCAAACAAATGAATGCAACTAGAAATGTTTATGATTTTATCTAATTACCACTTAACATCTTAAAAGCTGTACTCATCTCAAATAGTAAACATTCTTGCATTGACCACCTTATTAAATGAGAACTAGTTAAGGTTATATGGCGCAGCTCCTGCTCAAACTTTAAGTATTTATACATGCAAGGCAAAATTACTCAAATTGCTTCTACAGCAATCTGAATTTAGGTAACCATGGAAACTAAAGTATATTCTGAAAATAATCCATGGGCTTCAAAAATGCACTCCGCTGGAAGATGGCAAATCTTTTACTTGCAACACAGCAAAATGCAGGTAAGGTTTTTGCCTTCCAAAACTATCGCAAGATTCATTCTGGGAAACTTTCTCCATGTAAACTCTTGCTCATCCTCAGGAATTCATTGCTACCGACTCTAGCCAGGCTTTGTTATGCTCCTTGAGACACCATATCTGCTTACTAGGACACTTGAAAAAGCCAAGGGCATAACTTAGGTGAAACAACAAGTGTCAGTCTATGCAGCACATAAAGGTTTACCTATATAGAACACAGAAGATCAAAGGCAGAGGCATACTTTAAAAGGGTATCAGTTGCTGTGTTTCTTTTTGGTGAAGCCTCTCCAATTTTTAATTTTATACAGGAAATAACAAAGAACTACAGGATTTTCACAGCCTCCAGTACTGTCTCTGCTAGAGAAGTATTTTTATTTAATTTCTCCATTGTTGCTGTTAGTTATAGCACTGAATTACTGTCAGTGATAGCTGTGAGTCCTGATTTCCAGAGCTCAGTTGTGAGCTCTAATTACCAGCTGTCACAGTTTCCAACATCACTTCACCTACTCATATGTAAAATATAAATCAATATGGATGCTAAGAACACCATCAGAACCAGCCTCCCAGTTTTGCTGAAACCGATGGTAGTATCCCTCAAGGTCTTAGAAAACTTTATTGAGAAAAGTTACTTTCAACATTTGATTTGCGAGTTCATCAATTTCTCCCAGGGGGCAGGTAAATGATAACTAAGAAAATGTACAGTCAGTTGGTTTATACTGTGACCTATGTCTCCAGACTAGAAAATTTTAGCATTTTTCTGGTTCACAGCCTACCAAGAAAATCAACAACATGCACACAAAAGAGCCTAAGGCCCAACCAGAGTCACTTTTCATCTATCCAGGATCAACTACGTACAAGACAGGATCAGTAGCTGTAACTCCTTAAATACAATCTGTACGTATTTTTCAAGTCTCATAAAACTAGTTTTGACTAACTTATCAGGTGCAAAAATATACTGCATACATTACAGCTATCATCACATGGCTATCATTCAGCTATCACTTTATTGTATATTTAATCCTTCTCATCAGCTATACTTCTGAAATTGTATGTTCTTAATAAACAGACTACTATTACTAACTTCATAAGTGCAAATGAAAGTAAAAGTGAACTATGGACTCCAGGCAGATGTATATGGTGAAGTAATACCTTCTTAATTCATTCATAACTTTAAAAGCTTTCTTCATGTGCCATGGATTTACTGTAATAGGACAGTGAATTTCGGTGTTATCATCTTTCAGATCCAAGGGCTTCTGATGGCAAAGTTTGGTACATCTGGAAAGAAAGAGTTAAAAAATAAAGTTAATACTTCTGTCTAATCTCCAGTGCTGACACTTCTTATTCAGTTCACCTTCATCTTGGGGAGAAGAAGAAGATTTGCACATGAAACTACATCTTTACTCCAAGCAATTTCGGTATCCCTATTACCAAAGGTGTAGAGGAATAGATAGAATTCCCGTGGAAGTAGTAAGTTGGTGACTAACACTAGTGACGTTCACGGAGGCTAACAATAATCTCCCCTAAAGAAAACATGAAGATGTTTTCCGGTTTTGTGAATATTGTTTTATTTAGTTGAGAAATACTCTAGAATATTTCCAACAAGCTCTGAAGTGAGGGCAGAATTAGTTTGGGGAACTTTCGACCTAGTGCCCACACAGATCAGTGGCAGAATGCAGCAACCATCACCCCAGTCTCTTAATGCCTTTGCTGCCTGTGTAGTAAGAGCTTCTCTCTGCACTTCTACCAGGAACTCACTCACTGCTTCACACGGCTCCTAGTTCTCCTCTGACAGAAGGATTGTCTACTGACTACTGTAATTATCCAGGCTTTCCCTAGCAGCAGCATAAGACATGGGTGACTGAGAAAATTTGGGTAGTTCTGTACATTCACTCAATGTTTTGAAAAGCATGATGTACATAAGTGACCAGCCTCTTCATTGTTCTTACTCTCAAAGTCCCACTCCAAATAGCAAGAGAAGAACTAAGCAGTGTGAAAAATCCTTAACTCTAGCTACAATTAGTGCTTTCTGTAAGACAGACCCAGGTTCTACGGACACTAACTTCTGTAGAAAAATTATTATATATGCTGCTCAGTCACTCAGACTGCCCAAACAGCAAATGGGCTTTTCATGCCAAACCAAACCAATGAGTTTCCTGTTTACACTCACAATGTTGCTCTTACAAAGCAATCTGTGTTGTTGTGGCACTTAGAAAATGCTTAGCATCTTTATTTTACAGTACTGTAACTGATTCCTGAACCTGTATACTGACAATAAGCAAAGGTACTTGATGGGGCCACAAACCCTGGTACATCAAAGATCTGATTTCAAATGAAAATTCAACCTTACTAGCATTAGGTAAGCACAGTCAAACTGAACATATTCAGTGACTCACATAACTGCAACCGCTCTTCTACTATACCTGAAACTTTTTAACTGGGCATGCCTAAAGAAGCTTAAAAGAAAAAATCCAACAAAAATTTAAGATTTTAACCTAGAACTCTATGTTCTGTGGACTACAATAGTGGAAAGCTAATGAGCTGGCTTTATTTATCATTTTCCCAAAACTAGCTACAAAATCTTGGAGTAAAACAATACAAAATTGCATCAGATAACAAAGGAATGTAAAAAGTCTCCGTAAAACATTCACTAACCAAGTAACATCCATCCACAGAACTCTAACTACTACCAGCTTAACACAGTGTACCATGAAACTGGTATGAATTAGAAGTTTCATACTCAATTTTGAAAATTATACAATTCATTACTGAAAAGGGACAAATAACAGGCAGGAAGTCTGCATCAATCAAAAAAAAAGCCCCAAACAAGTTATTCAGCACATACATATGCTACATCACAGAGGTAAAATAAGAAAGACATTCTATCTAGCAAACTCCTTTAGACAGGATGTTACTTTTCTACATTATGTGACATATGCTGTAATCAGAATTCCAAAAATTTATAGACAGAAATCAGTGACTGCAGAAAACATTCAAAACACCAAAGACCAGAAGAGACCCAGCTTTTAATTATACCACCGATTTACCAAGTCCAAGATAGAACACTTTTCATTGCAACTTTCTACATCCCAAAGCAATGCATCTCTATTTATCTGCATACGTATACAAGCTGTGTACACATCAAATACAGCTATGCAAGGAAAAGAAAAGTGATCGCAGTTGTCCGTAAAGAGCTGCCAAGCAACTTGGATTAGATGGAGGAGTTCCCATGAAGTGTAAATTAATTTGCTGAAATTTCATTAGCTTGTCACAAAGGATGAATTTGTTTTAAGGTAATGAAGCCTACAAAACCGTCAGTCATACACCTTCTGTTTTGGGAAGTGCCAGTCCGCCTGGAGTCTCTCTTACCATTTCACCGGTTGGGTCAGAGCTCTCTGCAACTGGTTTCCTTCGGTTTGTTCTCAAGAACCTCACCCACAGCGTGCCTGAAATCTACCTCCCGAAGGCACAGGATGAAGTTGCACTGAACCGGAGCCTGTGAAAGGACTGAGCCCAGCTGAGGTGCAGCTGGAGATGGTCCCCTGGAATGCATTGCCTGGGCACTGCCACTAAAAAAGATGCTTAACTAAATAACCAGAAAACCGGGAGTGAGATAAGCACGACTGCTGAGTCAAACAAGGAGTAATTTGGGACCACATATGGAGGAAGCAGAAGGAGTGAGGGGGAGGAGGGAGAAAAAGCCCGCCTGTCCCCACAAGCTGGAAGGCGCACGGGAAGGCGGCGGGGCGGGGGTGCCGGCAGCGCTGCCCGCCCGCGGGAGCGCCCGCTCCCCCCGCCGCACGGTGCCCGCGGCCGGCACCGCAGCGACACAACCGGGCATCTCCGAACCCCGGGCGGCCGCGCTGGCCCGCCGGGCACCGGTTCCGCCACCAGGTCGCCGACACGACCCTCCCGCCGGCGCTGCCCCGCGGCCGGTTCCGAGCGTCCCCCATCCGCGGACACCGCTTCCCCCCCGGCGACGAGGGGCCCGGCGGGGCCGACCGGGCTGCGGAGCGCCGTGGCACCTCCGCCCGCTGCTGCGCCGCCCCAGCCCACGGACCCCACAGCGCTCCGCTCCGCACAGCCGTCCCGGCGGGCTCCGGGCGCCCGCCTGCCTCCCCGCCCGCCCCGCCGCCGCCGCCGCCGCCGCCGCACTCACACGGGCGGCAGCAGCATCTCCATCGCGGCTCCGCTCGGGCTTCCTCCGTGC
>NW_024582083.1:455257-614911 GCF_017639235.1 Corvus kubaryi | reverse complement strand
GGCGGGGACGGGCCGCTGTGCGCAGGCGCGGCGGCAGCGGCCGGCCCGGCCCGGCCCGCGTGGTCTCTGCGGCGGTGGCGGCGGCGGCGAGGGCTGCGGTAGCTGCGGTGCGCAGGGGCCGCCTCGCTGGAGCCTTCCGCCCTGGCCTCGGGATTTGTGGAGGAGGCTGAGACGGCGCTGCCCTTGCCGAAAGAAGCGTGGCCTTCGAGTGGGATGAGCCAGGGTCTAGCGCCCAAGTGCGTGTCTCCTCCTTCTCAGGAAAGCCGTGGCTCAGGGCAGAGCTGGAGAGCGACACCCCGAGCTGCCCTGCGCAGCGACACATCCCGGGGAGCGCCCGGGTTAGGCTGTCCGCAGCACCAGGAAGGATGGCTTGGAGCGCTCGCGTGGGGAGACACAGGTGCTCTGTCCTAGGGTAAAAAAAAAAAAAAAATAAAGCGGTCCCAGGTCTCCTCAGTGAGAAAATCCACCAGCAGGTGCATGCCGTGAGGGTCACGGGCATCTTCTTCGCATGCCAGCCAAGGTCCGACACCAGCTCGAGCAGGGGCCGAACGGAAGAGCCAAAGTGCATCGGGACAGAGGAGGTGAAAAGGCTGTAGTTCCTTGTGACCGGCTGGATCTCATCGGCTTTTATTTGATCAAGTCCAGCAGGAACCCTGCCACTCAAAACAGCTGGCCTCCTGTCTTTAGCAAACGTTGCTGACATTGATCATTAAGTACATGAGTTGTTATTAGTGTTTGCTGAAGTAGCCTCTGTGATGCAAAATGGCAAAAAGAAAAATGAACAGGGATCTATTTCAAACGTGTCTTTGTAAACAGCACTAATTCAAGCAATGATCGAGAATACATTTAGCAACTTCTGAGTTGCGGCATTAGAGAAGAATTTACTGCATTTAAACCTCTGTAAATTACTTCTAAATCTTTGAAGATTGTGTAGTGGAAAATGGGTTTAGCAAGTTGAACACAATTCAGGTATTTAAGTAAAATTAAAATGCTTCTTCACGGAAGCAAGAGATTTTAAATTGGAATAGTATCTCTAAACTAATAAATCTACTAATAACTGACCAACACTATTTTTGTAAGAGTGAGAAGAGTTTGAGGACAGCATATTTCAAGTAGGAGGCAAAACAAAATGGCAAGTGTGTTTTGGGTGAAGAATATTATAGATGGATGCTGAAAGCCTTCACCAGTGTTTCTAATAAAATCACTGGCTATTAAAACTTTATGTATTTTAATCTATAATTTTCATCTTTGCTAATCTCCAATAATACTCCTCACTTGGAAAATGCCATTTTAATTTTCTCAGTTTACCAATCGTTTTTCACTACAGTGATGTTTGATTTGGGAACACTTCAAAATTTTTCCAATGGGTTTCCACTGGAGGTTTTTCTAAATTAAATAAACATAGTTGGCAGTGCCTGTTTTTACGAAGTGTGTGCTTTGTAACTGCTGAATTTGTCTCTTCTCAAGAGACAACTAGATTTGCCTTTGGGTTGTATTGGAGAAGACAAGGTACTTGTTAAAGATTTAAATACACAACAAAACCTGCTTGCAGGGAAGTCTGCTCCAAAGGAGCCAGCCAGCAATAATGCTCTCTGAAATAGGGGGTTGAAATTCAGCTGGCTCCACGTAGCATAGCATCACCAAGGTCTGAGTTCCTAAGTAGATGTGGCCTGGTTAGATCTGAGAGTTGATGATGACTGTCACATCACACTTCCAGGTTTCTGTAACTTAGACTAAACTCCTTGACATGTCACTTTGTAAGACAAGGATCCCAACTTCTACTGATCCATAAGACCTAAGTGAATTCTACTGCGTTATGTTTAAGGATCCACACGAGACCATTGTAAACTTGTGAGCTGGTCTGTAAGCTGAGGGGCTTTGTACACTATTTGCATATACATCCTGCAAGCAGGTAGGCAGCTGCAGATTCTGCCCCATGCTAACACGGCAGAACTGTTTAGCAACACTGTTGTGGTTTAACCCGAGCCAGCAGCCAAGCCCCAGGCAGCCACTCGCTCACTCCCCCAACAGTAGGATTGGGGACAAAATCAGGAGGGTAAAAGGTAAAGAATTTGTGGGTTGAGATTAAGACAGTGTAACAGGGAAAGCAGAAGCTGCACACACAAGCAAATCAAATCAAGGAATTAATTCATTGCTTCCCATGGGCAGGCAGGTGTGGAGCCATCTCCAGGAGAGCAGGGCCCCATCATGCATAATGGTTACTTGGGAAGACAAACACCATCACTCCAAATATCCTCCCCTTCCTCCTTCTTCTCCCACTTTATATACTGACCATGATGTCATGTGGTGTGGGAATGTCCCTTTGGTCAATTGGGGTCACCTGTCCAGGCTGTGTCTCCTCCCAGCCTCCCATGCACCCCCAACTTCCTCACCAGTGTGGCAAAATGAAAAGCAAAAAAAGCTTTGGCTCTGTGTAAGCCCTGCTGAGAAATAACAAGAACATCTCTATGTTATCAACTCTGTTCAGCACAGATCCAAAACAAAGCCCCATGCCAGCCGCTGTGAAGAAAATTAACTCTACACCAGCCAAAAACAGCACAAACATTTATTCTTAAATGAACATTAAGCATTTCCAACCTGACTTCTCTCATTTTCTTGCAGTGTTGTTTTGGCTTCAGAGCCAAATGTTCAACATTAGTTCAGTTAAATTCTGTGATGCAGAGCATCAGAAAGAAACAAATAGGGCAAGGTTCTTTTTTTTTTTTTTTCCTGAAAATTATGTCTTTGTAATTCAATAATTTCAAAAGGAATCATAAAGAGTGGAAGCAAAAAACTACTTCATCCAAAATACATTATGTGGTTGTGGCAAAACAACTTGTATCTCTAACCATGAGAAAACCCATCCTTTAAATACAACGTCTGTATTTTTATGGGATTCTGCTTGATCCAATACCTCTTCTTAGAAAAGAACTTTCAGAGAAAAAACTTATTTATGTATGTCTGTGGGTGTATGTATGTAGTTTTGAAAGGAAATGGGCTATGTATCTTATCTATGATGAAACAGATGTCATTTTTGTTGATGCTGCAGCAATTCGAATTACTGCATTTACTGAGAAAATTCCCTGTCATGTTTCAGGCTGTGCCTATAAGAACTCAGCGCTTTCCCACTTGTTTTAGTGAGTTACAAACGAGTGTGGCCAACACTTACTTAGGATCACATGATTCTTCAGATCTATTGACACTAGAAGTACTTTACTGATACAGAAACCTCGAGACTATCCATCAGTGAATTACACCCAGTGAAAATGAAGTTATGCTAGCAGAGCTCTGCTTGCTAGCAAGATAGTCCCACAAGTTACACAGTCCTACAAATAGAATAACTAATCCTGGTAAAAGTCAGTGTGACTGCAGATATACGTGGTGTTTTATTAGCATCTTCAAGGGATCATGCATTATGCTGACGTGGTCACGTCAGAAGAAATCTGGTTTAGGTTTAGCCACAGAGGACACTGATAAAAGTTCTTACTTATTTTTAATTGACAAACATAGGTTAGGAAGACCTCTCCAAAAAAGACAAAAAATAAGGTGGTAAGAACATTTACTCTTGTTTAAGATATTAGAAGTCATAGCTTCTGAAGGATTTGGGTAGAATGCTTATGAGGACATGCTGCTGAGGCTGGGATTCTTTCCATGACCAGGGAAGAGGAAAGGAGGGGGGCTGGATTTGAATACTTAAGTACCTCTCTGTACTCCTATTGCTTCAAAAAGAAAAACAATGTGCTTCTTCACTTTGTTAGCTGTTAGGTTATCCATGTTTGTATCTTCCTGAATTGAGTTGTGAGTACGTTGTGTACAAAATCTATGCAAAAATAAGTATGCATTTATCAAAAATACATGAGGGCACACAGGCATTTTTTCTCCTGTGCATTTCACCCCCAGTAACATTACCATCCAGCAGCAGACCTTTATACAACCCAGGCCCCTGTATCTAAACAAATCCACAAGGACCTTTCTGGAATTCATGACAGGACTTAGGTTCAACACAGACATTAGCTACTACTACATTCTTTTGTCTACGACACTAGCACTAATATCAGCATTAATCCAGCGTTGCCTAATCTTAAAAGGCCTCACTCTAGTGGAAGAAACTCCTTTTTCTTGCTTCAGAAGCATGGAATATTTAACGTTTCAGAGAACCATTGAGCTAAGGACATGAATGCAGTTGAGAAGAATTACACTGAAAAGTAATGTGAAAAGGAAATGCAAGAAAGTGCATGCAGCAGACTGAGAAAGGGACCAGATTGCAGAGGAATATGTACTGGAGAGTAGGCAGAGAGAGAAAAAATAAAACATGTAAATTGGGATTGTGAAATAAGGAATAGCAAAGCAGCTGCTATCAAAGAGAAATTGTACTGTGACCAAAATCACTTTAATACAATTATGCATGGATGAAAATATTTAGTCTTTTCTAGCATTTATTCTCCTGTGTGAGCAATTGCTGGAGCACTAAGAATGGCACATATTTAATGAAAATAGGTAAAGGGATAAGATTTAGTCTGTAAAATTCATGGACCTTATGATGATGATGATGAAAATTAGCACCTAAGAACTGGTTTTTCAGTGTTCAAAACCAGATATAGCATAATTTCCAAAAGGACTTGATATGACACACAGTCTAGTAAACAGACTTTAAGTACTCTAATCCTATTTCTGGAAAAGAAGGGCCACATAAAAAGCAAATAGTATGATGCTTTTGAATTCTACTTGATGGAGAAGCCAGGTCCCTGTGGTCAGTGCTGTGTTCCTGCTAGATTACAGCTTCCAAAAGGAAGTCCTAGCTCAAGTAAGAGTTACAAATGCAGGCAAATGTAGGTCATGGCTATGATTCATATTTGTACTGGAAACTACAAAGATGCAAAGTAGATGTCTTGATGAGCAGATCTAAGGCCCAGTGCTGCAAAGGTTTGGATTTCAAAGGTTTGGATATAGTGTATCCCTGAGATGACTGTGAAAGAGTCACTTTCTGGTATCTGCAGACTTGTGTTGCTTCCTGTACACTGGATAAGGCAGTCAGGTCTCTATTCTGAGTGGGTTCCATTCACTGAACCAGAAGAAAGCCCATCAAAAATTATCAGATTTCACCTTGTAGCCATGTGGTCACTTAGACATGATGCAAAGGTAGCGGCAGAAACCTGCAGCAAGGATGTCTTGGGAAAAGTCAGACCATCTCAATCAGCAACATGCAAAGCTGATGAGAAGTTTCACCCTCAACACAGAATTATACACTACTGAAATAAGTTATGCTCTATTATTGTGTACAGTCTACACCAGAAAACAAAAATGGACTTACTTGCAACATTTAGTTTTTTAGCAAACAATATGTCATAAGCAGTCATTGGGGTTTTTTCCTGGACTATTTTACTTCATAAGAGTGTAGAAAATACTTTTTTTTATTGTTATGTTCTGTCATACTTGTTTAACTTGTCAAAACATTGTTTTCTTGAAAAATGAAGCAAAAGTCATTTTTTTCACAGATAATAACTCTAAAGTATAATACTATATCTATTAGATGCAAGCCCATCAAAGTCCATATACTTCTCCTCCGTCATATTCCCCACTCTAACAGCAATATTGCGAGATAGTCCTAACCAGGTCAATCAACCAACACGCCCCTTTCTCAGAAAAAACCGGCTACAGCTCATTAATTAAAATTACATTTAAACAACTGACGTACTGCCATCTAGTGCTTCCTGAAGGCACGGCGAGACAGAGAGATGGACTCGTTTCAGTAGTCGTGGATATCCAGGATTGGCCTATTGCAAACCAGCTGTTAAAATCATCAATTTCCTGTAGTCATGCTCATTGTGAGCTTACCTAAGAACAGTAATTGGGAGCAGTTTGCATTGTGAAAAGTGACATAGTATGCTGAAGGCATCAATCTGAATATTTACTGTTTCATATGCATATAAACAAGAAAAGAGGAACAGTATTTGCAAAGTCTATATTGCTTGAGGGAACTTTCAGTGAAAATGAAAAATGCTGTAGACTGGGAAAAAGCAAGTGGGATATACCCCACACATTGTACAGATTCTTTTGTTGTACAAAGAGGCAATAAATTCAAAGACATTAAAATATTAACATGTTATATTCAGGGAGGCATAGCAATAACAATCACATAGGTCTAGTTACTGCACATAATTTTGCAGAGAGGTTGTTCATAGAAAGTGAAAAGCGTATCATGCTGCTGTTCCAGAAATTGAGTAAATCTTCATTTAGAATAACCCTTTCTGTGTGTGTAAGGAAGACTAGAAGTACTGCAAACTTGTTGTTTAATAAAATAGCTCAGGATCAGTACTTGTAACTAGAAAATCTATTAAAATTGGACTCACAGTAAACAGAAAAAAATGAAGGGAAAATTTAAATCAAAGGTAAAAGTATGAAAAGGTTTATTCCAATAATTCTGGTACAAGCAGGTGCTCATAGAATGAGTAGTTTATTATTGTGTTCCTGGAGTAGAATTTTTACTGGTATCAAGGACAGTCCTTTGCCAATATTTCTATGCAAAAGAATATTGGGATCCGGACTAATATACTGAGGTAAAAAAAAAATAGGTAACTTCAGAACTTAAAATTTTCAAGAGAGTATTTGTTGGAATATTAATATTTAACCATACAGCCCAAAAAGTTAGTTTACACGAACTAGTTCTTGACAAGTTCATTTTAAGATTTTCAGACAAACTAATCAGAAAACTGAGAAAAAAACAGGTTGTCACGAGCGGGGTCGGGGAAGCCACCTAATTTTTCCCTGAAATTTCATCGTCTGTCTTTACTTCAATTTTATCAGTAGTTTTCCTGAAGTAATTATCTTAAATATTCCCCTTTTTTAATGAAAATCATCATAGAAAATATATACTCTCAACTCAAATACTTTCAGGAAAACCTCTGTGTGTCCCTTTATATAGTTCAAATAAATGCTTGTCATATTGTGACAGCCTTATAACAGAATGTAAACAGAACTGTGATTTTGAAAAATCAGAAGAAAGTGAAAAAAATTACTCTGCAGAGGGAGTACTCTTCACTCTCCAAATTAGGTATTTTCTTAAGTGTTAAACCATTTAAAACTCAAACTCATCTTTAGCACAAAGTAAGATACATTGTGATACTTAATTCTGAACTTTTATACCTCTAATGTGTATTTCTAAAAATAGATATGAAATTGAAAAGTTGTATCCTTTCTTTAACCTCCATTTATTTGCTTTTTACTATATCTGGGAAATCAGTAAAATTTTAAAAAGTAGACAAGAGTGTCCATTCTGTTTTTCACACTTTTTCTCTTTGCTATTATTTTGCTCTTTGTCTCATCTGCATAAAGCAGTCAAAAATCTCTCTCTACAGCTGTATTATCTACCTGTTTTCATCAGTCCTATCTCTAGACTTCATTATGGACATGTAAGACGTTTTGCCAAATGATTTGTAGTAATAGATTAGCTGAAGTAACCCATGGCCACAGTTAAGCCTCCAGCATTCAAACTTGTACATTAATTGGTGAAAGGCTGAAAGAGTTTTTATCAATACCAGTGATGCATTCTTCTCTTTTCAATAGCTTGTGTTTAACGGCCACAGAATTCTTAATGGGCATTTTACTTATGAAGCAAAAGCTGCATAGCAAGTGGCAGTTTTTGATTACATGATTACCATGTATAAATAGCCCTTTGCTGCTCAACACAAAAGTTTACGCTTGCATGATGTGAAAATCTGAAACCATACATGGCGTGAAATGTTTCTTTGTATTAAACATATTCAGCAGTGAACTGATTTTTTTAACCTCCACGGGATTTAAAAAACTTACAGAAGCTTGAAATAAAATGAGTACTTCTGAAGTGACTGTAATGTTAGGCTGGAACACAGACTGCACTTACTGCAGTATGGCTTTCAGGACTATTACAACCAATTTGTGCAAATTTCCACTGTTATTTTTACCTTTTCACTTCCCATTTGTATTTTTAGTAATGCTGGGATCTGTCACAATCCCATATTCTCAGAGCAGAGACTGTATTCTTTACATAGAGCTAAATACAGTTTAAGCACTAATTGTAGTATGAAACAGAAACAGTAATAATAATTATATCTTATAGTTGAATGTGAAAAAGTTTGTGAGCCAAATCCTGTTTCCATTCATGCCAATTTTTAAATGAAACTGAGGGGAAGAAAAGTAGATATTACGCCTCTTTGTGAGGATACAATTGTGACAGATAGTCCCCAAATATTGTAATTATTACTGGTATGGCAAAGGTAATGCCTAAGTAGAGCATTTGCTCCTGTGTATCTAATGTCTAAGCAGAGCTTTCCCTAAGGGCAGCATAGCATTGTTGGGCCACACCACATCTTTTTATCTTACCCTTATCGGATACCTTCTGATTACTGAATGACTTGCAGTGGAAATAATTTAAGAATAGACTTTTTTAGACTATCCAGCATTAGAGCATCCTTCAGGAGCCAGACTTTCAAGTTTCTGTACACTGAAGTGACAGTGTCTGCAAAATTTGATGGAAGATGGAACAGGAATTGAGAAGAAGAGAATCTTACTTTATTAAAACCTATCTACAGCACTAAAAGCTCTCACTATAAAAAAATACTGTGAATCTAGTAATTAAAATGATGTATCAAAACCAAAACAAAGGTTGGGTGATCTAGTAGAACAAGAGTGGACTACTACTGTAAGGATTACATACATGTTTTAGGTAAACCAGTTGAAACTGGCAGTCACATACTTCTAAATATGTTAACTGATGTTGTATGCAGTAAGTATTTACACACTTAAAATATTTAAACTTGTAATTTTTTCCCTAACTGCGCTCTTCAGTAATCCATTGAGAACTCTTCATTTTCCATTCAGTAGAAACAAGGTTTACAATTATATATAAAATTATACCTATTCAAATGAGTGCTAATAAATGTAAACTTACTGTGACCTTAAGATTCTAAAATTCTAGTTCGCAGAATTTGTTCTTTTGATTTTATCTTAAACACTTGTGTAATGGCATGTCTCTCACACACTGCATATATGTATTCAAGACATTGGATAGAGGTGTTTTGTAAGTATACCGCACTTTGTAGTAATGGATTATACAGTAGACCAAATTTCTAAATCTCCTAATAAACAGAGATTATTAGAAAATTATCTTTGAACAAGCACAGAGAAATAGCAACTACTTAGCAGCAATTGTGTTCACTTTTTAAATAGCACTGTGCTGATATAATGTATTACATATCTGAAGAAAAAGGCTAAAAGCAAGATTACAGCTAGCCTATAGTATTTTATAGACAGGCAGCAGAAGGAGGAGTACTTCCACAACCTTTATTATTATGCTGATGAAAAAAGGTAGTTACTTAAACTTATGTATCTGAGTGATGAATCAAATTCCTGACTTAGCTTTCTTGGTTTGTAACACTGTGAACAACTATTCTAAATTGCTTCATTTTTTTTTCTTTAAATGTCCTTCTCCTCTACTGTTTCCCCTCAAATATCATCATTGCCAAATTCAGAATCCAAACTCCCCTGATTAAAGGACAAAAAGGTGCCTGCATTCATGTAAGGAAGCCAACAAAATGTGAGGAAATGAGACATAAATGTGCTGTTGGTCATAAATGAAAACAATAGTAGCTAAGCAACATGAGGTGATATGTGAATTTTTGTGAAAGACTTCTTTTTATTTGTGGGGTTTTTTTGTTAATTCTTTTAAAAAATTAATGCTATTTTAATTATTTTTTTTAATAGATGGGCATGAAATATTTTTAATCAATATAAATGTATTTATAGTAAAAAAAATATCCTAGCCATCGTCATTAGCTGGCACGTTATTAGCTGCTTGGCTGTGGGACTAGGTACAACATACTACACACTAGCACTTCTGGTTTTTCCAGAACAGACACAGCTGCTCCTTGCAAAACAAACAGAAGGTAAAGACTTCATGCTTTTTAGGCTGAGGAAAAGCTCAGGCAAAGGCCCTGTGCAGGTAAGTTGTATAGTCATACAAAGGAACGGGAAGTTCTGGCAGTCACACAGCATCTTCATAAAAATTTCACAATCAAGTCACAGACTGATCTATTGAACCACCCTGAATAACTCTGATGATTATTAGATCTGTGTAGGTGTCAAGCACACCTGCTAAGGTACCTACTTGGCAAGGCAGAACACCTTACAAAAGTAATGCTAATTACTTGAACACCAACCAGCAAATTGTGGCCTCACTTCACTGTCACTGAAGACTTTTGTCCTCTGCTTGCTGATCAGTGGGATTTGTGTTCTTGTCAGAAATGAAAAAAAAAAGAGGAAGCACAATAAGGAGGAGGAAAAAGGAACATTTAGGTGGAGAAACTGGAATAGAGTATGCTCTTATCACAGGAGTTGGACTTTATCTTAGTCAAACCAGCAAGTTTAAGGCTTCTTTTTAATTTAAGACAGTTGTCTAGTTCATTAAATGTGCTTATCTGTATAAAACAAGAACAAATGAATGCAAGTGATGAATGTAAATGTTCTGGATGGGAGGTTTCAGTTGAGTATTTTTTCTAGAAAAAGATAGCCAAGAAAAGTCACAGAAACTAAGATAAAAAACTTGGAACTTCTTTGAAGCAGCTCATACCTCAAGAGCAGTTTTCACCCCTTGGCACTTCGACATGTTTTCAAGAGCGGTAGAGTCACTGCAGCTGTTCAGGGTGACAGTCCTGGCTTCTCCTAAATAATACACATAGAACAATTACAACCTGGAGAGGATACAATCTTGCTTGTCTTTCAGACGCCAGTTACAGCTTTGATCCTCTTCAGAGTCCTCACTAGCATTAGCTGAAGGTTAAGGGATGTTCATACAGAACAAACAGAAGGTTAAGAAACATTAGCAGATGAACAGAGCACACAACAGGTAATAAATATGATGCTTTGGAAATTCATACTTTGCACATGCTTGAGCACTGTGTCATTCTGATCCTTCCCCCTTCAGAAAGGTTATAGCTGAAAATATCAGAGACTAACAAAGATTGCCCAAGAATAACTAAGCACAACTAAGTGGTTGAGGAGTATCCAGAATACACACGGCTGTCAATGTCAGTAAGATAGAGAGATCCATAAAGTGAGTAGTCTGGACACTGTGAGTGGCCACACTCTGTCTCAGTGTGATCACAGAGGGTTAAAAAATTAAATTAGCAATGACACATTTAAAAGAAAACGTGTTTCTTCACAAAATATACAACTGAGCCAGAAATATCTTAGAAAACTTACAAAGTGCCTAATGCATGCTAGAACTTTTCGTGATTTGAAGGGGCAACCCGGTCCACTGGAAACAGTAACTAGCTGCATAGACTCCATCCTTTCTTCAAGAAGTCCCTGCAAGACCAATTGGGGATGGGAAAATACTCTGCACTACAAGCTGACAGCAACACTACGCTGCCTTTACCCCCACACTTTGGCCAACCATCTGCTGCTGGGGTACTTTCGCCTCCCAGCGCTGCCTCCCGAGACACGGCCCCGCAAGGACGCCAGCCCGGAGCCTGCTGTAAGTGGTCTTCGTTTTGAATTCAGTCGCGGGCTGCCGAGAGAGCAGCACTGAGCATGGCCCCGGGACAGCGCGGCACCCGAGGGCGGGCGGCGGGCACGGAGCTGCGCCCGGGCGGCGGGCCGGGGGCGGGGGCTGAGGCGGAGGCGGAGGCTGAGGCCCCTCCGCCGGCAGGGCCGCGCCCCGGGGCGGTGCTGGCGCGGCGCGGGCCCAATGGCGGCCGGGGCGCTGCTGGCGGGGCGGGGTGGTGGCTCTGCCCGTGGCCAGCCGCCGGCAGGGCCGCGCCGGGAGCGCCCATTAAACGCCGCTCGGGCGGCCGAGGTGGGAGGCGGTGATGGCGCTGACGGCGGAGAGGCGGCGGCAGAACCTGGACAACGTGAGCGCGGCGGGCGGGAGCGGGGCCGCGGCCGCGGGGGCCCCGCCCGGGTGAGCGGCCGGGCTGCCGCTGAGGGTGGGCGCCGCCGGGCGAGCGCCTCGTGTTCCTTGCCGTCTCTTCCTTCCGCCTCCTCCTGGGTGTTTTACGTCCCGGGCGCCCGAGGCTTTATCTGTTTCTTCCGGGGGGAGCCGCCGGCCCAGGCGCCTCCCCAGTGGCCCTTTCGGAAGTGAGGAGGCCGCCGCGGCCCCTCGCTCACCGCGCTGCCCCTCCCCAGCCGGGTTTGGAATAACCCCGAGGCATTTGGGCCTGGGATTTTTTTTTTTTTTTAGTCTCTAATCAAGGCTGCTCGTGTGTCTCCTTCAGGTTTTCTGGTTTATTTTTCCATAGGCAGGTCCTGTCAGTGCCATCTCTGGATTATGTGCTGTTCGCTGGCATGACCACGGCGTTTTTGTGTTTGTTTGGATGTTTCTCCCCGCCCCAGCTGGAAGCCTGTGTGGGCAAGGCTTGCTGGCTGTGGCTTGTTCCTGTCTGCCCTCCTCCTCCTCCTGGTGCTGGGCTGCTGTGGAAGTTGTCACATGCTGGAAGTGGATCAGGGAGCCAAGTGGCTGAAGCTTTAACCTTGTCCTGAGCAGCAGTGCCAAACAAGTCCATGTTTAAGGCGTTTTGGCTTTTGACAGCTCTGGTTTCAGCTCAGCTTAATGAAATGAAACCTGTGTTTGCTCTAGTTAGGATATTTACTAAATTGTTTTAATGTCTGCATGGGATCATCATATCCCATGCTTTAATTCCCCTCCTCTCCATTTTGTCTATAATAATACCTATTTGAAGAGATTATGTTATCTGGTTCTTCCTAATATTGGCTGTATTTTAGGATGCAAAGATGGATTGTAGCCAGTCTTGTAGAGAAAGTAGCATGGTCAAAGCTCTGATAAAGCTGTGTCTGTGAAGGAGTGCCCTGATCTCTCATGGTATTGCAGAAATGGTGAATCATTTGTTCCCATGAGACAAAGGATATTGTCCTAAGGAGAATTGCTGTGTTTGTGGGAGATGTGAGCTGTTAACCCTGCTATTGATTCTGTGATCATAAAATGGTTTGGGTTGAAGGTTCTTTAAATATCTATTTCCAACCCCCCTGCCATGGGCAGGAACACCTTCCACTAGACCAGGTTGCTCAAAACTCCATCCAGCCTGGCCTTAAACACTTCCAGAAATGTGACATCCATAGCTTCACCAGACAGCCTGTTCTAGTGTCTCTCCACCTTCATAGTAATGAATTTCTTACTGATGTGTAATCTAAAGAATAAGGCAAGATGCCTTGGCTGCTGGAGTGTTGGTCCTTGCTTTCAGAGCTTAAGATTGTACCTGGCCTGTGAAAACAGGCAAACGAGGGAGAGAGGTTATGTTTGCTCTCTTGCTTCTGGATTTTGTATCAGTGACATAAGAGGAGTGCCAGTTCTAAACATTTAGGTGTGCAGTAAAAGGTCATCTTACCAGGGAGGTATTTCAGTAAGGGTCATTTACAGTCAAAAACTGGGCTAATTAAAAAGTATCAAATAGCTGAGGGTGGTCTGTTCGCACTTCTCTGTGGTAGGGCAGGTGTGTAGTATTCACAGTTCTAAAATAAAACTGGTTGTTGACTGAAATAACCCTTGATGACTACTTCCTTCACTGTAGACAGTTGTCTGCAGGTGAAATAACACTGGGGGAGACAATCTACACTGTCCTCATTGACATGAAGTATAAACCTAGGTCTAATCCCTCTCTTCCTGTGCTAGTGTCTAGAAGGATGGTGTGCCTCACTTGTCTTGAGTCTTATGCTGCCTTCTCTCATGGCAAAGAGAAGTCCTCAGTTCATGAAACAGGAAATAGCCCAGAGGCCCCTTGTTACAGCAGAGATACTGTAACACGCATATATCAAACCAGGAGTCCCGTGGAAAAGAAATACATATGTGGACAGATTGTTGCTAGCAGTTTCAGAGATGTTTATTTCTCCAGCCGCATGGCCGGGGCTCTGCCCAGGAACTGTTCCAGTCACGGGACCAAGGGTCCTTCTGCCCGCGCAGGGAACACAAACCAACCAATGGGAACGAGGCTGAGCAGGGGCAGGGAAACCCCGTGTCTGTGCCCTCAGGGCCCCTCTCCCAGGGCTACACGGCGGGGGAGGGACCCCAACAGCCCCTGGCATGTCTGAATAGTCAGAAGTCTGGAGTGGGATGGGGTCTGCCCTTGTTTTGTTGCTCTGGGCTGTGGTTGGTATCACTGAGAAGAGCTGTCAAAACTTGAGTGGAACTCTTCAGTTACTTTATCTTCTGAGGCAAGGGACGTGTAACAAGACGCTAAGAGAGAAACTGTAGCAATTTTGGCCATCATGGTGCCTGTGTACATTTCACTTAATATGTATTGAATGACCTTGTCCTGGCCTGAAAGGAGCAGGGATGCACAGCTGTGGAGCAAGTTCCTTGTCCAAGGTTTTTCCCTCCACTCATAATTAGTTTTACCTTCTGCTTAGTAAAAGATACTACATTTGAGCCGTATGTGAAGTCAAAGACCTAATACTTGGCTCCAACATGACAAGGGTGGGCTGCATTCTCTCTAGTGTAGGCAGAGAACATCTTGCTCAGCACTTGGTAGCATCTTCTTCCCTCTGTGTACTGCTGCTTCTTTCTTGCCCAAGTTCAGTTCCGGTTTTGATATTTTGACATGTCAGTAGTATCAGAGGCTGAATCCCTCAGAACTGTTACAGTGCAGTTTTGTTGTTGCCTCCAACTGTAGTTGGACAGAAGTGAGAACAACAAAGAGTTTTGCAGTACCTGTATAAAGTATGTGAGAGAGATTTTGTCACTTTTTCTACTTTTTCCCGTAAATATACTAATGCTTCTGACATCTCTCGGGCTGAAGCTCAGATATTTGTAATACATTTTAAAGGCTAAAGTTCCTGAACACTCAGTGTGATACTAGGAAGTAGATTAGTATTGGATTCCTAAGGGACTGAGTTCTCACATAAAGGTATGGTGAGAGTTTACCTAGAGTTTAAGAGCTTGTCTCAAGATATTAACCTAGTGGGGTTTTTTTCCCCCCTCAGGGCTTGATTTGCTAACAGAAAATTCCTAGACCTTTGTACTTTACTTTTAGAGCTTACCTGTTGCTATTGTTTGCTCTCTCCTTCTGTTCTAGGGTTCCTTGGAAATAACACAGAGTTTGGAAGATGATCCTCTACTGGATGCACCACTTATTTTGTCTCATACATTGCATTCCCAGCTGAGGCCAAAATTTCATGCTATCCCAGTAGTTCTCCTTGCCAATTTCCTGTTGCTAATACATGTAAGTTTAAGAAGCATGATTTCCCTAAGAAAACTTGCTATCTCTCTTCTGAATCCTTACTGCTCCTGTGACAGAATTCTGATGATATGATAGGGAATTGCGTACACTGTTCTTCCAAACCAGTGAGGTCCCCTTTGCCAATACATTTTGATAGTGTATGTGTTATCAGATACTTGCTGCCTTCTCATTCTGGTTGTGACACATCTTGTTAGGAAGAAGAGCATTTTAAATAGTACTTCTTCTATGCTGTTGGAAATTTACTTAAAAAATAATATTACTGCTGTAGAAGTGCTATACTGGTTGTAGAGGGCTGATAGTTTTGATGCCGTGCCTTCTGAGAGCAAATGTAATTGCAGAGAGAAGGTAACTAAAAAAGTAAAGCTGGACTTGCTTAGGGGGTGTTGCATGGTAGTGGATGGAGAGAGAAATTAATCCAAGTGTAACTTCCTGTTCTCACTTCTGGAGGTTAAGAGCAAAAAAGCACAAATACTGAACAGTATCTAGGCATTTGTGGGGGTTGGTGGACAGAAGCAGAGAGAGTCCTGCCTAGTAATGAGTTTGTCCTTGATAAGCTGAAGAGGCTTGTCGTTGCTTGTGAGTGTGTGGCAGCCAGATACGAAGAAGGAAGGCTGAAGAGCTCTGAGCCTAAGATCTGACTGAAATAGCACTTTCATGCCTTTTAGGTGCATGGGTTAGCAGTGGACTTGGTAGTGTTAAGTAAATGGTGGACTTGGTGATCTTAAAGGGTCTTTTCCAACCTAGATTCTATGATTCTGTAGTACCAGTGACACGAGCTATTTTAGAGCTTCATTTGATCTCAAACAAAAAATAGTGTGCCCAGTGCTCTTGAAAACATGCTCTCTGCCAGAACCATGTACCAGCCTCTAAGGTCTTTCTTTGGGCAGCTGCATAAAGCTGTTCAATGTGCTTTAGCCTTCTAATTTTAGGAGTAGATGTTTTGCGGGCCTTGTAGTAGTATCAAGAAATGCTTCTCTGGCTGTCAAGTAGACTTAAGAAAGACTTTTGCTGTTCTGCTGAATAGACTACCAAAATGCCCAGTGGAAACCATGTATCCAGCTTTATTTTTATTCCCTTCCCCTACCAGAAGAACTCTGTGCCATCCCATTATAGAAGGCACTTGAAGTCTGCTATTAGTAATAGAGCAGTGAATATTTTTCTGCCAAGCCTTGGGGCTTTACTATCTACTACCATAGCTGATGCAGCCAAATATCTGTCACCCAGATCCTAGGAAACTGCTGCCTGTTCTTCCCCCCACCTTTTCCTCGCTCCTGCAAATGGAGAGAAGTGTGGGTAGGTTAAATGGGAAAACTTCTGTGGCATCTGTCAACACACTTTTTCACAGGTTGTCTCATTGCTATTGCTGAACCTGCTTCAGTGACTAGTTGGTCCTTGGAGCAAAATGGAGAAGTATCCTTTTCTGTTGGCAAAATAGCATTATAATTGCTACCTGGAGTGGCACTGTCTCTCTCACTGAAAAGATGGATAGGGAAAACAAGCTCGTTAGATTTCTATCCCCTATGCTTCTGCAAACATGCATTAATCTTGTGGAATATGGAGAGAGGCCAGACTGACTTCTGATGCACAGCCTGCCGGAGGGGTAAATGTCCTGGAGAAGTTAAGCCATCACAGTATTATACAGTAGAGCTGTAATGCATCTCTAAAGTAATTTGTATGTAACTTGGAGTATTTTTTCTTCATCTTCTGGTGCCAAGAAATGGAGCTAGGTAGCAAAATAGCTGCTGTGGTGCAGCTGCCTAGTTACATACAAATCTGGAAAGTATGGGTAGGATATGCTGGAGGGTGGTAGGACTGGATTTTTGAGTGCCTTTCCTTTTGCCAAGCCTTGCTTTTCTGAAGGCTTCCCATCAGGAGGCTGGAGAGCAATGTGAAGTGTACAGACTAGAAATAATTTCTTTATATTAATCCTGTCTTTCCTTAATCCTCTGTGTGTGTATGCATACACAAAATTGAACTTAAATACTACTCTTTGTAAGAATAACTTTTTGTATGTAAAAATATGTGAGGGGTGAAACACTTGTTATTGAACTGCGCAACAATGCAAGCAAAATATGTTTAATAAATACCACTCTAAATGCCAGCTTCCTGTTTCCTCTTGTATACACTATTGTGGTAGTTTAGTCAAGATGCAGTGCTAGGTCATTCCTGCTTGCATCAGTTTAATATAGCTATTTTATGTACTAAAATGCATTCCTAACTCCTGGAAGGAGTAGAACTAAATGTGTCACTATTGCAAAATGGCAAACCAAACAGTAAACAGATCAAATAAAATAGCTGAGTTATTCTTAGCTTTGTAAGAAAAGAAGGTGCTAAAATAATAGATTAAACAAATGATAAACCTTCCTCTTATTTAACTACTTAATCTAGCTACTTAACCTATCTCAGGATAATATGGTTTTATGGGTAATGTGGAGTACACTCCTATTTTGGTTTGGGTTTTTTTCGTTCCACCTTCTATCCTATCTGTCCTCTGTACTGTCTCTTTTAGGTATTGACGATTGTGTGAAAATGATTCCCCTTTTTTGCTTCCTCCCCAGCTGCCTAACTCTGGTCACAACCAGAGCAAGCTAAGGGCAGTTTGTCTCAAGAGTAATTAAGTCATTCTGAAAAGTTAATTTTTGTGAAGAATGTTGCTTGACGAAGTACAGAAATAGGAAATATAAGTTCAAGAGGGTGGAAAGGGGGTGGTGGGATTTTAAATATTCGTAGAACTACATATGGAAACAAAGGGAACAGATGAAAATTGGGTGCTTTCCTCCATCTTTGGTTCTCTGTGCTGTTTCTGTTAGTTATGACATGCAGAACATCTGACACCTTTTTTTAAGCTAAGTGTATTAGAACTATTAGACATTTGCAGACTTGAGGCAAATAGATTTTTTTGTTGTTGTTGTTTTGTCTATAGAAGCTCTCAATTTACTTCTGTATTGGTGGGAGTTGTTTTTCTTTACAATTCTGTTTTAAAAATATTCCTGTTCTGTAGAATGAACCAGGATGAGAAAGTATAATATTATTCTTGCTCATTAAATGAACACAGTAGAGGAAATATTTTCTGTGGCAAAACTCTATAAGTATTAAGAAAGCCCTGTGTGTATACATGTACCACAGGTAATATACATGTACCACAGGTAATATGCATCCACAACTTTGCCTCCTAATTGGCCGAAAGATTGCTGATGCTGAAAACTTGGAGAGGAGTCTAGAACACAGGAGAAGTTATGGCATAATGGCAGTAGTCTGAAAGGATAAGTATACATACAATCTGACTATAAATGCAGTCTGACTGACAATCTATCTGGTCATTCTGACATAAGTAAAAAGGTAAAATGGAAAAATCTGATAGTAAATACACTAAAGAATTATTACCAATTGGCAAAGAGGCCTACTCAGGGTTAATAATTCACTTTAAGTTACTATGATGATTCACTTTTCTCATGTCAACCTGGAGACTATCTTCAATGGCTGTAGTAAAGGGTGGATTTTCACTTAGGAAATGTCAATTTAAGGAAACATAGACTGTACCAATAAGATAAGAGCCTGTCCCACAGAGCAGTATTAAGTGTAATTGAATGAGTCTAAAAAGATGTGATTTTCTTTTATAGGAGCATGTATCAAGTTCTCCTTGAAGTAAAAAAGCATAGTAAGGAGGGTCCAGAAATGAAATAAATTCACTATGAAGAGTTGAGGAACAGTGAAATTGACTTAGTAGAAATTCTGGGAAGGGTGACAATTACCAGGTCTGTTCTGCTGGAGACTGGTTGTCCTTCCTGGAAGTCAATCTTACTACTTAGCAATTTCAGTCATCTGTATGTTCCCAGAGCGGCATGTCGTGGTTGTAGCAAGTGTCTAATGTTTTATATGTTACCTCAACGCTAATTAAATCAATTCAGAAAGTAATGCATAATGAATAAACTACATAATCCTGGTTTTGTGTTGCAGGTTTTTTTCATATATAGAGCTAAATGTTGACTTGAAAGATTTTTCTTTCTTCCTTTCTCTTCCAGGTTGCTTTTGTTGTTCTAGCATTTTTAGCGGCTATGTTTTGTTCTTACCCCAATCCAAACCAAGATAAGTGCCCTGGAAACTACACTCACCCACTTAAAGTGCAGACTGTCATAATAATTGCAAAAGTAGTTCTGTGGGTTCTGCATATCTTTTTCGAACGGTATGTCCAGCACCACCACAGCGGAGTCAGAAGAAGAGGTTACTTCTCCATACACCGATCAACAAGGCATCTAAAAAGGCTTCCACTGCTGATACACGCCACAGGTTAGGTGAACTTGGGTTTTTTTCTTTATGAAGTTTTAAACTGTGACACAATAGAAGACTGAACAGCTTATATGTAATTTGTATTATATATTATGAACTTCTGAAAACCTGCCTGTGAGCACTTACAAATTATATTTTAGTTAGATGAACCTCTGGAGTGATCTTTCTTGTCTGCCAGATAGAGGTTGTAAGGAACTGTAGTGCAAAAATGCTCATGCATCTAAGGTTGAGTAAAACATTTAGTCATTAGCATTTAGTCTTCAGCCATAAAATATTCAGTCAGCAAGGTCTGTGTTTGACTGCTAGTGATCTTGATTGCATATTCATTTGTTTGGGTGAATATGTGGTAAGACTGCTAGTCCTTCCAGGAAGTGTGCTGCTCTTCTCTTTCAAGCTCAGCAATTCACATAGAAACAGATGAATTGCTTGTTGCTTAACTGAATTCAGTGAAAATAGCCGATTTTCTGGTCTTCATTGGGCTCTGTGTAACATTCTGCTCTATTTCTGATTGGCTTTTTCAACTTTGTATGGACAAAAGGTGGCATATAGGAGTGATTTAACTCTATATTTTTAAGTTGCATCACTGGCAAGTTTAGCTGTAAAGTGTTGGTGAAACTAACTGGTGAAACTTTTCTACAAATCACTTCCAAATCTGAAATCCATCTAACTTAAG
This sequence comes from Corvus kubaryi, assembly GCF_017639235.1. Taxonomy (NCBI): domain Eukaryota; kingdom Metazoa; phylum Chordata; class Aves; order Passeriformes; family Corvidae; genus Corvus; species Corvus kubaryi. The sequence goes on along the minus strand of NW_024582083.1, from coordinate 594,727 downwards.
GGGATTTTTCCCACAAGTAGCAGTGGAAAAGGGCAGAGTGATGGCTTTTACAGTATTTCACCTCTTATAATCCTGGAGTAGATTTTTTTTTTCACCAGAATTAAGGAGTGAAATAGTCCTGTTCTATATAAAAACCTGCCTTTTTTTCCAGAGAGTCCCTAAAAGCGCTAGTCAGCTTGGTAAATGCACAACACTTCAGGCTCTGGCCACTAGATAGAGCTCTGAAGATGTAGAAGTGTTTGGAATGCAGTGACAAAAGCAAGCTACAGGAGGCTTAAGGATGCAAAAGGACTATTTCTTCGTGTTGCAGTGTAATCTGCAATACTTAGCCCTGCTTTCAGTCTTGGAGCCCAGTTCTCCCCTGCTAGACAAACTCTGGACATTTGTGACTGTTCAGGTGCAATCAGGTGTGTGCTGTAGAATTTTGATCATCTCTTGTTCTGAAGGTAGTTCTTCCATTACTGCAAGCTTCCTGCCATGGTAATGACTGCTGATACCACTTCTTTCACTTGACTGACACTGAAGGAAAGAGAACTGCACAGTTCCCTAGCTATATGAATAGTCTTTATAAATTTAGTACTTTACCCAGACACTGGTTATAACATTTTTACAGGAAGGAAGAGAACATTTCACACTCAGCGTCAGAAAAGAGGGTGTATAAAGAATTAAAAATGCTTTTTAGGTCTGTAACTCAGTATTTTTTCTCCTTGATTAATTGTACTCGTTCCCATTAAACTTTCAGTAACGTTCAAGTATTAAGATAATAGCTGGGCAAGTGGAAGCCTATACAAATAGGCTTTGAAAGGAAGGTGTTTAGGTTTTTTTGCTCTTTTAGCCTAATTTAAATATATTTTAAATCCACTACTTGAAGGAAAATACTCCCTCATTTTCAGCTGACTGATGTGATCTCTTAGGAATTGAAGGAATGGGTAAGATGGATATCATCAGCAAAGCCAGAAACTGTTTAAACCCCTGTACATGTTTTAGGTATTTCTAGTGTGTTTCTTTGACTCTTGTTTTTTAAGTCAGAAGAATCTATAAGAAAACTTATCATTGTCTACCATTACAGTCATATGCTGAATTTAAACTTTATTGTGCTACCAGCACATATAAACTTGCATGTTAAGGAAATTAGCTGTAGGGGCAAGTATGGTATGAAATGGAAAAGCATTACTGAAATGTTGCAGCATAATGCAGATACTGGGGATGAGAAAGTATTAATTTATTTTCAATAGCTAATAAGATTAGTATGTCTGTAAAATATAACATTTGTTTTCTAGGTAATACAGCCCTGCTCTTGATTCTGTCAGTGCAGCATTCCTTTCCTGATCACAGTAAGGTGTACCTGTATCTTATCCTGGGAGTCCTGAGCCTGGAGATGATTAGTTCCCTGACATGCTTAGTGATTTACACAGGTGAGAGAGGCAAGCGTTGCCTTCTTGTGTGAGATTCATTATAGCTGGTACTCAACTGTTTTGTTTGCCCTCACTGTAGTTCACTTGGGGTGCCCCAAGGTATATTTAACTGCCATTATAAATACAGAACGATTCTGTGCTTGTAGAAAGAGAACTAAGGCAAATCCAAAACAAATTGGGAAAGGTTGTCAAGCTTGATTTGGTTCCAAGGGCTGCTAAATGAAAGCTCCATGTTATCTCAAAGCTGTTAATCCAGAGAAGTGGCAATAAATGCCTAATTGTTTCCAAAAGTATGCTGGGAACAGGTTTGTCCGTTTATCAGTGTTTCTCAAATGCATGCACCACAAGCTGTGAAGCAGTAAGAGCTGGCTGGCTTAGTCAGAACTGCTTCTGGGATTTACATGTGGGGTTTGCATACCTGATCGTGTGATTGTGCCTTATCCAGCCTCGTCCTCTTTCCCTGGTCCCACCCCAAAGGCTTTGGTTTCTCTTTGACACTAGAATGGAAGGTTTCTTCTAATATTTAAAAGAGGCATGGGTTCTGGAAGCTGTGATTGTATCAAAACAAGATACTGCTTTATAAAACTGTGAGGCTTTGCTTTGTGCAATCACTGTTGGTTTGTAAGGTTGTCTGCTTTAGGTTTGGTGTAACTTAAGGAGACGTGATAAAACACTTGCCTTTAAACTTTTCAAAACTGTCTAAAATGTTGATAAATAAATGCTTAAAAGAAAACTTTGGTATGTTCATAGTAATGCAATGGCACACAGAGAAATACTGCCAAGTAGTTTGTTCATCTAGGAAATAAAATCTGTTCTTGACTCTTCTGCAACAGCATGAAAAATGCACCAAAAAATAAGGTCCCAGCCCTAAACTATGTCCTTGTCTTACAAGTGTGCATAAGCCTGAATACTGCAGGCTTGTCAGGCTTTCCCCTGAATGGCCCAGCATGGCTCAAGTAGACTGACTGTCCTCTGGAAGAATAAAGGCAGTGATGAGGGAATGCAATCATGGCACTCCTAGAAAACTATTCTAAGAATGCTGGAGATCATCCCTTCTTTGCATACGCATACTTACTTTCCTGGGAAACTTGGGAAATAAGAGATAAATTGTAAAACTTTAATAGAATGTCAGGAATTCCAGAGAAATGCTATTTCTAGCCCTGAGGCCTGCTGGAGCTCAAAGAACTGTATTGTGTGTCTCTTACCTTGACCAAAAAGGATAAGTGCAAGAAAGATGACCTTCATAGTAGTAAGATCTGAGCCTGTACTTCTGTAAGAACTCTCAAACTATTTTTCTGCTTATTTGTCACCAAAAGCATATTGTTTCCTGACTTGTACTGTGCCAATTCCTGTGACCTTCAAATTCATTAACCAGTGTATACAGGGAAGTTGTGGGGTGCAGTGTTGTGCTTTCCAGCTAAAAGAGGCTTGAAGAAGGGTCCAGTGAATCCTGGAACTAAGGGGAAGAGTTGCATTGCTAGGAAGGAGTAAGGCAGTGTCTTTTAGCAACAGCTACCTTATCTCCTGAGCAGCTGCAAATCAATGTAAAATTCATTCTCTAAAGCTTGGTGTACAAAATTAGGGTTAATTTTCATGTGACTTTACACCTGCTGCAAGATGAGGAAGACCTCCAGTCACCCTAGGTTGCTTTTTCCAGTGGGTAGTGTAATTTATTTTCTTGTTTTCCATCCCAATGCTTGTTGAGGTAGGCTGGGAGACTCCTTGCAGGTCTGTCTTGTCTGTAGTGTTGGGTTTTAAAGTTTTTCAACATTTTAATACCAAATTAAGTCTGTACTGAGGCAAAGCAAATGTGTTTGGCCAATTTGAAAATACCCTGACAATCTGTAATAATAATGACATTCAGATGGGTTTTTTTCTCTCAGAGCAGACTATGTGACTGGATGGAAGCATGAAGCTTCTTTAATGGGATAGTTTTAAGGGCAGCTCTCTGCTGAGGTTTAGAGTTCCCCTCTTCAAGGCAAGCACTTAGCAGATGCTGCTAAGATAGTATCAGCTGAGGAACAATGGGGAGACTAAGGTAAATTTACACTAAAAACTACTAACCCACCCTTTTTCGTATTAGCATGTTACGCCTAAATTTTGGAGAGAAGGCAGCATCAGTTCACACATTGTTTCTGCACAGTGAAATAATTATTTAACTATTAGAATGAGACATAAATGCTTATCTGTAGAAGGTTCATGTACCTGACTTACTTTCCATTAAATAATTCTGTCCCACAAATCTAGGACTACCTGATTGTAATTCTAGGTATTTCCTCTTGCTTGTTGGAGCTGTTTATGAATTGTATGGTAGTCAATGTCCTGTGAAGGACTACGGTCTTCCTTAAGATTATCTCCATGCAGGAGTGTGTGTATATAGCTGTAGGATGCAGAGGCAGAGATTCAGAAATCTACAAGGAATTGCTGTGATTGACCTATAATAGACTTGGCATATATAAATCGTTCAAGTGAGGTAAAAGTGCATGGAATGAAGTATGATACAGGCAGCTCTAAATGTCAGCTTACTATTCTAAGTTTTTTACTGCTAGGATAGGGGAGTAAAGCTTTAAAAGACTTACTAAATATATGGATTTAATTACTTTCTCACATACTTCTAATATCACTTGAATAAAAGACCAACATTCCCACAAAAAACACATGTTGAGAATTCCACATCCATTCCTTTGTGGTTTTATTTGTAGAGAAATACCATAATAGAAATAACTAACCTTTGAGCCTAACTTGCAGTTAACCTCTGGAGGGTCTTAGCATTGTTTTAGCAGGGTGGCCTGTAATAAACCCCATCATACTACTGACTTGTAAGGACACTCCTCTGCTGCAGTAGTGTGGATTTCTCACAGAGCTGGATTGTAATGTTTTTCATGGCATTAGATGTATTGTTTCACAAGCAGCACTAACTGCAGAGTTCTGAATGCATACTCTGGATATTTTGATATTTTCTCTGAATCAGGATCTGACATTGAATGACTTTAAATATTTTCAGCTTCCTTTTTGAAATAATGCAGAGGGTGCCTACAACTTTTCCCACCCATCCCCATTCTACATCTGTTAAATTTAGCCTTAAACTTTATTCGCAGGTGCCCAGGAATGACTTCTGGGTTAGATAGCCAAGACTGCTAGGTTCACAATGGCTTTCTGTAGCAAGTCTGCCCTAGTCTGAGCAGGCAAACAAGCTGCTGCTTCATTGCAGCTAGTCTAGTTAAACTAGTATTTTTGAAGAGCTTAAACTAGGAGTTCTGAACCAGCTACCAGTACACCACTTCTTACAAATTTTTTTATGGCATGCTGCTGAATTTATGGCCTGAATTTGGAGACTGAATCTTGGTACCCTCTAAAAGGCAACTAAGGTTTCACCCTCTCTTAAATGGCAGATTAAACTTTGCAGATGTTAAGCAGCATGTTCAAGGTTCCCCATTCAGGTCTTCTAAGCAGCAAGACTGAGGGGAGTAAAAGAAGCAAACCAATGAATCAATCAACTTGCCAAACTATCACTGACTTACAATCAAAGCAATTCCAGAAATGAGTAGAAATAGATTCTGCTTTTGCTTTCCCTCTTTCCCATTCTTCAGATTCCTTTACTGTCTTTCCATCTCCTATCCTAAGGTAATCTTAGGATCATCTGTTACAGATTTTAATAACCTAGACTTTGGTGTGAAAGCGCTCTTTTTTCCCTCACTTTCCAACTAATTTATAAAGCTTTCTTGCAGTGAAAATAAGCAACTTCAATCGTGCCAAGCCAAGACCTGACATAATTGAAGAAGAAAAGATGTATGCCTACCCTAGTCACATTACCTCAGAAGTTGGATTCAGGTAAGAATTTTGAATTCATTTTGTGCTGTGTTCAGCTATGGTATATAGGTAACACTAGTGTAATTGCATGATTTCCTGTAGACTTCCATGTAAATTGTAAACCTGTCAGCTAAACCAGAGGTGGGAATAACAGTTCTGAAGCAAACTATGCATAAGCCCCCCATTTTAGATGCACAGATGAGATGCAGCAGTCTTGTACTTTCTCCATAGTAAGTGACTGTGAATCTCTAATATAAATAACTGTGTTTAATCTGGTTTAGTTAATTTTATATGGGGTTTGAGGAAAGATACTGGTGTCTTACACTGTTACTTAAAGTAGGCCTACAGAAGCCTAGCTGCATCAGCCAGTTTTTTCAGGGAAGGAAATATATTGTGGGCAGTTGATAGACAAAGAAGAAAACTTTGTAGCTCTGTTCTGTGCCAGCATTTGGACATGAGAGTCTAGCAATGGATTTGGAATGCATTTTGAGTTTGGGAAGTAACTTTTAAGGTGTGGAGGGCACTTAAGGAGTAAGGAAGGTCTCAGTGGGCATAAAAGCTGTCCAACAGTAACTGAAACTGTCCCAGGCACCAAGACTTATTTTTTGTTTGTTCTTTGTGTACCTTCCAACTGCTCAAACATTTCCCAGTTGCTGAAATCAGTCTGGTATGACTTGACAAAAACTAGTAATTGAAAGTAACATGGATTTCTGTATAAGAATTGAATAAGAGATGTTCTACTATACTATGACTTGCTTCTATATGTGCTGCCTTCATGAAAGATTGACTAATGAGAGATGACTAATACTTTGGGACTTCCCCTGGTGTCGCAAATGCAGCATGCACATGCTTTTATGGAACTTGGAAGTAGATGTCCAGGATACAGGAAGGATTTAGAGTTGCCTTGAATTTTGATACTGTGTCTGACTTCCATTTTGATATAAAAACCATAGTGATTGCATGGTGGACCTCATTTCTTTCTCATTCATCTTCTCCCTTGAGAAATTCTCAAATGCCCAGGGAATGTGTCTGCAACAATGACCAGCTGAGGAAAAGACTCTGCTTATTTTTGATTAAAGAGTGCAAACTTCCTGTGAGAACTAATTGCAAAACCGTTATTTTAATTTAGCTCTATACAACTCTGACTCTCTTTCCCTTGAGAGTTAACATCTATTGAAAAGTGAATCCTGTCAGCCCTTCAGCTGACCTTGTTATAAGAATGTTTTTTGAATATCCTGACCTCTGCAACCTGAGCTACTGATCAGGAGCCTTAAGTTGGTAGTGCTCATTACTGGTTAAGGTTGCAAGTTTTCTGTTTACAAAACTTGTGCTCTTTACTTTTCCCAGTTTAGCTACAGTAGGTTTTTAATTGGACCTAAGCTTTCTTCCACTCAATATCCTTCTCAGCACTTTCTAAGAACTATGAAACAGGCAGTGTTCCTCCACAAAATGCTGTAAGGCTGAAGAACAACTTTCTCAGCTCTAAGATGCTCACAAGTGTACTGAGAGGGCAGATCCCAAGTCAGCTGAGAAGAAATAATATGTAAGGAAAGAGTAGACTACACTCAGGCATTGGTACTTCATCTTGCTGTATTTTAAAAATTCCTAATTAGATTTGACAAAATTCTGCACTTTGACAGACTTTTTTTTTTTTTCTCAGTTAACTGGGCTTTACTTAAATGTTGCAGTGTTACTATCAGAGTTAAAATGAGGAATATCTGAAAGTTGGATGTATTTTAAGGGGGTGGGTAGTTGTACATGATGTTGTAGATCTGAAATAGCACAATGTTTTGGTACTGATGCTGTCATGGTATGTAACAGATATTGCTGTATATAGTAGCATATCATGTATGCTACTCCAGGTAAATCAAGAGATTTCTGTCTTAAACAGCTTATGATCTCCCACAGCTGAACAACAATACTATGCCTGCTCAAAACAAGCTTCCTAATATGTGTGGGAAAGATTCCATGGCTTTTGCTACAGTTCTAGCATGTTGTCCGTCTTGGTTTGTTAAACAGTAAGGTCCTCACTCTGTAAGTGTCTAGCAGGAAATACGTAACTCAGTTGTGTATACATGACATGAAGTTCAGCCAAACTTTTTCTTCCTGCCTTCTCATGCAAAATAGAGTAAAACCTAAAGGTGTTGGAGATTGCCTCTTCCCTCAAAAATTAGTTGATCCCAGAAAAAGTGAAATTAAAGGAAACAACTGTTTAAGTATGTGTTAATTAGCTCTGACATTTCACATATTGGAAGACTGCTGTCACTTACTGAAACCCGTATTTACTTTTGTTACTTCAAGGGAAAATTCCAGTTTAGAAGAGATAGTTGAGAAGCAAGGAGATGTAATAGAGTATCTTCAGCGACACAATGCACTGCTCAGCAAGAGACTGTTGGCATTAACTTCTCAGCAAATCAAAACTTAACAGCATTTGGAAAACTGCTGCTGGAGCTCTGGAGGGGAACATGAAGTGATGTAATATCCAGACTGAGTTATACAGATGTGACTCTTCTTCAATCATCTTTCATGTTTTGAAATAGAAGTTAAGCTGGAACAATAAGCTCTGCATACACTATGAGCCTATTACAGCTGGACACTCTGGCTCTCTTCAAATCATCAGTTCTGGAAAAAAGTTCTGCAGCTTCAAGGATTTTTAATTCCTCATAAGTTGAAGTTGGACCTCACTTAATGGTTTAACTTTGCCCAGTTGTTGCTGTTATTTTATACTGCTGTGTAACCTTTAAGCTTCAGGCTACCAAAGTATTTTATATTTCTGGAGTACAAATTTGTTGTCTAGAAAAATCTGACTCACTAAGGGATGTATTTGCAGTTTCTATTGCTGAAGATGAGACTAGATGTGTTCTGTCACTGATTCCCTTTACTTCCAGGGAGAGAGGTGGTATACTTCAGTCATCCAATACGGATACTTGTTTTCTAGATGCATCTCCTTTTCTCCTTTGTCAAGAAAGTGGAAAAATTTGGCATCCAACTTAGGATTATAAAAAAGTGTGGGTGCCCTAAAAGTGCAAATCTCACATATAAGTTTGTGGTACAAAACCATGCAATGATAAGCAATTGTTCCAAGTTCTGGCTTTAAAACTTTAAGAGGGATCCTCAGGGCTGATGACTATCCCATTACTAGGAGTTTGTGTTAGTAACAAGATTCCAACTCTGCCAACTGAACTAACAGTGCAAAAATACTTGAGCATAAGCACTTCCATTGATCTAGTAACTAACTTGTGTTGAATGCTTTTAAAGGTGCTGTCAAAAATGCCTGTTACATACTTGCTCTTTACTTTGGAACTTCAAAAAACGTCACCATCTTGATTCAAAAGCTGAAATGGTGTATGTGGGGAAGTGGAAAACAGCAGAAGACAGCAAGGTCTTTTAGAAGTTGAAGAAACAAGAATTCTTGGTTTTAATTTATGGTGAATTAAGGCTGGTGAAAGAAACACTTCGTTCTGGGTACTATTTTGTCTACCAGTGTAAACAAAGAATTATTTTAAAAGCCAATACCTCTGTGGGGATAGGGTAATCACTAATCAAAACTGGGAAGAAGACTCTCAAGAGGAGTGGTCTTGCAGTTGAATATAAGAAAGGAAAATTAATTCATCCTACTTTGGTGTTAGGGCACAACTTTAAAAGTAACTAGACTAGTGTGCAACAAATATGGGGGTTGTCTCATTCAAAGGAAAACAATAAATATTGGAGGTTTTGCTGCTATCCAACATTAGACTGTTCTCCTTAACTGTTGTTTTTTGAAAATGCAGCCAGAATTTTATAGCATACATGTAAGGAATAAAGTTATTTGTTTTTAGAACTTGGGTTTTGATGTGATTGTGTATGTCAATTTATATAATTTCTATGAAAAGCGGTAAAATGTGACTGTGAAGTTCATGCACAATAAATGCAACCAAGGAAGAGTGTGAATTCTGTTATTTCTAAGCTCATGTACGTCTGGTTCCAACAGGCAATTTGTGCAGATTTTTCTGTTATGCTGAAGTTCTCACAGCAGTGTTGGCACTTAAAACTAGCAAAAACTAGCCAAACAAGGATAGCTGTGCACTTGTTTTGAAGCTTTAAGTTAGTTTTATTCCCCTTTTTGGGTAATGTTTTTTGCATCATGCTTCAGACTTCCCCCGCTACTTGTGTTTCTTTTCAGCACAGAGAAGTAGGCTGCATAGTGTAGCAGAAGCGGTTTCCTTTGTTTGGAAGTCATTGCTCAAACCTTCCTCCTCTCCTCTCTGACTTCTCAAGGTAAACCTTGGATTAACCAGTAGTGTTGACTTCTGTGGAACATGGTAGCTGGAAAGGAAAGCAAGTGTGGTTTGCTGTGTGCAAACATGTACATCTTTTGCCCTTTAAATGTTACCTTTCCTAAATATGCAAGTGATAACAAATGATAACTTTTAACAACCACCCACCCCTTGCACCAGTTTTATATCTTTATCATACTCTCAACTCTCTCTTGTTTTCTTAGTATCTTTAAGCTTTTTCTTTGGGCACGGTGGGGGCTTTTCACATTTGTATGGGCTCCAACCAGAAGCTGATAATCTTAACGACTCACCCTGAACATTTGAACCTCTGGCCATGCTAGAGCTACAGAGAACTGTCAAGTAGGAGCTGCTGCTGTGTGTGGCAGCCCCAAGCCCCTTGTCTGCACCAGATAGTCGAGGGCCAGCTGTGGCCCTGTTTGGAGGCAGGAACACTCCTGAGCCCCCAGGTTCCCCTGTGCTGCCTGCCCCAGTGCATGGTGTGGCATTGCTGGGTGCTGGGGGCCTGGGTACCTGCCTCCCCCGGCCCCCACCCTGCCCATGGCTGAGCCCCCTGGTCTACAGAAAGTGACTGCAGAGCTGCTCAGGGAGGCTGTGTGCAATCAGCTACTTGAAATGCCAAGTGAAAGGGGTGAATGGCTGCTGCTGTGCAAGGAAGATGAAGCTTAGCTGTGACCTTGCTGTGTCTGACATGCCACAGTGCTAAATTGAACAGTGAGTCCTAATTGTTCTGGTTCTACTGCATCCTGCTTATCAGACACCTCTGCTGCTGCAAGGTTGGCTGCTGGGGTGGCCAGTGGCATCCATCCCCAGTGCTGCAGCCTGGGAGTCTGTCCCTGCAGTGTCAGCGCCTGCTCACAGGCTGGACTGTACGGCTTGATGTAAAATCCATGGAGTGCTGTGCACGCAGTAAGCACTGGAGCATTGGGTCCAAGTTTCAGGTGGGAAAAAAGTACTGCTTTGTGAGCAGAGGGGTTTGCATGTGCTCTGCTGCAAATCAGTGCTTTGCTAACCACCAACACAGCCCTGCTCGGGTGAGGTGTGGCAAACCTGTGACTCTGAACAGCTGAAGTGATGCTCTTTGTGTAACTATAGCTGCTGAAACTAATCGATATTTGCAGGTCTTGGTAAAATCTACTGGATTACAGCTGGGGCAGCAAGAAGATAACGAAAATGAAGGAATGTTTCCTAATATGTGCTACAACTCTACATTAAAATAAAAATTAAAATAAGGTATTCTGGTTTTTTATCCTCTTTTTCATGATTCAGTGCTACCCCAATAATTTTTTTTCTGTAGAAAACAAATATATATGTTTTTTAGGTCTGAGAAAAGTATTTCATACCACCTAAGGAATATATTTGTGGTTACCTGAAAAATGTTCACATTGTGAGGTTTTAATAATTTTTAGATGAAGTGCTGAGCTGTGCTAAGTATATTCTGTACACATGAAAGAAAAGATGTGATGATCTCTTGAGAGTGTACATCTTACATGAGAGAAAACTCTCCGTCAGTATTTCTGTTTTATCTTTCTGAATTGCTCATGGTGGATATTCTAAATAAAGACTTCAGTATTTCACTTCACAAGGGAAATCACTGATTGTAAAAGATTTTAACAGGATCTTCTTGCTTTAAGGTTCTACACTAACATGGAGTTAAGCAGGCTTGCTCTACTGCAAGTCATTCTTAACCTAAAAAACAAGGTTGCAGCAAGGACCAGAGACTTGGGCAAACAGTCTGAACAGGTAACTCGAGACATGGAAAAGCACCTTCAGCCTTGGAATGAGTTAGGCTTTCAGGCATTCTTTCTAAGTAAAAGCCGTGTTGCCCTCTTTGTGCTATTGGAGTGTTTCCCACTTTGCACAAATATTGTGCAGCTGGTCCCTAGCAAGAAAGAGAAAGGCCACTGGAGTAGTGAGAGATTAGTAGGCTAATTGTACTTGTCTGATGATAGACATTTGCAACTTACTTGCCATGCAGTGTTTCTCCTGATTGATGTCAATAAATATCTTATGTGACCCTTAGCAAAATCTGGCTTTGTGTAAACACTGAGATATTTATAGCATATGTATGTGGCGTAAGGGAAATATTTCCAGTCTTTATTCTCCTATAATTTCCTTTTTTCCATACTGGAAAGGGAAGAGGTGAATTGTTTATTATCCTTTGGGAACATACTAAACTGCTGTTTCTCACCAAAGTGTTCCATTTACCTCCGTTTCCTGCTGACCTGCTGTTACAGGACTTAACGAAATGTACTTTCAAATTAAATTTTCATTTTTGCCATGTTACAGCTATGTACAAGACAAGGAGTTAATTCAAAGTTCTAGAAACCCACGTTTTGCCTTTCAGAATTTGAAGTCTTAATCTATCTTGGGGTCAGGTCTTGTTAAATCGCATCCATGCAAACATCAATTCTGACTTTGAGTAGACAGCAGTTTGTACTTGTGTAATTTGTACTTGTGTATCCTTTAAGCATACACTTGTTCATGCACAGGGAGAGCTCAGTCTGTTCAGCTGTTGGAGCACCGTGTCCAAATGCTTCATGTTTGTAGATGTGATTGCACCGTTATCATGCAAAGCTGTTTCTACCACGAGTCTTACGTTATGCACATCAAATCAAAACAGTTTTAACAAAGTCAAATGCAAATCTGACTTTAATCAGAATTTTGCATTTTTAGACAGACAGAAAATGTCAGGAAAATTTTTCCATGATTAACTATCATTTATTTGTGTCAGAAATTGAGTAAAAATTTTTTACACACTGATTCTATATGAACCCACAGGGAAAATAGGCAAGTTCTCAATTTCCTTTAGATGCTTTGCTTTTGACAGCTGAAGAATACAGACTTTGAGGAGTGTACAAGGTTTATTTCAAATGAGATATTATCTGAAATGTATACTATCGTTTTACAAAATATACAATCAATCATCTGGTTGATAAACATATCTATCGAAGTTCACAATCAATGCCTTTTTCAAAGCAAATTTTATGGTATCAGCATGCCTTTGAAGAACAGATATTTAGAATAATTTTGTAGACTGACAATGGGCTTCCTAGGGCGCTGCTTTATTTTTACTTCAGTGAAGGAACATGCATATATAGCTTTCTGATAGATACATTATGTTTTTCTTGCGAATTTGTTGAAGTTAATTGAATAATTATGGTTATATAAAATATCCAGTGCCACAATAGATCCATTTACTCATTCATAGGATATAACTGTTAAATAGCTACTCTTCACTTTCCTTGGTTTCCCACACTCTTTACCTGTACTTCTAAACAGAGATAGCCGGGGATACATATCAAAGCCAAGTTAAATAAATAATTAAAAATACAGATATAAGTGGTAGAACTCCTCTTTGGAAAACTGCTTTTTTTTTCAAGACTGCAAAGGTTTATCTGCAGGACTGTTTGTTGGTTTAGACAAGTTTGACCATCTTTTTATGATGGTTTTACACAACTCCAGAACTGTGTCTGATGTTATACTTAAATTTTTTTTCATGTAGAAAAATTTGTAACTCCTGTTACAAGTAAGGTTTCAAGTTCTTAGATATAAGGGGTTACATACAGACACAGATTAGAAAGTTTCAGCTATCCAGTTGCTGTTTCATTTATTAGAAACCATATGTTGCGAGAAAAAAATTATGATACTGGATTTAAACCACAACATTTCTGATCTTTGATCATCTTTATATATTTTATAAAAAATGTTGACATTTCAAGTCTAGTGCAATGACTTAAAAATCTGCGTATGTTTTATTTTCAGGTTTGTTTTAGTTGTGCTAATGCAAGGGCTATCACATTTTCCTTTATATGTAGGTATGTAATTTCTGCTGATATAAAAGGCAGATGTGAAGCATATATTTTTAAGAACAAAACTCAGACTAAAGTCAGATGTATTCTTGACCTCCAGTGCTGAAAAGAACAGCCTGTTTTCTGTTTGAAGTACTCATTCATTGTAGTGCCATGTTCAAATATCCCATTCATTTAAATTACAGGAATAGAGTGCTATGCAACACTGGGGCTGACCAAACAAAGGTTTCTTTTCAATGGTCTATTTTTATGCTCTATTTATAATACTGTAGCAGGTATTTTAGGAAAACTACTATTAAGCGAATAGCTCTGTAGTACTGAATTTTCAAGTATGTTTTAACTGTCTGGTTTGGCAGCCCAGTTAAGAAAACAAATGATAGGCTTTGCAATCACAGCTCCTTAGACAGGAGCTTGACCTTAAGGCCTGGCTTGAGAAGTCTGAGTTATCAGTTTTGCATGACCCTTGGCTAATCTCTTATCTCTGTGTGCTTCAATTCTCTATCTATAGAATGAGGGATAACACTCTCTTTGCTTTCTTATATTGTAAACTCTTACTATGCTTAGTATACATGAAACCAGTAGGACCACTAGTGTGGTTCTGACTTTGATACTATTACAGTAATGCATTCTATGTTATTATTAAGAATTCCATAAAGATGTAATGTTAGATGTTAAAACATATATATGTATATATTATTAATATATAAAAATATAAACAAAAAATGGACTTTCACCGTTCCATGCTGTAGTCTGATACTAGTCCATCCTAAACATTGCTGCCTGAACTGAGTATTCAACAGCACTTCCAGTTTCACTTGGTCTGAACATTATATACCATCAAGAGTGCCCTTGGACAGATCCTTCCTTCTTACTACCACTGGAAATCCAGCTCAAGTACCTGATGTTTGATTTGATCTTTAACTTTCACTACTCATTGTGAGAGCCAAATAATTTACAGGGAATGATTCAACCAGGTAAGTTCATGTACATCCCTCATCACCACCCTTTCACCATCACCACTTCCTAGGGTGTGAGACAGGGGCCTTTAGTCCAGGTCCAGTAGAATGTGACAGACAGGACTGCTGAAGATGGGGTTGTGGTAGCTGTCAGGTCAGCTGTTGTTGATCTGGACTTTTGACAAACTTCTCTTACCAGTTAAACTGTTGCTCCTTTAAAACACTGAAAAGTCCAGTATGAAGTTGCTGGGGGAAAAAAAGAAGAAAAGGAGAGAAATATTAATGAGAGATTTAGTAGTCTAAATTACTCTCATACAAAACAGAATACATTATTTATGAAACATGGATGAAATTTGGAGTAACGTTTCTTAATTTGGAAATTTCAGCTACAAAGTTTGAGGAAAAAAAAGACAAAAGCAAGAAGGCTGCTAATGTAAATTTTTCTGCCTTTCTTTTTGTCCCGTGTTTTGCATATGGAACTGATGAAAAATCAAATTCAATCTTCTCATTTCAAATGTTGTGAGAGGCTGCTATGCTCATTTTAGTTTCCAACCACTAGTTGAAATTCAGACTTAAGGGTGCATCCTGTTTGCATCTGCAAATAGCTTTATCCATATGTATAACTCCACTGAGATCAATAAGATTACTCATGTGAGTCAAGTTACCCAGGCATGTAAATATTTGCTGAATTTGGACTAAAACTGGAAGGGAATGTAAACGTAGGTGGTAAATCCTACTTAAGATAAAGGATAGCACCCACAATGACTGAAGTTAAGAGAGTTGGTTCAGGTGCCTGTCTCCCCTTACACCCTAGTCGAGGTTTACTGAGTTCTAAACAGCTTTATAAAGCAGAAGGATCTTTCGCTAAATGTCTACAAAACGTATTATGAATTAGTAAGTACACTGTTTTGTTAGGTCATTGACTTTTGTTACAAGAAATCAGCTCCCCAGGGAAAAGGAGATAACATTGAAAATACCTTTTATCTTGATATTCCATGGGGAAAGGAATTCTAGTGTACATGTATAATGCAGCTACTACAGTCTCAAGCAAAATGCATTCATTATATGAGGCTTCAGAGCACATTACAGAAAATGCAGATGCTTTCTGCACAATCTCCAGATATGGATGCTGAATGGGAGGAAAGGGGTTTAAATTTACTCTTCTTAGGAACTGAAGCAAACCATTTAGAATTGATTCAAGAAGTCGCTGAGCCTAAATTTCTCTGTCCCTCTGTCCATTTAGTCTCTGCCTGCTGAGTGAATCAATCCAATTGCTTATCTCTTTAGGTTTATGCTTAAACTGGTGATGGAATATCATTTAATCTGTGTCTTGTTTAAATGTAGCAGTGACGAGACATGGCATTCAGTAGTAAAGCATCCTGCTGGCATGTCCTTCTTTCTACTTGCACCTCAATTCTGCCACTCAGTATGCAGCCCATCTGAGATTCAATTTGAGATATGGTAATGTTTTTTTCAACCTCACAAACTTGCCAGTTTACCATCCCATATGCACATTCCACGTGTTTATAGGCCAGCACTATAGAGTGGAATGGTACCCTTTTGCATGGCTGTTTTGGGAGTGGTGTAGGCTCTTTTCAGCAAGGCAGTTTGTGCATTGACAATATTCTTGGTACAGGGCTGTTAAAAGTTTGACTTTAGTCTCCTTTTCTCCTTTTGCAAATAAAAACATCTTGGCTCTACAGAGTGCAGATTCTGCCACCATTTATTTAGGATGCTGTCATGCCTGGGGCTACAACATTATTTTAATATATAATGAGTTTCAAAGATGCAAAACTACTGACTGCATGTTTTATTCATTCTTAAATTGCAAAGAGCGTCTGGTTTCCTTTTGATGCCTACCCTATTAGCATATGCTACCTGTGTGCTTCTGCAGTCACTTAGTATTTGAATGTATATGCCCTCATCAGCTATAAAGCATTAATGTTTTGCACTTGTATAGCCTTTCATCCGAGGAGCCGAAAGTCTTTTGCTGACAATGATTAAGAGTTACAGTCCCCTTTGAAGTGCGTGAATGCTACTACCTTCATGTTACTGACGGGCAGAGTGAGGTGACTTCGCCCTGTGTTCCAACACGGTGGAAGTGTCAGCGCTTGCAGCCCCGGAGCATCCCCTGCAAGTGCCGCTTTGCCCAGCCCTTACAGTGATAACACTCCTTGCCCCGCAGCTTTGCCAGCAGCCTCGGAGGGCAGTGTTCGGCCCGTTTAGCGGGCTCACTTGTTTCTCACCACCCCACGACGGCATTTGGCGGGGGTGGGGAGTGGCCCGGGAGGGGGAGAAGGCGGCAGAGGCCGGCGGGACCCGCGCCCCAGCTCCGGGGCAGCGACCGCCCTGCCGTGCGCAGCTCCAAAGCCCCGTTTCCAAACCAAACGAAGGGAGCCCGGGTGCAGCCACGCCTCGCGCCCTGCTCCAAAGGCAGGTGTGAATTGCCAAGGGTGCTCACTGCGGGCAGCGCGCTGCGCCCGGTCCGGAGCGGCCCCGCGGGCCCGGCCCACACGCGCGGAGTTACCTGGGCACGCTCCGCCGGGGCTCAGGGGAAGGGCACCCTGGAGTGGAGCGGCATGCAGCGCCGGTGGGAGCAGCCGTGCCGGTGGAGCTTCCTGCGCAGGGCCAGGTTGGCTGCGGAGAGAGAGAGGGAGGGAGGGAGGGAAGCGGGACGTGAGGGAGGCCGCCGGCAGTGCCTCTCCCCGGGACGGGACGGGCCGGCCCCGGCGCTCCCCGGAGCTACCGGTGCCCGTGGCCCTCTCGTGCCGCCGGGGCTTCCCGGTAGCCAGACTGCAACAGTTGCCCACCTTGGGTCCCTATTTATCCCTGTCCCCCACCCGCCTCCCCGAAGTTGCCAGACTCCTGGGATAGGGGAAGCATCCTCTCCCGCTGCCGCTAGAAGTAGCGATGAAGCGCCAGGTCCAAACTCACCCCGGAGGTCACAAACCGCGTGTTGGACGCGGTTAGACGAGCACGCCGGAGGTGCCCATGGCGGGCACGAACCCACGCTCCCGCCCCGGCACAAGCATCACGCTGAGGCATCGCCTACCTGGCCGCTGTCCGTAGGCTGGGAGGAGGCTCGCCAGGAGCACGACCACGATCCAAAGGAACAGCTGGAGTCTCATGTCTGCAGTCAGGGCAGAGGCGCGCTCTGGGGGGTGTGTGTGTGCGTCGACGAGGAAATGCACGCAGAGCCAACCGCGGGGCCGTGAGGGGCCGGCAGCGCCCGCAGCCCCTGCCTGCTCACATGCCAGTGACAGGCCGGGGAGCCAGAGCCTGCCGCCTCCACCGGCGGGGTTAATGACCAGGCAGAGCCAAGGTTCCTGGGTTGCACTGCGGTCTGGGCCTCCCTCTCTTCCCTTCTCCCTTTCTCTCTCTCTTTTTCTGTCACTCCCCCTTATTTTCCATAAGCAAACAGCGCAGGAATGAAAAGCCCGTGTAAACAGCAGCTCCTGTCAATGCGTAGGGGCAAGGAGCCTCTCGAACAATGCGGCCACTTCACTTTAAATTCAACCCGGCCAGGAAAAAAACATATGTAAAACAAGCCTCGATGTTCCCTCCCCCATTTGCAACTGTTTAAACTTTGCATTGCCCATATTGGTCCCACATGCAGACACCAATGGCAGGGGCAGGAAGTGCCCCCCCGACCTTTGTTCCCCCCCGAAAGCGGGGGCAGGGAAGCCCCCCAAGCAAGGCCCTTGTCCCAGCTCAAATGCTTTCTCTCTTCCTAAACTAGCTGCGAAGTTGTGGCCATTCAAAGTGAAACTGGCAGTAGTTAAGGCTAATGGGTGTCTTTTGTACCGCCAACTATTTTTAAAGGATGAGAATATTCAGGAATTAATTTGTGAGCTTTTTTTGCCGTGTAGAGAAAAATAGATATCTCTGTTCCAGCAGTGCGAGTTTGAGAGCAGCAGTTTTGGATGGGATATCCATTTGCATAACCTACCTGTACATTGCATTATATTTATACTTGATTATGATGAGAGCTCACTTTAACAAACCGCGCTGAAAACAGCTGGTGCAGATCCTCAAGCCTGAAGAGAAGAAAGGCAAAACCTGTGGAATGTGGGAGCAGCCCTGATGGCTTTGAAATCCAGTGAATTACTGGCATCAGTTGAAATTCGACTGGTCCTTTTCTTTTTTCCAACCTGCTGATTTCTTGTGATGCAATAGCACCTAGTTATTTGGAAAAAAGCATTAAAATTTGTTCATTTTTGAGAAAAGCTTCTGTTTTAAAACATGCGGGAAACTACATTTCTATATAAGTATTACTATTATTACTAGGTAATTATTATTGAAAGTTGATTAAAGTTGTTATTTGCCTATTTCCTAGAAGAGTGGAATATACAGTTGTTGGTTGGTTGGGGGGGTTTGGTTTGGTTTTTTGTTTTAATTCAGTTGCCCCTGTATTGTTTTCCCTTATTTTGGGCTTTCCCATTTTGTTTAAAAGCCTATTTAACTCAATAGTGCACACTAATCCCTCCTCACAGAGTTATGTATCATTACTGGGTTACTTAATTTGTCTAGGTAGAGTATGCCCACATCAATTAAAAGACAAATTGCAGCTTGAATACATGAAGGAAATAATTACTAAATGTTGTTTTAAAATGATACCAAGACTGCTGAGGAAGGTGTCTCAGACAAAACAGTAACAAAGGAAATCCTCTGCTGGCTGATCAGATTGGTCTGTCATAACCAGGAGATGTGTCTCACTGTTCTTCTTTACAGCTTGGTGGTCATTAAGTTTTCTCTTTGTGATTTCTGACCCTTAAAGTGAAATTTTGTTTAATATTATTGCTACTAGCTCAGATGAAATCAGGGTCCCATGGTGCCAGTGATAGAATTTGCTTAAGGAGAATATAAATTCAAGTACAAATGTGGTGGAATAGGAGTGGAGTACTGTGGCCAGATCTCTCAACGAGTTTGTAACAGAGCCAGGGTTACATCCTCAATATCCTAAATATCATTCTGTCTCACTAGGACAAATTTAGGGATGTGATCTCTCACTCACCATGAATGAGAACACACCGGCCACCTCATTCATATAGCCCTGCAAATGACGATCACTTTCATTCAGCAGGTAAGCTTCAGGCTCATAACCTTAAAGTGGAAACCAATACAGACTTCAAAGTGATAGAGACTCTCCAAAAAGCTAAAAGGCAGAAAGAATGCATAGACTATTGCCAGTCCCTCGGGCTATCTAAGCCTCTTCTGCACCTGAATGTGGTGAAGTTTACAGACGTTCTCAGGAGACATTAAATTTAAGGGAACTAAGTAAGATGTAATAATTAAGTGCAATATTTATCTTTTTTTAAATTTTCTTTACTATGAGTTGTTAATTCCACTGTTAACTCTGTGCAAAAGTTTACAAATGTTTATTTGATTAATAAAATCCAAGTCACTGTAACCGAGCATCACAGATTTATTGTAATTTTCATCTAAGATACAGTAATAATTCTATGCTTCCCCACTGAAGAAATTTCTAGAATGTAATACAGCCCCACTCTAGAATTCGAAGTTCTTTTGCAATCAGCTTTCTCTCAGGTACTTACTTTCATGTGGCATAGTGCTGCTTGAAATTAGGCAAATAACGACTCGGTAGAATGTAGTGATGTAATAGTTCTGCCTTTTTCACAGTGTTTGCTGGTGGGTTTTGTGTTGGCTTAAGAGGAAAGGGAATGTAAAGTGTGTAGGAAAGCTGGAAGTCTGTAGATAATGCTTTATGAGCTAGAAGAATTGGTTATTTGAATCAAAAGCTCTCCTCTTATAATCTGAAAGGAACATAATAGAGGAATGATGATTTCAGCATTTATTACCTATATCATTGCTACTTGTCCAACAGACATTCTCTTCCCTACTTCCTCCTCGATAGGATCAAATAGTCAGATTATCAGTTTACATCCAGAAAGTGACAAAAACAGTGTATTGCAGAAATAATTTTGAAGTGTTGAAAAGGAATGTTTAAGACTGCCTTTCCTGAATATCAAACATTAACTGTAAGTGACCCATGACATTATCTTTTGCTTAACACATTTCAGTAAGTACTATATCACTTCACTGGTTATGAATTGGTGGCATTTTCAGTCGAGTGACTGCTACAGTCTTCTTATTTGGAGGAAAAAAAAATTGAAATCATTGTCCTATTTCTAATAATAAATTTGGAAGAAATGAGGGAAAAGTGGCTGAGGGAATATCTAATTATTTTGTCACATATAGAAAAATAAACATTATCTTGATAAATGAACGAGCGAGTCACTGGAAGAGCAAAAGATGAAATAAGGTGAGGAAGTAGTAAAACTCATAGTTTTAAGAAACAGAATAATCAGAGTTGGATGATAACAACAGGAGAGAAAGATAATTGGGTACTTTCTAGTATGGAGTAAGAGATGAATTAGGATTCCCTATTAGGCTGCTAGTCAGAAATTGAATCCTACCTTTGGTTTGAAGGCCAACACATAACTATAAACTCTAGTGTTTATCATTAATATTTGAAAAAACTTTCAAATGCTATCAGTATAAAATGTTAAGTGAAGCTTCTAAATACAGGAATTAATTGTTGTATATGGCAATACTGGTTTCAATCCCTGTATCTCAGATACCCCCTTGAATAATAGCTGTTCCCCTCTTAGAAGCCTGTAAAAATACATGGATCATTGTGGATCCCTACTGTTTTATAAGATGTGCTCAGCAGTGATAGTAACCAATAATAAGTGAAAATTCTTGTTTATTTTGACTTGAAAGTGTCAGATAAGATATAATATCAGAGTTTCTAATCAGATTTTCTAGCTTTGTTTTCCCCAAATTAACCCGTCCTTCTGATCCAGAGGAATTATTTCACTAACCAGACAAGATCTGGGATAAACACGTTTGCGTCAAAAGAATTTGGTGAAGCACGTCTTCGAGTCCACTTGCAAATGTCATTAGAGAAAGTTCTCGGCTTTTCCTTCTTCCTTTCTATTACACTGCAAGATGGTAAGTGGGCTGTGCAACAAACAAAATTTTAAAAAATGCAAAAAGGCCATGTGAGTAACCGCGTGAAAGGAAGAAGTTGGCCAAGAAATGCTCAGAGGGATAAATTTTGAAATGTTGTTTAGGTGTCTGTGATTTTTTTTTCACCGCAAGTTTCACTGGGATTATTACCTCATGGTTTTATAGGGTCTATGTGCCTGCCACGAATATAAAGGATGTTTTTTCTTCAGCCCAGGGTACAGCACCAGATGCCAAATATAATGTTTGCCTTCTTCGTTGACTATAACCATGATGACTACTTTTTCTAGGCAAAACTCATTAGCTCAAAAATTATGATTTCAGGAGAAAATGATGCACTCTCTGTCCTGATTTTTATCTGTGCTTGGAAAGGAAAACCTACTCAGAAACTAAACTCTGTTCCTCTTGTTTGCCATTTTATGCTTTTTCTGGAGGAAAAAAGATTTCACTTCCCTGTCTATTACTGCTCAGCTGCCTTTCCTGCCTGAGGGGAGACAGTGCTCCCGGAAGAAAATGGTAGTCAGCAAGCAGAAGGAATGTGCATTGGTAACCTGACACTGGAGACAGATGTGCACTAGGAAAGGAAATGGGGATGGCTTCTGAGCCATTCTGAGCCCCAGCTTAGCCTAGTCTGCTAGGCTAAACCTTGTATAATTTTTTTTTTTTTTATGTTTCCTATGTGTGTTGCAGACATGCATAACCTAGAAAGTACATTTTCTTTGATTTTAAGCTGAGAAGAAAGTATTCTGTGTTCATGTCATCCTTTCCAGGTTCTTACTGCAATACAAGTCATAATTATAATTACTAGAATAATAGAAAGGTAAATAATAGAGTAATAGAAAGGTAAAACATTCTCTGGTAGACTTAGTCTGTCTTACTTCTGTGACCTTACAATCTGTAGGGTTGATTTTATTTAATACAGTGAAATACCAGCTGTGCACCTGAATAATCATAAATTATGAAGTCCCTGCTAGACAAAAGACAATTTCATCGGTTACCTACAGAACTGTATTGATGAATTTTCCTTTTTACTTAAGGAAAATCTGTTTACATGGGCTCGAAGGTGCACTTATTTTTCTGTTCTCTTCCATCCCTTAGAAGTCAATTTGATTCTAAGATTCTTCTAGGAAATACATACCCATATTTCTTTCTAACAGGATAACAAAGAGGTCAACTCTGGAGCAGCAGTGCCTGTGATCCCCACCAGTGCGACCGCATGTTCCATTTCAGGGAACCCATTTGGGGTCAGATTCTTCTCTGGCACTGGTCATAATTTCAGAGCTTTTTTAATTTAAAGAGTCATTTATGTTGTCTTGAATAAATGATGTTCAAGAAAAACCCCACAATTCTTGCAAAGCACAAGGTTCTATAATTAATTTTTATTTGCTGGTTAACTTTCAAATATGTAACCTCCTAACATATCCAGTCCTTTCATGCCCTAGGTTTCAGCAGGGAAAGTATTTTTAGAAGTATATTTTTCATGTTATAAAGGAAACCCTCATCAATTATCACGTAAATAAGGCAAATGTATTTGTACCTTTCTGCTGCAGCTTCAACATACACATTTAGGAAAGAGAAGTGCTTACAGCAGTATTTAACGTTGAAGTTACTGTTTATATTTACTAGGGAAATTTCACGAAAGAAATACAGATATATTTTTGTCCTAAACTCCAAGTTTTAGAGCTTCGCATGCAGCTGGAAAATTATTGGTCTTACCTAAATCTATCCATTTACTTGTACAAATTTCTGTATGCTTTCTTGACAGAAAAAGTTAACTTCCTGGAGGTAATTTTCTACATAACTGATCTTCTGTTTTGGATTTGGGCAGCCACTAGCCACAGTAAAAATTTAATGCAGGGTGTGTTAGGACAGGCTTGGCAAATATCTGTAGAGTTTGGCTGAGTGATAACTTGAAAGAGAATTTCAAATTAACCTCCAGCTCTTTGCATATTTATACTTTTGACTTCAGGTAGTAAAATTGGCTTGCAGCTTCAGTAGATCCTTTTTCTGTTACTTGCATGTTACCGTTAGGGATATGGTGTCTCATGAAGCAGCTCTGTAGCAAGAGTGAGCACAAATTCTCATCAGGGAGTCTAGTGTGATGTAATGTTTTAGTATTCCAAGTAGTTGTCACCATTAATGTTAACCCTCTGCAAGCCTGGCCACCATCTTGCAACCAGGTGAAATGTGTGCTGTATGTAAGGTTTTTCTTATGAGGGTTTGGACTTACTTAGTCCAGTCCTCTGAACTTTGCCTCCTGGCACAAAGACTGCAGTGCTGCCTTGCTCTTCATCAACGTCTGGGCTGTGATACTGCCTTTTCAACATTTCCTATCTGAATTATTTCTTTATCTGCTGTGATCAGAAAGGTCAGGCTTGCTGTGGCCAACACAGCTGGTGAGCAGTGCAGAAGCAGAGAAGATATCTATGATTTCTCTACTTTTCTGACCATCAGACAAGCTGAACAGAAGGAATTGCAAGCATACATTCAAATTAAATATACGAACACAAGGAAAAGAATGGAGGCAAGAAAGCCAAGCTCATATTTAGGGAAATGGTGGATTTCTCATTGAATTCCAATGTTGTTTGTGTGGGAAAGGCTAATGTTTTCTGGTTGAATTATATATAGTTTTGTTTATTTGAAAAGTTTTGTGGTGTTTACTCTTAGTTAGGATAACAGCACCTACGTGATTACTAGCCTTTTTGCTAGCTTTTCTAGATGTTGCATGCTTCTAAATAATAACAGATTTTCAAGGTATAAGCTTTACATTGTGGGCTTGTGAGAGCTTTCTGTGCCAGCACCTTTTTTTAATTACATATGCTGGATGATTGAATAACGTGCTGTGGTAACAAAGTCTGACAAACTGAAGAGATTGCCTCGGAGAAGATCTCAGTGCTTTAACTGCTGCCCTTGCTGGGTGACTGCTGTGATCAGTGCTTGCTGTGGATCTCATACACTAATGATCTTACCATTTCTCCCCCTGTTGAAGCTGCACTGATAGGAAAGGTGGGAAATTTTGAGGAAAAAAGCCTGCTATAAGACAGAGCACTGTAATCTGTCACCCCCTTCTAATCCAGTAAGGTGATTACTGGCTGTACAACACTTACAGCTATACCAAATAAAGTCCTATAGTTTTTGGGTTGGTTTTTTTTTTGGTTGGTTTTGGGGTTTTTTTTGTATGGTTGGTTTTTTTGTTTGTTTTTTTTTAGTAGAAAGTTCTTTATCAATGGAAAGACCAAAGACTAATTTAACAGGGATGATGTAGTGGAAATATTTTCAAAGCCTGACAGTAGGTACAGGATATGGCGAAGGAATATCCTGTAGAAGCTGAAGCAGTGAAGGACTAGTCTTGCTTCTGCAGTATATCTATTAAATAATAATCTTGTCTAACATGAATAAAAGGCACAAAGCAAAGCTCAAAAGTGAATTTTGTTGATCTCAATGTTCACCACAAGAATTACTGTGTTGAACCCTCAAAGAAGATCTTGAGACTCCAGACTCATCAAAGTTTAGTAATGGATACCGTACTCCCTCAAAAATAGTTGAATCCAGGAAACAAAACAGCAGCCCAAACCATCAACCCTCAGACAAAATACATGCTTCATGGAAGAGAGGTTACGTTAGGTTCTGTGCATAACTTAGCTGTTGTCAGGAAGTGCAGTTCATGAGATGCGTTGCATCACCGCTTCAGAAACCCTCAGCTGAAACTGGCAGTGTTTTTATTTGCTTTTGAGGCTAGTAAGTATTTTCAGCTTGCAAATTTCTGCAAAATAGTAATAAATGTCTGTTACCAGAGACGCTGATGAACTTTCCTTTTGAAATGTGCTATTTAACAAAATATGTATTCCTGCTCTGTTCAACTTATTTCTCATGGCAGCATTTGAATCTGTTAAAAACAAAAAGATGATGTTATTCTAGATGCAGAGGTGAAGATGCTAATGTATCAGGTGCAAAATTTTGTTCATTTTGAAGAGTTCTTCCATTAGGTAATAGTTGCTTCTGTGTGGTTGTGTATTCCAATCATAAACTGGTGTATTTCTTTAAACTGGAAGCATGCTTACTTACAGGGTGGTAAATCCTATTTTCTGTTCAGTTAAAACTTGCTTTTTATTAATGTGAGAAATTGGTATGCAGTTTTTCTCAATAACAGTGTAATGGAATTTATTCCAAAATTATAACCTCATACTGCAAAAATTTACACGCTCAGTGAGCTTTCATGCATCAAATCAAATGAAGAACAAACTTTTTCAAAATGGAGACAAGAGAGTCCTCTCAATTTTTGGACCAGGGTTATTAACATGCCTACTCCGTATTTGCATCATAGACAGCTAGGACCACTTGCATTAGATTTCAGATTGGATATAAGGAGTTATAAGAGTATAGTGGCATGAATGTATCCTAGAAAATTTGTTAGTCAACCAACTTAGGCTTTTGTCCTTCAAGCTGATACAATAAATAGGTGTAGGGCATCAAGGAATGCAATTACGAATTTCCTCAAATTTCTTAGCTATGTAACTTTAGATCATGCTTAATTTATTTTAGCTTTGTGGACTGGTATTGCACAGCTTAAATTCAAGTTGTGTTGCTAAGTCTTGATAAATTGCTAAAGATGATCATCTCATTTGTTTCCCATTTTTATACACATAATGTTTTCTCCCAAAAAATAAACTTGCCTGAAATGATGTTTCTAATGCTCATGAAAACAGCTGTGTATTGTTTAATATTTTCAAGAAGAGCTTTTTGTTGAAAAGAAGTTGAACTTGAAAGTAATTGTAGAAGTACATTCCACTGGGGGTTGACTTCTGATGTACCTTCGAAAATTGGCCTTCATGGTTGGACGTTATTGTGCATATGTATGCATACCACAACTACTTCTTTTCCCCTCTTTTTTTTTTTTTTAATTTGGTTTGATGGTAGTTTTGTTTGTTTGTTTTGGGGGTTTTGTAGGGGTTTTTTGTCATTATTTTGTTTGTTGGTTTTTGTTGTGGTTTTTTGTTTGTTTGGAGGGGTTTTTTGTTTGGTTGGGGTTTTTTTACTTCTTTTCTTTTTGTTTTTAATGAGCTGCTAAGGTGAGTAGTAGATTACTAGCACTAGGCTTACAGGATACACTTGGAGCCAAAGTGATTTGTACCTTTTTAGCTGAATTAATTGCCTTCAGGGTTTTCCAGCATGATACATGCAGGACGGTAAAATTGCAGCATGAATGTCATGGTTCAAGTGTATATTGTGATGCTGATAGGTAGTAAACCACAGTTTTTCATTTCCACAAAGTATGGAGATCAGAAATCTTCCTTTGGCCAGTCCATAGTCCTTCCCAGCACAGTAGCATGTCCCGGCTGTCAGAGCTGCATGGCGCTGCTTTAGTGAAAGTGGCCACAAATGTGTTCCACCACTGTCCAGGCATCTAATGCAGCCTTTTCCTGGTTGTCTTCACTCTTGGGAAGGATCAGGATGGAGAATACCAGCTGAATGAATGGGTTTTGTGTCAGCAGTATCTTGCTCCTGCTTTCTTTTCTGAGAGGCATTTTGTTTTTCCTTCTGTTTTATGGTGGTTGTAGTTTTCACAGGGTGTGGAAAAGGTACAGTGGCCTGAAGATTGGGAGAAGCTGAGAACAGGCTACAAGATCCACAGTTTGTTCTGGCAGACAGAAAATGTCTTGTGGGCTGTAGCTTGGATAACTTGCAGATGGCGTTTCAACTGGAAATCCCAATGAAGAATGGATTTATAGGATGAGCTTCTTCACAAGACTCTTATCACTGCAGGGGTTTACCCATAGCAGGTTTTGCTGTGCTAGTTCAGGTAACCATAGCAGTGTAACACTGAAATAACCACGCTCCTGAGTGTTTGCTCATGTCCTCTGATGAGTTTACAACTGTTCGTAGGGCCATGCTGCCATGGTGACAGGGGTAGCCTTCCTGAGTTAACTGATTTAAGGCCATCATTCAACTGGTACTAATTTCAGCCTGAAAACCCAAAATTAAATGCCATGTACTCAGAGAAATAAATAAATTTTGTAAGGAGTATCTGTATTAAGGTATAAGTGCATTCACTTGAAGGTCAGCAGCTACATCTGCTGCCCATCACTGGTATGTAGCAAAATAAATAACCATGATCTACTCTTGTATGATACTTCATGGTTTTTTTATACCAGCAGCAGGGTTTTGTGGTTCTAAATACTTACAATACAGTGTTAGGCATGTGAAAACTGTTTCAGAATTCAAACAGAACTTGAATGCAGTCACCTTTGGAAGGCAACAACAAACTTGCTATTCCTTGTCCTGTTTTTCAAAGGATTAATGTGTATTTACTTGGACCTTTATCATGGTATAATCCCAGATGGCCATTAAGCCCCACACCACAGCTCACTCACACTCCTGCAGTGGGATGGGGGAGAGGATCAGAAGAGTAAAAGTGAGAGAAGTCATAGGTTGAGATAAAGACAGTTTAATAGGTAAAGCAAAAGCTGGGCATGCAAGCAAAACATGAAATTCATTCACCACTTCTGTGGACTGGCAGGTGTTCGGTCATTCCCAGGAAAGCTGAGTTCCATCACACATAGTGGTTACTTTGGAATACAAACACCATCACTTCAAATGTCCCCTCTGTCTTTCCCTTAGCTGTATATGCTGAGCATGATGCCGTATGGTCTGGAATATCCCTTTGTTTAGTGAGGGTCAGCTGTCCTTAATGTGTCCCCTCCCAGCTCCTTGAGCACCCCAAGCCTCCTCCCTGGTGGGGTGGGGTGAGGGGCAGAAAGGCCTTGGATCTGTGCAAGCCCTGCTCAGGAGTAACAAAAGCATCCCTGAATTATCAACACTGTTTTCAGCACAAATCCAAAGAACAGCCCCACATCAGGTAGTGTGAAGAAAATTATCTCTAGCCTAGCCTAAACCAGCCCAATCTTTTATCTGCATCTCAACAGCAACAAATTTGGTTTACAGTTTTGTAGATAAAGAAAATACTGTATCATTTTCTCAGTGTGTGCCAGTAATAATCTCAGATAATGGTAAAATAAGGAAACCTTTATACTGCAGATATATTTTTTCCTGTTTGGTTTGTATGAGAAGACCTGAGAAGAACCCAAATAAAAATTCAAGGTTTATTAAACTCTAAATTAAACTTAAATGACTTATAGTGTAATATTTATAGAACTGTGACTACACTTTTTATATAGAATTTTTGTAGAGATTTTAAACTTCTTAGAGATTTGCAGCTATGTTCTTGAAATACATTATTTTCAGCACTTGTTGCAGTTGTTACACATTAACTTAGATTGT
The DNA here is from genome assembly GCF_017639235.1 of Corvus kubaryi. NCBI lineage: Eukaryota > Metazoa > Chordata > Aves > Passeriformes > Corvidae > Corvus > Corvus kubaryi. Next base: position 566,192 of record NW_024582083.1, on the reverse strand, counting down.
TCTAACAGCTAAGTAAATGTTTGGCAACTGATTAGAAGCCCTAAATGACGTCATAACATATGGAGAGGTGCTGAGAGGTTACAATTCCTGTGTGTCTCAATTAATATTATAGCTAGTAAGCATTCTTTGCACCTCATAGGGTCTGATCCAAAAGTGTGCTGGAGTGGAAGTGTATATCTAAGCCAACAACGCAATAAGTAGATCTGTCAGCTTCACTGACGATGCTCATATGCTTAGAAATGTGTTCAGGAATGAATACTTTGCTGGGCCAAGGTATCTTGGAATAAATAACTGTTTGTTGGGAAAGCTTCAGTACAACAAGCTGAAAGACTTGAAAAACATCTTTTTCCTGAATGCTAAGTTGCAGCTCATCAATGCGTGTTAGCAGCAATAGATTTCCTTTATGAAAAGTGTTGTTTTCTATCTGATCGCAGCTCATTTAAGCATGAACACATTTAATATATTCTTGCTTTATCCTTGCCTAGAAGTTATCATTGTAGCTGACGTGATGAAAGCAGAACTGTAAAAGTAATGATTTTAGGCTAATAGGCATATTTCTTATGATGTTAAGCTTAATTGAAAGCCAGCTATTCATCCCAGCATTTCAGAGGGGTTAGTTTATGTTCCTTTCACATCATCTCTCATTGTTTTGATATTATTTGGATCAATGGATTGACTGATGTATTTCAGTGGCCACTAACTGGCATGATATGTAGAAATGCGCAAAAAATAAGCACCTTTGTTTATTTTTCCTATGAAATACCTAGGTATTCTATAGGAAAATACTGTCTGAAGTATTTCATTTTAAGTAGAGAATATCTCACTCTTTGCAATTTGCACTGGAAAGCTGGTGACCAATTCTTAAGATTGAGCAAACCTAAGAGAAATGAAAATGTGACTTATTTGGACATTTGTATGAGGTGCCTCTCTGAGCGTGTTGTAGAGACAACAAAAAATACTGTTAAAAACACAGAAAAGTATTTTCTTGAGTTTTTGCTGACATACTATCAGTTTATTCAGAGTTTCATTATCTCTTCTGTTATCAAACAGGAAATCCTTTCTTTGCTTTTACTGCCCCTGAAAGCTAGTCTTATCAACCAACTGTTCTTTGCATGTGGCTCCCCAAAGTTTCTTCCGCTTCTAGTATCTCACAGAGCGATTTAGCTCTGACAGAAGCATGCAGAGCCAGACTGTGTTTAGCACTTGTACACACCACTGGATATTTCATTTGCGTGAAGACAGAAAAGATTAGTCTTGACTCACTGAAGCTGATTAAGAGTGGCCTGGTTTTCAGTTTGTTCAGGATTCCACTTACTGAAAACAAAATCACTATTTAGAAGGGGCCTTGCATCAGAGAGGTCAGAACCATGTTTAATACTACCAGTTTTATCATAGTGAAGTACTAATGGTATTATTAGGTATACAAAACCTACTTACCTGTAGTTACACATCTTGAACTGTAATGATTTTGGGAATGTGTTTCGGGTTTTGTTGGGTTATGAGTTTGATTTGGGGCTTTAATCTGGTGACGGTTGTTTTCTTGAGGTGGTGTCTTTTTGGTGAAGGAAAAAAAATTGTCTTAAATGTAGGGTACTTTTTGGGTCCCATTTTTCATAGATCTTATTACAACTGAGATTTTGTCTTTTCATGAAGGTCCAGAATATATTTTGAGGGTGGTTTTTTTTTGTGTTGTTGGGGTTTTTTTAACCAAACTTAAGAAATTTTCCATTGACTTAATAGTGTTTTTTCCAACAAAATAACTTAAATGAAAATCCCAGTAACCTTTATTTATAACTAATTTCTCCCGGGATCAATATATAGGTATAACCCCATACTAAATAGCAACCATGAGCAGTGCAGACTTGAAGGATGAATATGAAGCTAAATCCTCATAATAATTTCATCACGGGTTGTAATGGGTAATGCTCATACTTATTAGCTGTTTGTAACTCCTTCGTTCATGTAGAAAGGCCAGCAGAAATACAAAATCAATCAAATGTGAGATAGATCTTATACTCATTGACTGCATTAAGACTGTCCCTTTACTTGAAGGAATGTGTGGAATTGTGATTTTTACCAATAAATACACATTTTACTTCACACTTGTAAATTGCAAAATATCTTAATTCTGTAATATGGCATAGTTGTGCACCCATTAACTTGGCATTTAAGAACTAGCTTTTTACAAATTTCAAACAAACAGCAAAGTTCTAATTATTTTCTTGATTCCCCCCACTCTCCTTGGTGTTCTTGTCTAGCCATAAGCCCAGTGGGTATATTCAGATAGCATAACAACTTTGCTTCTGTTTTCAGTTTATCCTGTAGATGTTTCCAGGTGATGAAAGGAGACCTTTTGAAAATTGCATGTTGCTTTCTTTTTTGTTAAGTGATGAAAAGCACACCACGATGCTGACAGAGACTGCTTTTGTCTCGTTGACATGTACACATAATTTATATGGCCTTATAAATCTTGGCTTTATGGGACCATGTGTCTTATAAATGAGATGAGGAGTCTCCCTTTCAGAATGGATTTGTTAATGCTGAGAGAGAGTGATATTCTCTCCCTCTAACCTCTTGGCCACCCCTGGGTAAAATAGCATGGTTTAGAGTTAATGGACTAATTGCATGTATAGCAAACATCTTCATTTCCAAAGTCAGTGCGAGCTGACACCTGTATCGTCCTGATTAAAAATAGGGTGATGTTTCAGAGAAAAGAAATAGGGAGGAAAAAGTTGGTAGGGTAACTTATACAGAAAAGTATAATTTGTTTAACAGAGTAAACGTTGAAAGGCCTTGCCTGTGTTTATATCTGTTATGATAGTTATAGATGATTATGGGTGTAGTAGATATGAGACAATATATCCCTTCTAAAATATTTAAGAACTCTTCAGAAAACTTTCCATTTCTTGATATATTTTTAGATTTTTTAGACAAAGGGTAGCTTAGATCCCTAGTACTTTGGAACTATTCTTTCCAAAACTAGCTACAGTATTTGAATTTTTATTTTATTCAGATCAATTTAGATCAATTTAAGAAGCATTCTGTATGGAGATAAAATCTGTCCAAATGACAATGCATTTTTTTCCTCTATTTTTGTGGAAAACTGAAAGAACTGGGGTATCCATTTGTTTTAGTATTTCACAGTCTTTTTTTCTTTTGCCAATAATTATCTTTGACAAAAGTGGGGGATCTCAGCATCACATATTAAGCAGAGTGCCCCAATTAATCAAAGACAACTCTTTTCAATTCAAAACATATACATTTATTTTTTGTTAAAAGAGATTTAACATTAATATGTTAAATTCCCCTCTGAACACCTATGCATTAACAAACATAGTAAAAAATATTTCCATTGCCCTTTACTAAGTCATCAAAAAACTGCTAGAGGTGAGCTACCTTCAAAAAAGTAAACATAAGTGAATATTTGATACCCTATATAAATAGAAGGTTAGAAAGAAACAAAAACATTAAACACAAGTCTTTTAATGAGAAAAAAGACTCCAAACCTAATTAAGTAGTCAAATTCTAATTATATATTAAAAGTTAAGATTCATTGATTCCTTTTTCTCTATGACTTTTTTAAAATCAGTTTGCTACAGTACTGCTTCAGTTGGGTTTAATTGCTCACACAGACCTAGAGAATATGTTCATTTGCTGTGATTCTTGTTTATACACAGCAATTGTGCTAATTTAATTCATTTAGATTCTGCTGTAAATTGTCACCGCTCCTTTTTATAACAATAACAGATGATTTAATGTTTTCTTATAACATCTAAATGCCAATTAGCTACTAATTTATGCAATTCCATGTGTTTCTCATTAGATTAGGCTTTGATTTTTTTTGTCACAGTTGTTGGTCCTTGGCTATACAAACCCAAAAGCTTTCAGCTTTAGGAGGTGTAACAAATTCTGTAAGAACTCTGCCTCTTGGCAGCATTGGTCCATCTAGTCCTATGTTCATCAGAAGTTTATCTTGCATCTGGAAGACCAGTAAGTAGGAAAGAAGTGATCAATGGAAAAGATGATGTCACGTTTTGTGTGTATAAGAAGTACAGTGCCTGAATATATTCAGTGAGCATCAGGGGCACACTCGCTCTGGTGTAGCAGTTACACATGCCCCAGCAAAGACAGCTGGGGAGGTTTTTATACTGTGACAAAACCTCATTCAGAGCAAGAGCTCCCAGTAAGGTCAAAATTTCTGGTGATATTAGCAGTCTAATACCTCTTCAGCTTAATATTTTGGTTGGGTATTGAAATGTGGCTCCTAACTCCTCTAATGAGATGCAGTGCTCATCTATAAGTAAATGAGATTACGAAGAGGCAGTTGTAAGGACTAGTGTGGATGCATACAGCGAAGGAACACAAGTGGCTGCCTGGTTCTGTCCTTCATGCAGTTCATCTGGGGCTGCTTACACCTTGAGCCACAGAGATAGAAGTGCCCTCAGGGAAAGAGGTCTCTTCCTAATCTGTCCTCACTATCTCTAATTCATGTCTCTCCTGTTACAGATTTTTCACAAGGTACTCTTTGCTGCCTCCCTTGTTTTCCTTTTTTCTTGCTCTTTCTGAACTGCTCCACATAGCAGTAAGATAACAGTAAAATGTAGGCATTGGTAAACTTTAGCAGTATCTGCTGAACAGATTTTTAAACAGCTCCTGAAAGGTGGTTTCTAAATACTTGAGATATTAATAGTTAGGGGAAAAACTACTATGTAAAGCAGCCCTGCCAAACTTACCATCATGTGTGCCAATGTGTGAAATGATTTCTCCAAAATTATTTTTCAAGTAGGGTAGCAATTTGTTGCTGTGTCATGAATTTTCTATATGCATCTGATTGGATATTTTAGAATTTGGATTTTCTCTCTAATCATTATGTTTGATGGTGGCTGGAAGATAAGAAAAAAATCATTGTGAGAATGAACTGTATTTACAGTTTTCTAGACTTCTAGTTACCCGGACTAGAATGCAATAGTTCTGCATTTTGTCTTTTCTGTATTTTATCTGACTGGGGATCAGCCTGAAATGTTCTGGATGCTGTTATTCCTACTCCACAAAACTGATATGTGTTGGTGGGACAGATTAGCATAGAGATACATGAGTCTGTTGGTAAACACAAAATTGGGATGCAAGCTATTTTGCAACCTACTGAACTTTTTTTGGTTGATTGTGTTTGCTGGTTTGGTTTTTAGTTTTTTTTTAACGTTCAACATACACAACCAGTTCAGACAAAAGGACAGTAGCAGATGAAAGTCAATGACGCTTCAAAAAGAGTCTAAAGGTGGGAAAACTATTTCAACCAAGAAAGGTAACCACTGAAAATCTAAGACTTCTGGAAATCATCACTATAATTTCAGTTATAGAGGTACAATATTGTCATTGTCTTAGGGAAATGTCCAGCTTGAGTGGAGCTATGGTTGCTCTCAGCCTCCTTTCAGTGAGCTATCCTTGCTCAGTAAGCATCTATGGCATATAATCAAGGGCTTGCTGAAGAGAGATCAGTTTAAGCATTTGCTTAACAACTTTCCTGTATGAGGACTTTCAGTCTGAATCTGCATTTACTCATCTGGCTTCCTTCGCACGGTTTTGGCCAGTCCTAGTTCCCTCCAGTGGCCAAGTTAAGAAGGCATTGTACGAACTTGTCAAAATCAAATAGGTGACACAAGTTCTTGGGGAAGACCTGCTAAAGTCCATGCACCTTTCAGGCGGTCACTCTCCTAGTCAGTAATGCTTTCAAGTAAGGGAGTAGGGTTCTGTGAAGAGTAATAGTGAGAAAGGAGCCTAAATTGGAAAAGCTGTATCACAGATTGCACGAGCCTTAACCCCTTTCCGAGGAGAGAGGACTGTTCAATATATTTGTTATCTACAGCCAATGCAGCTAAGCAATAAATACTAATGCTTTAGTGGGACCACCTGCCACCAAAAACCAAAAGCTACCTGCTTTTTAGATATCCACCTGAACAAAGCCAAATATTTTAAAAGCAAACCACACATGAATATGAATTGCTCGCAGTGGGAGGCATGGACAGCTACTTCCATACAACGAGGCATTGATAAAGACACATAATGTAAGAACGCTAGTTGAGAATTGCCATTCATATTCCCACTGCACTTTTTATGTCCTTTCCTACTTGCAAAGTCAGTGAAAGATATTTGGGAAGAGGAAGTGTAATAAGAGATATTTTGAATGCAAAACATAAAGAAATTGATGAAAGGAGATAACTAAACATAGGAGATAACACATAGGCAGTTTTTTGCCAAAAGCAGGGGAAAATAATTAATTAAATAAATGGAAAATAGAAAAGAATTGTGGAGAATTTGATGAGTATTAAGGAATGAGGGAATGTTGTACTTTCTTCAAGCACTGAACTTCCTGCACTATGAATGAGCAGCAGTGAATGCTGATGTCTACTCCAGTTTTCTGGAGTATGCAGAATGTGTCCATTAATTGTTTTTCAAGAGGTATATCGTATCTCTTTCTGTCTCAGTTTCTCTTTCTTTTTACAGTGATTTCTTTCCTCTGCTAGAATTTCTTCCTCCATGTTTTTTAGTACTGCTGAGTGTGTGTTCTGGGACTCGTTTGGTTTTGTTCATGTGACAAAAAAAGAAGCTATTGTACTTGTTGCCAGTTGTGCCTTCTGGCAGTGCTGGCAAGGAAATGTTATGCCTGGCTGAAACTAACTTATGAAAAGAAAACCAAAGTGGCACAAAATTTTTCCACTGCATGTATTTAAGGGCAACTGTTTAGTCAAGGATGGTAGTACAAAATATTTCACTGAATAACAAAAAAAGAACTCTAAGAACCTAGGAATACAGACTAAGAGCAAAGCTGTAAAGAAAAAAATCTTAAATATACAAGAGTCATTTAAGTGATACATTTTGAAGAAAGGTAGTTCTTTTACTAAATAATTAAAAGAACTTCAATATAATTGTTCCTTTTTTTAGTACAAGATCAGGAGTAACTACTGATTAAAGGGATACAATTGAGTAAAACCTGTTCAAAATCGATTTCTTTCTTGCTTATCTGCTTTTTTCTTCATTGTGTCGTTTTCTTCCTTCCCTAATCACTCTATCCATAATTCTTTTTATATTTTTCATTTATTCTTGTCCTTCCTCTGTTTTCCTCATTTTGTGTCCCCAACTCTCATCCTCCTTCCAGACCCCATTCTTCTAGTCATGCCCTTGTTTTCTTGCCGTTTTCTGTAACCAGTTCAGATGTGCCAAGGCCACAGCAACTACCGTGATAGTAGCTTACGTCATCCCCAGTAACTCAACTGCAGGACTTAAAAGGAGAAGTAAACCCAAATCTCCAACTTTGTGTTGGTTTTGGGCATGTGGCTATGCAGAGGTTTGTTCTTCATTTGGTGTTCATTTTTTAAGTTCAAGTGTTATCGTTCAAGGATAAGCAGTGTTATATCTGTCAAGTAGGAGGGGAGCTTAAGGAATGTTCAGGAAGAGCCAACTCTTGGAGTTTTTGTTTTGAACTTAAGTCATCTTTGGCTATTTGTTTCAAATTTACAACCAAAAATTGTTCAAACACAAAAATGAGTTTAAATCAAATATATGCTGACTGAAAGCTTGTTACTTAAATTTCAACAAATTTTCTTCTAAACCATAAGTGAATCAGATGTAATTTATTACGATTTGAAACATCTTAATAAATACAGTAGTTGTAACAACTCTAAAACTTATGATTTTTTTCTTATACAAAAATACATAAATTAATTTGCTTTCACTACCAGTTTGGATCTTAAAAAGATAAGATAGTATTACCCTTTACTATCATTCAAGCTATACAACTAGTGTTAACTCAGGGATCTGAATGTTTTTCTGAGGCAGGGGTAGAAAAAAAATGAAAAAGATGCTGTTGAAATAGGGAAGTATTTTCCTGAGAATTCATTCCTGCAGAAAGTTAGAGATTCATAGGTGCTCACAGAGGCTGTGAGTGGGATTGAGATGGGTAACTATGGCATCTATGACTACAAATGTATCTGACTGAAGACTTCAGGTCTGAAAAGGAATTAATGCATGTGCATGCATAAGTGGTTCAGCACATTACAATGTCAATAGAGGTGTTCTTAAACAGGTGGTAATGGCCAATTTTAAGAGGAGCTAGATGTTCTAGCGTGGTAAATGTGTAGCATAGAAAAAAATCATGAGTATTTGCTGTAGAGAAAGCTTTGTGTCAAATACCATATTTAAGCAGAACCACTAAGTCTCAGAATGATAAGTCTTGCATACAATAATTCAAAGAATGGCAAGAAAATCCACACTTTTTACTTAAGGGTTCTAAAAAAATACCTTTGCAAGACTGGAGTAGTAATTAAAGGCTGATAAAATTATATAAAGTGTCATTTTGGCAAAATAAATATTTTATATTAAATATATAACAAAACAAAAAGCCACTGCAGTCTTTCAAATCATCTCTGGGAAGAGTGAAAATTTTAATAAATTATAAATAAAATGCATTCTTGTTGATTGGAAGAGGAGGAAGAACAAAGAGTGTAGAGGAAGAGAAGAAGGAAGTAAGAGGAGAAGAATTAGTGGGTGCCCAAAAGCACCTATCCATATCATGACCCATAACACCTTTGTAAATATGTTTTTGTTACCTTCATGTTCCTTGCAAGCAGACCGTAGCATGCTGTGCTGTGCTGTTAGTGCTGTACTTTCATCTCTGTGGGCCTGGAGCAACAACATCACAGAATTTGTATCTGCATCATTGTCCTTCAGGTCTGCTAATCTTCCTCAGCAGGGTTGTAAATAACACCACTCAGATTCCCTTTCAAATAAAAAACTCAATGAAAAACAGAAAGGGAAGATCTGCAAATAACTCCTCCCAAGGCCATGACCTCCTCCATCTATCACAACCAGAGCAGGTAGATAAGGAGGTTTGATATGAAAGCAGCCATTCTGAGTGACTACGTGTTAAATCAACCTGTAGATGAAGCTTTGACAGGTGCTGATATGAAGGGCTGGCAGAGGCCACGTGAGAACTGTGTGCTATTTATCCATTATTTTCCTGCTTCCTGAGGGTATTTGGAGGAAGCAGAAAAGATGAAAGTCTTCCATCTTTGTAAGAGGTTCTTCACTCCTCTCTCACCAATGTCTGTGCAGCTCTTCTGAAGCATTATATTGTTCTGAAGCCATATTTCACTCCAAACAATCCTTTGCTTGAGAAAAAAAGACACAGGGACATACAGCTAACATCTGAAGAGCTATGTTTTCATCAATTATAATTCCAGTCATTACTTTGGGCTCGCATCCAAGTGTAAATTGCTAACATTTTATGCAGTTTCCACATTAACAGATAGCTAAACGTTACATCTAATAAATCAAAGATAAAATTATTAAATTCATAAGAGAATTTCTTTGATGTACAGTTCAAAATTCTCTGTGCTTTTTTTTGATGCTATATTGAACCAATATGACCTTTACGACAGTCATCGTCCCATTATAGAAATGAGCAAACATGGGTAGTAATAAAGAAAATTTCTTATCAACAAACCCTGCCACCCAGAAAAAATGTCAGGTTTTACATCTGTTTCACTCAGTTGAAGAGAACATACCTTTGAATTTGATATATTATGTCTTTGTAGAAAACTTTTATGAAGAAGGTTATGGGTAGATTAAAAAAAAAGAAAATATACATCAAAGAGTGATCTTAAAGTCTAAATCCGCAGTAGTAGCCCAAATGGAATATGCAAATTGAGTTTTAAGCTTCCAGCATGACTGCTTCCAAGACTAATTTGAATTCAATGCTTTAGAGCCAGAATATGTGAAGCAGAGTAAAATGTCAAATTTTAGGGCTGAGTACTTTGCATGAATACTAACAAAGAAAGTAAGAATATTAAACTTCAAGTTTTTGTGCCACTACGTTATTATGTGCATTCATAAAATCATACCCTGTCCAGGTGCTTGCTCAATTTGGGATTTATATCAGGAGTGCACTTTTAAAGTGGATATCCCAGTCATTCCCAATTACTGTGCTTTACTTCGTGTCATGAAGCAGTATCAGAAATTGCTAACTGAATTCTTTTTGAACTAATTGTGAATTGAAGATGAGTACAACAGTTGCAGTCCAACTGTTAAGGGGCATTCTATCTGCAGAAGCTGATTATCAACCAGTCTGAGTAAACACCCCTGAAACACACGTAGTGTGGATGTTGCATTCCTGGTACCAACAGGTTTGCTCTACAAGTCTTCTCCCATGGGGCTGCGCTACTTGCTTGTGCAGATATAACTTCAGTCTTCTGAATTAGAACTTTGTCTTTTTGCAGCCAGCCAGCCTGCTTGTTGGGATTTAAAGATAAAATTTGGCATACTCCCTTATAGTCCATGGCAGTGAGTCTTAAAGAAAATTAGAAAATAACAAGGAGCCCAAGTACATTATAGAATGAGATAAGAAAATCCCAGCCAGGATATATATATATATATATTTTTTTTTTTTTTTTACACAATACTCATTTTGTGATTGGTCTGTCTTGAACAACCTCAAAAAATGGTACAGGTTGTAAAGTTCAAGCTAATGGCCCATATGTGCACTGCATGGCTTCAGTATTACTGTACTTTGAGTGTTATTAGGAAAGGAATGAGAATACTTCTTGAATTCTTTACCTTAAATATAGGTGAATGCTATTTTTAGCACTTTTATATGACCTTTTTTTAGAATATGTAAACATGTAGTCCCATGAATTTACATCTGTCAATTACCTTTTAATAAACACAAGATTTACATGTAGTATCTAAAACAAAGAAAAAGGCTTAATCGTCCAAATAACTCATTCAGACTAACATACAAAGTTTGGTTCTTAGTTGAATTAGATATACAATTTATGTCTATCTTCTTTCTTCTTGTGTGGCTTTTTCTTCTGTGTTCAATTACAACAACATCATCTTTGAAGACATTATTGCTGGAATTAATTACTTTGCCATATACTAGAGCAGTGGCATCCTGAATTTGTTACATCAAAGGACATTGGCTGAGAAGACAAATAATTAAATGACCCGTAACACAGGTAAATGGTATTCCTGGGATCAAAGGGATCCCCTAGGAATACTGTGTGCTGCTCTGTTCAGCCAGTCGTGGAAAATGTCATTTGGTTGCAAGGGCTGTAGTGAGGTAGCTTTTGTCAGTCCTTCAAAGTAAGGGGTTTCCAAACAGGATCTTCCTGTTTGTTTCCCTTGTTTGCTAATTGTTCAGAAAATACTAAGATGAATGTAAGACTTGGTCAAATATCAATTCATATGACACGGGTACTTTAGTACTTGTGTGCCAGGCTTCTGAGCCACTTCCAGTGAAAGAGAAGACAGTCAACAGTGGTCTGTTATGGAAATGAGTTGCATGGCTTACTAAGAATTTTCTGGTGCAAAAGGTATTACCTTTAAATCTTAAATTAAACCAAGACCATTATTTTTAGTCCTATTAGTCCTATACTGCTACAATGATAATCTGGTATGATTAATTCTTTACATAATTTCATGTAAAATAGTTGTTCACTTTTTTCTTTTTCTTTCTTAGTGTTTTTTTATTACCTCATTACCTCATTTTTATTACCTCTAAGATCATGGCTTAGATACACACTTTTGGCGAGGTACTTCCCATTGCTTTCTGAAATTAACTTCCTAAACTAATGGTACTCTTTTTTTTCTTCTTCTTACTGTTAATGACCTACTAAAACTTAATAAGGAGGACAACAATTAGAAGGAGCTAGACTTGTCAGTCAGCGCAGAAATAGTACACTTTATGAGTACAACTAAGGAACAGTAACCACTAAATCTCAGAACAGGAAAATACTTACTTCACCTCTATGGTGTCTCTTGGAAAGAACTGCTTCCCTTACGGGGAAGTCACTATTATGGGAATTTTTAATAAAATACTAATTTACTTCAGCCCTGAGGATGTGGCCATCAAGCTGAACAAGTCACTTCCAAAATTACAGGTCCTCTTCCCTAACTTGTGCCCTGAGCAGGAATGGGCTAGTAAGTCTAAGTTGTTCCCTAATTAGATTCAACTTTAAAAATTTTCTGACTTCTACAATATCAGGTTTACACTATATGAAAGACTTGCCTAATGCCAGGATCTTTTCTTGGGTCCACTACAGCTGGAAAACTTTGCCATGTGTCACAGAAGTTATGGTTTTAATATGGCGGGAGAAGAAGGATAGTCAGGAAAGGCAGAAACTGCCTGCAGGGAGGTTTACAGCTTCAGTGTGGTAGATGACGTTATTATGTCCTCTTACAGAGCAAAATGAAGCATAATTAGAACAATATCTTGGAACTGTGCAAAAGACAGCACAGAATTTTAATCTGGTAAAATATAACTGCATGTTCCTAGTAAAACATCTGCCTCTCTACTGTGTGTGCATAGCTGCTTCCTGTTTCTTAATGTTAGACAAGTAATTAGGTGAGGATTCTATGATACATTAAATGTTCCAATGTTTATACCTACAAATCATTAAAATTAGGTTTGTTGTGACTGGGCAATAATGCAAGAAGTGATTTTATCTCCATATTTGGGATTTGCCGCTGTGTCTGTGAAAGACTCAGTCTTTGCCTGTATAAGAAGGCTAAGTTGATTCACTATGAAAAGTTTTTAAAGTAATACAACTCCTGTGTGGACATTCTTATTTCAAAGTAGTTTCTGCACAGTTCAGCTTAAATGGGTTTGCAATCAGATTTTTAACTAAGAAAGTGTATGATGATCTCTGTTCAGAGGATCTCCTCATGTGGAGAGAAATTTCTTTGTAGTATTTAATCCTAGTTTTTGTCTTAAGAGAGTCTCCAAGATGAAGTTGAAAATTATCTCCACTTAATAGCAGCTTCTGTTCGCAATAGCAGTTTAGTAATAAGAAGAGCACAGTATTTTTTGCACACTTGTAACTCTTTTCATTATATCCATGTCCTATTATACTCTCCCCTTTCAAAGTGGGATTTTAAATCTTCTTAAAGCCATGACTCACTTAGCGTGTAAAATAGGAACACAGGCCACTGAAAACATGGATTGGGAGCATACACATAGATTTTCAAAATGTTAAAAAAAATATTATAATTTAATTAGTACACATGATGTTTTTAAATGCATTTACTGTGCTGGGAGGTTGATCCTGTAGATCTTCTGTTAGTTAAAAGAAAGTTCATTTTAGTTTTGTCTAGAATTTATGCAAAAACTTGGACCATTATTCCCAAGAAGGACTGAACGTTTATGCTTCCAAGCCACGATTCTGTTAAGTGCCCTCTTAGCTTTGTGTTAACACTGAAGACTTTTTTTCCTGATTTATCTCCCTACAAACATGAGTCGTTTTGAATGAGAACACTGGATGAGAAAGAGTGGTTTCTTTTTAATCAAAATAAACAATTTGTAGATTAAATGTCATCGAAGCTGTAATTAAAAAAAATCAATTAAACCCCAAAGAAACTAGGTTTACAAAGAAATACACTTTACAGTTGCTTTTAAATAAGAAGTGTTAGAATACGGATGTGTTAGGTTCGTTCATCCTAGAATGACTTGTAAACAGCTCATGACAAATGCCTATTAGAGCACTTTCTCTTAGAAAGCTTTGTTTACATAGAGATCCCCCACTAAATATGTTTATGACACCTTTATGAAGATGAAAATTATTTGTTCTGTTTTATGTCCCCTATTTACTGAAGTAGTATTGAGTTGAAGGACATTATTAAAACAGTGGGTCTTTAAAACATCATTCACCTGTTCCGTGGGTGGTTTATTGACTATGTTGTTTATGTTCTCTGAATATGTATTTGCAAAAATAATTTGATGTTTACACAAGGCAGATGGTATTTGCAGCAAACACTATTTCAATAATTTTTAAATTTTGTGACTTTTTAAACTTCTATTTTATTTTTTCACTAGTTCGACCATGTTTTCAATACCAGTAACATTTAATGAGCTCTAGGAAGGTTAAAACAAGAAACGAACAAGTGAAATAATGAAGACAAACCTGAACTTGTCTTAATAATAGTGTGTACACTAGTAGAGAGAGTTTCAGGGATTTTTGTTACCAAGACATTTAACACAGTGTGAAGCACTTTGTTTTTTTTAATTGAGAAAACTTGGCTAGAATAAAATGGTTTATTATTTAAACTGCTATTTAGGGTATGGAAAAAGTATTATAATACAAAACTCTATGAGCTGCTTCCCTTGAAAGGCAATGACTCCCAGTGAGGTCCTGCACATACCACAGACACTTCCATGTGCAGGAGCAAACTGGACTCTTACTTCTCAATGGTGGTTTTCTTCCAGTTCAGAGTTAAAGAGGCACTGGCTGCTGAGATGTCTTTGCTTATTATAAAAAGAGAGGAATAATGTGTTTTACTGTGGGAGGCTTTGACAAGGGCTATGCTGGACAAGGGTTCCTGGAATTGTCTACTATTATCAAAAAGCAATTGTAACCTAGATAGCAGTTTTCATAGTGATTTGATTAGTTTTGGGAAAATTTTTGTGCTAACACTGTATACACATCAGACCTTGGCTGACCAATAATGTCGTAACAAAGTACACTCTTCTTCCAGCAAATGGCTCTAGCAGTTATTTGGTCATGGATTAATATGGGGATTGACTGTTTTTAAAATTAGTCATTAATATCAGAAGAAGGCACACTCTTTGCTTTCCTGAAGAATACTGGCAGTCTGAAAGCATCATAATTAGGCTGCTCAGCTACTGCCATCTGAAGTTTTGTGATACAACAGGGTCAATTTTGTGGTATTTTTATTCATGTCACTGTGGTGAGGAAAAAAATTACTTCTTTCCTGTGCATATTATACCTTGTAGTCCAGCCCAGAGCTCTTCCAGTCATCTCCTAGTATGCAAAAGGGAGTTTTCTAACAATTAGTCTATGAGCTACTTTGTCCTTCCCTTTTCTTCTTTTTGCTTGTGGACAGAAGGAGCAGTGTGGGTATAGCACTGGTTGAGACCTAGGGGAATGAATAGGATCCAAAAACTGGAAAACTGCAGAAGTACTTTGTCCATAAGGCAAGAAGGATCAGTTCCAACCTCATCCTTAGAAGTTCAGCAAATATTCTGGACTTCAGGGAGGAAGAGCTACCACTTCATTAGTTATTTCTGCTCTGTGAAGAAGCTGAAGATTTCAGTACCAAGTCTAAGTGAGGCACTCTGCAAAAGCAGCAAATCAACCTGGTTTTCGTAAAGCACACTATTCCTAAATACCTGAAATCAAAGGCAATACTTGGATATAGATGCCATTGTACTGGACAAACAACACATTTGCCTGGTACTTTTCAGTCAGCTTCAGCAGCTTATTAATGCTAATGCAAACTAAATAACTATTACAATAATATTGTTTTGTTGTAAAAAAATTATCTTCCAATTCTGACATTCTGTTGACTGAACAGATAGAAAAGTAAATACATTGCTGTTAAACATTCTTTATACATGACTTAAAAGTGGTGAAGAAGCAAAAAAATAACTTCTGAATGCAAAGTTTCTCCTTTGGGAATTTAGAGCAGATGTGCTCTGTAAAATAAGCCCTGGTACTTTTACGGAGGCCATGAAGTGGGGCTGTAAAAAGGTGCTGAAGCTGCTTCATGGGTCGTGGTTCATTAACTCTAATTGTCACGTCTGGATTCCATCTGATGGATGACCAGGTCCTTCCTTTCTCACATCCGTTTTCTCACTGTCTTCAGTGGACTTGGGTAATATTCTAAACCACTTCAGTCATATTTGAATGCTTCTTTTTCTTGCTGGATCTACTCCTTTTCTTGTGTTCTTCCTGTGTGTAGCTTTCCTCTGGAGAGAATAAAGCCATCATTAATGAAAAACATTTTAGATTTTGAGGGATTATGTTACAGAAAAGTTTTCCTGATTGATGAGACTTATTTTTGAAGGTCACACAACATTTTTACATACATCAAAAATAGAAAATGTAAAAAGCCTTCTCAAGTAGCACGTGCCTTCTGATTTCAGGCTTGCAACAAGGGAGTGAAGAAGCAATGTTTTACATACCGCCCACGTAAGACAACCACATAATTTATAGTATGGGGCCATCTGTGTGTTTCCCAAGTTCTTGGTTTTTTATTAGAATTAGCTCTGAGCCAAAAGCAGAACATTAACTGTGAGGGAGAGGAAAAGATGTGGAATAAGTGAAGAATGTTCCTCCCTTTATTTCAGGCTATTTGTGACTGAAACTTGTGTCATGATTGTTTGGAAGAGGAAGGAAAATCAATTAATTGAATTAATGGAATTAATTAAAGTAATTAATGCTTTCAGACCAATGTTGAACATCATTTCTCTTTTTAGCAGTGAATTTATTTCATATGTACATAAAACTACCTGTTTTCTCCACTAAAAATAGTAAAAAAATTTCAGAACTTGGAATTTTTTTGGCAAGTCTAATTCCAAAGCATAACCAAATCCTCATGTCACGGTAACAGAAAGAATAATCTTTCATTTCTATGAGAGATTACAATATGATTGCTTTGCAGTGTGGCTTAATTACTGTTCTTTAAATTAAGTAAATAAATAATGATGTGGTTTTAAACAATAATTTCATTAGCATGATTGGTAATTGGGAATTTTCTGAAATTAAGAAAAATAACATCTGTAAATCTGAACACATTTTCTGTGTGTTCAAAGTCTAAAATTCCATAAGGTTGTACCTTCTTGGCTGTTAATATGGTCATAAGTATTCAAACCATCTTTAGTTTTATATCCCTGATATACTGTGCCAAAACAAAAAGTCAATATGCTCTGTGTGAAACAGTTGCACCACTTCACATATTAATGGTTTTAAATGTATCAAATTGTTTATGCATGTAGCTAAAGTTTTGAAAAAAATTCTTACAAATCCATATCACAATTAATAGCATACCAATAAGTTTCTAGAACTTGCCAATATTAAATACCTGTAAGTGTATTTATTGTTTCAATTTTTTTTCAAGCATATTCAATTTTTGTTAATGATTTTTTTCCCCTCAGAATCCACCATCATAGGGTATGTCTATCAGAATTGTCTGATACTGATTTCTCAAAATCCTTTCAGCATTTATATTTCTTTAAAAGTATTTCCTGTATTTTAAAATAGGAAGAAATACCACAGATAAACGGAGTATCTGACTTCCCACTTCTGTTAACTTGTTAAAAAGTTCACTTTACTTATTGATCAATGCACTTGCATATAGCTCTCTATGTAACCTATCAGTGTTACCAAGTATTATTCACTCTTTGGGGGTCTATTACCTGAGCAGTGTTCTAATGCTTTTAGTTATAATCCTAAATAAACACAATATGCCTAACAAAATAAAAACAGCGTCTCTTACCTCTGTTTCATTGTCTCTTGTGACTTTTATTTAAAGAACCTTCCTATTTTCTTTTGGTTCGACTCTGTAGTATAAAGTCACTACTTCATTCTGGGCTCTATATACTTATTTAATTATTTTACAGCCTCCACTTTTTCTTTATTTATTCCAAGTTGGGATCAAACTAATCCTGGTTTAGCCATGGCATGCTAAACGCATTAATTTTTAAGTCTGCAGTTTTCTACAAGGTGTCCATGTGCCAGAGGGCATTAAACAGAGATGAAAGCTGGTGACTTATTCAACAGCATCTCTGTTCTTTATTCTCACCATAGTTTTGTATTTTTATTGCCTGAAATTGACTTTTTGTTCTTCTGTGTTTTGTCTATAGGTATGGAGCTCACTGACTATTTTCACACTGCTATATTTAAGCTTCAGCCTGTTGTGGGCCTTTTGAATTTTCTTTAATAACAGAAGGGAATGAGAGGTGCTTAAATGTACTCATAAACCATTTTTATACAGAGCTCTCACTTCTTCAATCTCCAGTGTTCTTATTTCTTTGGTTTCCACTTTTCCTTTGGGAAGCTCTACTACTTTGCTTCACTTTACCGTTTCATGTGCATCCCAGTCTATGTTTTCAGATGTTTGACCTTTATTACCTGTATAAAATAGAATATAGTTTCTGCTTTGATAGCATTCAAATCCTGAAATTTATCATTAGGGAGTTACTCAATTTCCAGCTCTCTTCTTCTGGACCACCTCTAGTGGTTTTAAAATTGCTGTCTTGCATAAGCTTAACCTACTTTAACTCTGATATCTGATCTATACAATCTGCCATCAAAGAAAACAAGGCCAATATATATATTTGACCTGTTGCATAAATTTGCAGCTGGGAAAAATTATTGTATTTCCTGAGAAGACTGCTGGTGCCTTTAGATGTTGTGAAGTCTAGTTTGAATTTCTTTCTTTCCTTTTTTTTTTCTATTCTCTCATCTCCATCTACTCCTCCATACTTTCTCTATAACTAACTGGTCCTGAAGTCCTTAGGCATCTATGTTCATAACTTTAAAATATGCACTTTTGTTTTTGCAGCCTTCCAAATCACAGTTATTCAATACTTAAAATATTTGTCTAACCTGTTCTTTAATTATCTTCTCCTATATTTGAACTGTTACTAGATGGAGGTCTTTGCTCTGGCCTTGGTAACATACCTTTTTAGAATTGTTCTCTCTCTTTGGGCTCATGAGTCTCATTTGTCTCCTTTAGGCTATGGCCTGAGTCAAACACAGCTGATTTATGTGAGCAAAAGAAGTTCCAGATAAGCCATCCTACCTGTTCATGTAGAAGGGGGTGCTTGGGATTAGATAATTAGTACTAATTTCTAATGCCTTTGTTATTGTCTCACAGTGTTTCCAGTTTTTATAAATATTTTTGATATGAAGAGATCACTGAAAAACAGCTGTGCTTTCACCATAAATTCACCTGATTTTGCCTTTTTGCTTTTAATTCTGCCTCATTGAGGGCTAGTATTTTCCCTTTCTCCTTCACTTCCTGATCCATTAGGTTATCTTCCATTGAAATCACAGTAACAATCTCTTAATGTTGTTGTTGGTTTGGGTTTTTTTAGAACTCTCTCAGCTTCCCTCAGGTTGAAAAGTTTTCTTGAGGTCATAGAAGTCAGGAGCATCCTTTTACATGGAACAGAGAGTACAGAAATCTTTAACTTAGAGGTTAGTAAATTTCGCCCTGTATTTCAGTGAAAGTTGCCTGAAATTCAACCATAATGAGGAAATATATTGCTTTATAAGACCTCATATATTTAAAAACATGGTTTATAAGTAATTTTTTCTACTTAAGCTTAGGTATCAGTGTTAGTAGTGAAATTATCTACAGAGAGGGAGATTTTATTTTTAAGCAATGCCACAAACCAGTTTAAGGACCGATTCATTGCTTTTTTTTGCAAAAATCTTACCCCACCCTTTCTTCCCACTCCATCAGCCACAAACAAAATCTATATCAAACTCAAGGCTGTATAGTGAGGAATACAAGAAACTAAAGAAAACAAATTTTATTTTGAGGTATGTTTGCAAGATTCCAGCCAGGTCAGGCAAAAACCTGCCTAATGTCACTTATCTATGTTTCTACAGTTGCCTCTCCACTTCACAGGTGCAGTTAAGGGCTGGCCTGAGAGAGTTGCATGGGGTCTGTGGGGACAGAGGCAGAATGAGAGCTCAGGGGAGTAGGGAACAGCACATGGGAGCCAAGCAGAAGCATGAACTAATTTCAAATTTCCCTCACATTTCAAATGTTTCTAACTACAAGATGTGTCTGAGTGCACACTCACACACATGGCTTTTCCATATTTTAAGAATGTTCTAGGGCACAAAGCCAGGAGACATCCCTGAGATTGGTCAGCCCTTTCTTTCTATGTTCTTTTAGATGTGAATTCTCCCACACACAGACAACTACTTGTAAAGCATAGTCTTCAAAAAGTCTTTTCTAGACACCACTCACATAGATGGGGTGCAAGAGTATAATTTTTTTAAGGGGAAGATAGAATTAGTAGACAGAGAACAGGAGCTGGTGGAGTAATCTTATTTATTGCCTTCTTTGAACCCAAACTGTTATTTTTTTAATTTGGGAAGGACTACTTAACCTCTCTGGCACTTACTTTGTTATATATGTATATATCAGCAACTTTTACCTCTCAGGGAAAGAAAAACTGTTGCATACTTCTGAGTTTACTAAGAATGTCATCCAATCCACGAGTGTTACAAAACATTTTAAAAGCAATCCTACGACAGCAGTAAGGACTGAATTTAGTCCTAAAATAATATATGCCAGTTCCTTAGGGATTCCTGGGAAAGTCTTAGTGTTCACTCTAACTCCCACATTATTAGTTTGAAAACACAGGGCTGTTTTTTCTTTCTTTTTTATCCTCCCATGTAGGGCTTTTCAAAGGTGACTTATTTTCCCTGAGTTTTGCCACTGAAGGGAGTTATTGAGCTTTAAAGTTTATATGTTGTGAGGCAAAGGAGTGACAGGAAAGCACCCTGGTAATGTTTTTGTATGTGGGAAGACTTGCTGTAGGCCTATTAGGTTTCTCCGAAAGTTTTCTCAAAAAAAAAAAAAACCAAAAAAAAACCCAAGAGAAGAAATAGAAACATCTCCCTGATCTCCCTGGTCCTTACATTGAGTGAACAGGAGGCAGGGAGGAAAAGCACTTGTTGTTACAGGGTTTTCTTCTTGCCAGCTGAATTACAGAATTTTCACTTTCATCTACCTCTTCCTTTTCTGGCCTCTAGACCATTGAGTACTTTCTCACTCCTATCAACTAAAATTTTTTATAAATTACATTCAGACAAAGGAGTCACTATAATTATTTCAGATTAAATATGCTCTTTTATTTTATTATTCAGCAATTAGCTGCAAGTTTTCACCTCTCAGACCATGCCTGTGTTGCCATACAGATGGTTGTGCTTCACCAGTTCCTGTAGTTCCATCCAGCCAAGGTGTTACTGTCACTAAATCTCTACACTATGAGTGGCCCCATACAGATTTTTTTATCAGAGTAAAAAGCCCTACATTTTCATTATGCAGTGGTAGTCTGGTTTTAGTAGTACACCTGCAAATTCTGCTATAAGCTATATTCTTTCCCCCAAAGCTTCATGACTCTTAAGAGAAAATTCTGTATGTGCAAATACATATAGTACAGAAAAGAACATGAAATATAAAAATCCTCCCACAATAGCAGGTTTAATTCTCTACCATTTTTAAATACTTCATTTTAAGTAATGACATTTGGAACAGAATTATAATATAGTCTCCCACTTTCAGTGTCTTCAAATGGTTGAATATTTGGGTTACTTAAATTTTGAGAATGTCCTCTTTTTGCACTGATCTTCTATTATGTGTAACACTAGTCTTAAGTGCACATTTGCTATTTTGGCTTCAGGGCTAAAAATTGTTTTTCTGAGCATAAATCACATACACTTTTATTACTGATTTGTGAACGGGAAATTCAGATCAACACAAGCTATCTCTCAACTTGAGAAATTGTAAAATGCATACCAAGCTTTTTAAAAATTACTTCAGAGGGAAATTTATAAGGAATCTTTAAATTATAAAGCAAGAAATGAGGAAATGCTGGAATGTACCTCCATCCTCTCATATATCTGAGGATGTCATAACCACTTCCTTGGTGTTTTGATAATATTCTTAGGTGACACATGCTGTGTTTGTGGTCAGACATAAACATGGTTCTGAATGGATTCTTATTCTGAAGCCCAAGTGAGTCTTTACCCCCATAAACTTAGAAATTAAGTGCTGCAAGCAGTAAAAGGGACATATGGCACACACTGAGGGGTCTTAAATGTTGTCGTGATTTCATTCAATTTAAAAATCATTATTAAAATATCTGCTGTGACACCTAAGTAATACTTCTAAAATCCTTGATGTAGTGTAAAAAGCAGCAGAGTTTAAAGTTATTGAAAAATACCTTTCCTTTTTTTGCCACATTTTCAAACAAGGTGGTAAGGAGCTCACATTCATGGTTGATTTTAAAACGAGGAATATAAATCCCAATTTTTCTTTCATCAAATTAACTGGAATTTTACTGTAATCTCACTCAAGTAGGTAGGATACTTCTGAATTATTTATAATACAAGTATAGTTTTGAGTTCTTATTAGAGAGATACACAAAGTATTTTAAAGAGTTTTCACACAGGGCAAGATCAAGCACTAATGACAGAAGGAACACAGGTGCTAAAGAGAAGCCTACAAAATACTAATTACATTATTCTAAGCAGTGACACAATTTTTAATAAGATGTGAAAGCAGCCTGAGAACAGTTAGGCAGCAGAGAAAAAAATCATTAAGTGACCGTGTAATCTCACAGTCTTTAATATTATTAACTCTGCCAACCCATGGGGTGCGAAAAAAGGCCCCAAACTAAAGAGCCTAAACCTGATCATTTTGCTGGTTTAGAGTTTGAAAATATTGACCTCTAGAGCAGAATGCATCAAGCATGTGAATTGTGCTATTGCCCCTTCTCATGGAATGAAACAGATACTAAACTATCAAACCAGTGCAGGTCACTAAGAACTGTCCCCAAGATGGTGAAGTGTCCCTTTGTGAGTAAGGGAAGGTTAAACATTAATTCTCCAGGCTTCCTCCTGCAGATCTAACACTGTTGTTATGTGCTTTAATTTTCCCTAATAAGAACAGGTGCATAGCCAAGGCTTCTTATTCCTGAAATTGTACTTTGTAGGTAATGTACAGGTGAAGATTGATTCAGCTGGGATGAAAATGTGTAGAAAACTTTATCATTTCATGCAAAGCTTTTTATTCAAAATTATTCAGGAATTCCTAGTAATCAGTTACAAAAAATTGTGGTTTTGTAACATGATTACATATTTCCTTTTTTATGGGGTTTTGTTCTCCAGTGTGATCAGATTTATTGATTAGTAGGAAATAATGTTACTCTCTTTCTTTCTTACAGTGCTCAGGACTTGGCCCATACCCATTTCATTCTGTGAAATAGTAGCTGATGTACAACATTCACTGTTCCCTTTGGTTTGATTTTGAAAGTTTCAGCAGATGTCATTTTTCTAGACATAATCTGTTTGTAAATGAGTGATCATTAAGTTTACTTGAGCCTTTGTTTTTATAAGAAAGAGAAATAGAAGGAGCTTTGTCTGCAGACTTGGGTGCTTGCAGTATTCCATATGACTCCACAGCCTCACAAGGCTTACCAGCAGTTTGTAATCAAAATAAATTTTCTTTAGAGAAATAATGGAAATATTAAACTTTCCTAATATACAACATATTAAAAATATTAGACGTATCTTAAACATCAGAGGATGTGAGTTCTTGAGTGCATTACTGTTTGTACTTATCACTGCTTAGTATGTCAGTACTCAAATCATTACAAGTGGAGTCTTCAAAGGGGTCAGCTCAGACACCTCAGTTTTTAGCATCACTATTCTTAAACATAGAAAAGTTTAAGTAATTTTAAATGTGAGTAAATTTTTAAAATACTGGTTTTGTGTAGGCAATCCTCCCTTTATTTCCACTATATGTATAGTTGGGGGGGTTTTTTCCTGAAAAAAAAAATACAGATAAGGAAGAATAAATTTCCTGGGGGAAGGAGTTTTTCTTGCTAGTATCTTCCTTGTGGTCTTACCATTTGGATTATGCTGTATAAGTGGAGCAAACCAGTAAATTTCTTCCACTGAAATTCAATTAGTGCATAGGAAATCAAATTTCCCTGAGGCAAAAATCTGCTAAGTAAATAGAAGAACTCCCTTGTGTGCACCTGTGTTTGGAATAGCTTGTCACGCAATGGAGATATGAATGGCAAAACAGGCATTTTAATCTTCAGACTTGAGATTTCAATTCTATCAGATACTGCTGAAAGCAAGACTTCCCGGAATTCATGTGTTGCTTCTGCTCTTTGCAAGACAATTCTTCTCCAAGCAGCAGAGCTAGTGGCTCACGGTGACTAGACAACTCCCTCCAGTGGGGGATTTGTTGCATAGACTCTGCTTGGAACTGTTCTAATGACAGTCTGTTCTTGGCAGCAAATGCACCACAAGTTCTTAAAATCTTGCTCTCTTTTACCTTTTTACAATAAATCTGTCATCTTTTATATTTCTTAGACTAAAACTCTATATAGCACATTGTACTTCCTTTAAGGAGCTGTTGTTTTGTTCCATGCTGGTCAAATAGTGGAAAGAATTAAAGTCAAGGCTTACCTGCTACACATAAGAAAGAATCCTAGAAAATCAGAAGACTGCTTCCTCACTGTTATTCCACATATAAAAGAGCTACAGTGGCACTGGGGCACGAAAATTCAGTTCCATATAAGTTGTGACAGTGGGTTTAGCCTCTTCTGAAAGGGCAGCAGGAAACACATGCTGCAGCCTCCTTCAGAACATCCCACCACTACAGATTTCCAAAGAGTTTCCATCCTTGTCAGCTTTTACTCTAATCTGTGTCCTGCAGCTTATGCCAGATGCTGGCCTGTTGGCATCTAACTGTAAAGAACAATATGTAAGGTGAGCAAAAAAGGCTTTGTAGCACGGGCAATGAGTATATTCTTGATTTTACATTTAGGTTTTCTGTAGGCTTCTGTGCTACTTCCAGTGGCTACTATTCTGCATAGTATAATGATACACGCCTTAAATTTAGTTTTCTGATTTAAGTTTCCTTATGAAAAATTTAGTGAAGCATTTCTGTGTTTTTCAGTAGTGTCCTTCTACTTGTTCAGTGCCCTTCCTCAAGCCTCTCAGTTGTCATGTTAATCAGGAGTTTCTCTTACTTCCACCTCAATTAATGAATAAATGCTCTCAGATTTCTTATTTTTCTTCCCTGAACAAGGGAACATTATTCCAAATACTCTGCTTCTCTTCTTCAGATAGATACAGACTTTTGAAGGAAGGCATTATTTACATTTGCATGAATTATTGCATTTGCTCCAAGGTAGAATAATCTGACAGAACATACCCTCATTTTTCTGAGGGAGAAAAACTCTTGTCTTTTAACAGAAGGTGAGCATACTTCTCCTCACTTCCTAATTACTCTATTTGACATGTCAAGTTTGCCACACTTGGCCATGCACACTCCTCTCTCCCAGTCCCTTTCCTCCATTGAAGTGGCAAATCTGAGCACTGGCTTTTGAGCTGGACCAGGAACAGCTGATTTGCACTATATCCTCTCTGCTATATATTACTATGATAAAATACTGTAATACGTGGTGAGATAGTTTTTTTAGAACAATATCCCTCAAAACTTGACTTAGAAGCTTGAGAAATACAAGATAATATTTCAACTTCTCATTTCCTTAATCTAAATAAATATCTGAAAAATACACACTGTGTTCTGTGTTGTGGGAAAAGCAAATGATGTGCAAACTTCCTGGCCACAAGAGAAAATAAACCAGGTACAGTCATATTCCCACAAAAAAAGTACAACTATCTCCTCTTAAATAACTGAACTAACTGGAATATAAATTGGAATCCTCCTGTAGCCCTCCTTTTCTGTTCAGACAACATGCCAAGATGGCAATCAAAGGATACTTCTTCCAGCTGTGAGTAGAATGTGCTGGCCCAGTGCTGTATGAGTGTGCTAAAAGACCGATGAAGGACATCACCTCACTGAAACATGTCTCACTTAGCTTTTCTAACCATCTGTCAATGTTAGTGCAAAGAGGGTGTATGGTTCTCATTCTCCTGTTGCCACTGTCACTTAGGCAGCAGGCTTTTTATAGATTCCCTGCTTGCTGGTCTTTCCTCTAAATGCAGATTAAAAAAATTGTTGTAGGAGAAAGGCATAAACATGGTTACAAAGCTCTGTTATTGCAGAAAGAGGTTGCCTGAATTCAGGGGTTATTTAACTAGAATAGTAAGCATGATTTGTTCTCACAACAGTTCTGTCCAAAATCATTGCATACAAAGTTCCTTGAATATAGTTCTAGTTGGGAATGTAAGAACTAGGCCAGCTACGGGCACACCAAGTTTTTTGAGATATTTGGCACCTATGAGCTCTTAAATCAAGATTCTGCTCTTATATAGTGCTCAGCAGAAGATTCAGCTTTCTCTTTGCAAACTGAAAGTGTGGTTGTGGTGGTATAAACAGGACAAGTGAGAAGTTCTCATGCGGTTTTGACACTAAGGAGATGCTGTCAGAGGTACTCACTCTACAACTCTGTTGTAAGTTATTGCAGAAGCTGAGGGCAAGGAAGGGGACCTAACCTTGTCTTTGCACAATGGCAGACATAAGTTTAAAATCAATGATTCTATTAACTTTCCTTTTTTATCTTGTAAGATATATGTCAGTTATAGACCAGTGAAACAGGGTCTCATTTTGAACTTCCTGCCAACACAGAATTTGTTGGCTGCCATGAGGACCGCGTGCCTTATAGCACATGCTTCCCCCATCCTCCTCAGAGCATGAGGAGTTGCTGTTCTTGTCAAGTCAGGACAACAGACTTGTCCCAGGAAAAACAGCCTGTGTCCACGCTGTCTGAATGAGGTCAGTTCTCATGGCAACCACACTTTATCCACAGAAATGTGCATTGTTTTCAGGCCCTTTCCCCTTCTGTGTAGAAGTGATGCAAAATCCAAGGGAGCAGAAGAGCAAGAAAGAAACCTAATTGACATGCAAGCGACGAGCGCTGCGATGCTTCCTTGCCTTCTATGCTGTTAGCTATTTTTTCACAAATTATTAGGCAGGCCAGAGTTTTACAATATGAGACATATGTTAAGAGCATTCCACTAGGGTTGCTCATAAAATGCTCATAAAATAAATATTTTATTTCAGACAGAAATCAAGGTAACACACTATAAGCTTCTGTCAGATATGGCAGAAACAAACAGCTATATTGCTGTGGTCCTCAGGAGTTTATTTCAGTCTCTTTCTCCCTACCTCCTTTCCTTCCCCCCTTCTCCAGTTCGAGGAAGCTGAGCAGGGGTAGGGTTATCCCATGGGAGGCTAGGAAGAAGAGAGGAACTCCTCTGTTGGTAGCGATGGCCAGAACTCCCTGCTCCCACTCCACTCCAGCAGACTCGATGACACTCCTGCCAGCAATAGATTAGATGGCACGAAGGCGTCTGTGACAGTTCCCGTAACACGGCAGTTCTCTGCTGATGGTGTAAGGTTATGTTAAATCTCCTTTGTCGAAGTATCAGGGGATTTGGTTGGGGTTTTCTTTCAGATTTCAAAACCTTTTGAATGGGAGAAAGAACCAACCCCCCCCCCCCCCCCAGCCCCCCACCGCGCTTTTAATGGCATTTCCACTCTCCTAAAAGGGAGCAAATACTTGGCTTCAGCCTGATGAAAACAAACATTTACCTTGATTACAAGAACATCCTCAGTTTTGCCAGCCTAAGCATTTCATAACTCCTCAGACCATGAAGCAGAACTGCTGCCACGAGAAAATCTTCCCCTACAGAGAACAGAGGTTGCTCACAGCACGGATCTCGGCTGTGTGGCACAGCTCTGTCCGAGTGGGCAGACCCAGCTCTAAAAGGTCTTGTTCTCACACCTCATGCAATTTCTATGCTTGTGACTTTTATTGACGCCTTAACCACTTACTCTCTGCCCTTCGTGGGGTATTCCTAAAGCTAGTGCCAGGTACTGTAAGTCTACCGGCAAGGTAAATCGCAAAACATGTAATTAGAGTATCAGTTAGTAAAACCTGTAAAGTACGACATTTATTTTAGATCATTACCTTTTTTGTTGTCATGGGAGTCACTGTAGATAGAAGCCAGGGTAAACAAGGTGAAAATGACAAAAGCCAGCAAGATGAAAGCTGCTTCAAGGTTTGTGAAGGGCAGCTCCATGAGCCGCTACTGCTTCGCCTAGGAAAAAGTGTAAACGTTTGCTCATCTGACTGGCTGTGGAAAGGGACTGCTCTCAATAGAGTAGTTAAGTCTTTACTCAGGAGGATACTAGATCCTGGTCAAACTGGTTAAGTTACTTTGGTGGTTAAGAGGGAAACAATGCTGCTGGCTCGTACAAGAATGTAAGCTCAAACCCTTTTTGCCGAGTCTGTGCTGTTGCTCTAGGGGACACTTAGAGCAGTTATTAAAGCAAAGCTGCACTTAACTATACGTTCAGATACATCTATATGCTATATTTATTTTATACGTTTTTGTGTGCAATGCATTTAGTAAGAGAAACGTACTTGGACTCTGAAAGAGTAATAAAAACCCACTTACTAAAACAAAAATAATCTGTAATGACCTGTAGGAAAGCATAGATTTTTCTTAATAGAAAAACTCCTGGAATATAAAACCCCCTGCCTTCTGTGTAGTGGAAAGTTTAAAATGTATGAGAGAAAGCCCGAACACTACCACCAAATTGCTAATCAAATCCTAATAAATAGTCCAGGAATTTTGAAGCCAGTGGAAGTTTAAAGTGTTCAGTTGCCCACAGGATTTAGCTCTAAAAAGCACTCTCCCGGAAATCTTAAAACCAAGGAGTTCAATAAATTTCTACCGAGTTTTGTGGGGTAAAAAAAAAAAAAAAAAAGGAAAGAAAAGAAAAGAAAAAAAAAAGAAAAAAAAAAGAAGCATTAAAGAAAAAAAGAAAGACAACAACTTGTAGTAAATCAAGAGAAGCTGGCACTTACTGATTGCCAGCAATTTGTGTGTATATTCCATTGGGTTTTCTTCAAAAGCTTCCCAGTTCTATGAAATGGACTGAGTTAATCACCCGAAGCTGGAAGGATCTAACGTAATGTGATACCCTGATGCTTTTCAGCTGCCGCCTCGCTCTCAGCAGGTACAGTCCACACCAGACCCCAGAGGGTGGTGAGAGCGGCAGGAGAAGCACAGCGAGACACGTGTTTCTCTTGTACCTGCCGACAGGATGCCGGGATGTGCAAGCAATCTGAAGCCACAGAAGTTGTAGCAATGCCTTTAGGGCAGTCAAGACTGAAGTTTGCACCTTATAAACTGTGTTGAATTTTAAGCCCTAGTGAAATATTAACATGATTGTAAACATGACTAACAAGTATAAGAAAGAAACCCGGCTCAGAAAATGTATCAGCAAGAACTTTGAAATTCAGATCTACACTGATATAAGCAATAATTATTAGAATGATATCATTGTGTCAGCAAAAATCAAACCTGTATAGGTGCAACTTATAAGAACAAAGATCCTTTCGAAGGACCTTTCTGATCGATTTGTGATGTTCTTTTGCTGTCGAGTCTTGATTTGAAAAATACAAACATAATTTATACAAACTAAAGCATCGGACACCTTGGATTGCATTAACTACCTGTTAATTAAAAAGGATTTCTAAACTATACTTTTAATAATCTGATTACTCTGTTATTTAAAAATATAAAGTATTTTGATATTGCTATTTCTGATCTTTTGTATAGTGATCTAAGCTGGAATATTTCCACAGCAGGCAAAGGAGGATGCTTATGAAACCCCATGTCAATACACAAAAATAGAATACATAAAATAGAACCAGTCTTAAATTAGGAGAATATGGATATGATTTGAATATTGTCACACCCAATGTATCTTTCACTGGATCATTTTTACAACAAATATTTCACTAATAACTGTAAATGTCTCTTTATGGTTTCTAGGAGTGAAAATACAGTTACACATATCACAACTTCTTTGCCTATATGATGGATTAGTTACCCCATTTTATTAAATAAACTAAGAATTACCTATTCCAGTCAGAGGATAACTTAGACCTGTGTAAATATTGAAAAATCTTTAATTGACTGTATTTATGCATTCTTGCTCTTTCCAACAGATATTTATATCTGCCTAAAGTTAGATGTGAATTCAAAACTTACAGCTATACAGAGAGTTAAATTCTCCCCCCACTTCCCTTATCTCAATAAAGCTGCTGAATCTTTCACACTCTGCTTAACTGATACAAATAAATTTATGTGCATTTAAAGAAGGGGCCTGTTTCCTGAAATCATGCTACAGTTGATGAGAAGGTTTTATATAATAGCCTGCAATTTCTTTAAGCAAAACTGGTGTATATTTTATTGCTGGGCATATGTGTAGCATATTCATTTATATAAATGAATAGTTTACCTATACATCATTAAATAGTTCAATGTCAGTCTGTTGTGGTTTAACCCCAGCCAGCAGCCTGGCCCCAAGAACTTGCTTGCTCACTCCCTCACCAGTGGGATTTGGAAGAGAACCAGAAGGCTAAAAGGTAGAAAACACATGGGCTGAGATTAAGACAGTTTAACAGGGCAACTAAAAGCTGCACGCACAAGCAAAGCAAATCAAGGAATTAATTCATTGCTTCCCATGGGCAGGCAGGTGTGGAGCCATCTCCAGGAGAGCAGGGCCCCATCACATGTAATGGTGACTTGGGTAGACAAACAAAATCACTCCAAATATGCTCCCCTTACCCCTTCTTTCCCCCACTTTATATGCTGACCATGATGTCACATGGTGTGGGAATGTCCCTTTGGTCAGCTGGGGTCACCTGTCCAGGCTGTTGTAAATTAGCATCATTTACTAACTTAAAGCTGCTGGAGGATCTGATGAGCAGCTTCTTCACTGAATTATAACCTGATCAGTCACGTGCTGTGGAAATAAAGGAGATAATTTATTTAAATCTTCTTGGCTATTTATGTAGCATACGTATGTTCCTGCTCATTAGCTCAAGAATGAAATGAAATAGAAAAAAATAAATGAGCTATCATGAAAAGGTAAGAGAATGGCTGTGGAATAAACAGCCAGAGAAGTACCAGTAGAAAAAAGTTGCCAAAGGAGTAAATGACAACATGTGTAAAATGTATGTATCAAAGAGGATACAGCCTTTGGATATACATATCTGTAGCTGCCTAGTTATCTCAGTATACCCTAAGTTCATAACGGGTATGTTCTAGGCTCTTGTTCATTGAATCTGCTCATTTTGTTTCCTCGTGTTTTAATCTATCAAAGCATAACTTAAGCCAGGTATGTTAGTTATGAAAAATGCAATAAGGTATAACTTTAATATGGTATACTGAAAAAATAACTAGTCCCATGTAAAGCAAGCCATTTATGCACTTCACAGGATCTATCTTTTTAAACAGTTATGTGAAAATGTGATATTATAGAGATTAACTGGCTTTCTCCCTGGGCCTTGCCACTACTATGGCTGTTGACTGGGCATAAATCCTTCTTTGTTATTTCGGTAAAGAAGTGAGCCAACAATGTTAGTGAGTCAGCAAGAAACATAAAAAAGCTCTTGATAATAATAATAAAAGAGGCTGTTGTATAACTATAATGTTGTTACCAAAAGTATTGAAGTTTCTCTGAGTCTGCCTTTTTCTTACCTATGTTTGCAGCTAGACTGTGTTCAGTTCAGGGGTGTTTTCTGTTTGCAGAAATTGCCAGTGACAGGTAGTTTATCTAGATACCCTTTTGTGGGTTTTTTTATTGTGTTGGTTTGTTGGTTTTCTTTTGGCTTGTATTTTTGTTGTTCTTTTGGTTGGTTTGTTTATTATGTTCTCCACATGTTATGTGCAATGTCTTTAATATTAAATAGACCTATGTGACTTAAACTTTGCTGTCCACATGTTCCATGTTTTCACCTGCCTAAGGAACTAGCACAGATTAAAAGGTGAAAGATCCTGCTGTATTTTGTATTTATTTCTGTGATATTGATGACTTCATAACAGCAGCGAAATGAAATTTTGTTTGTAAAACTGAACCTAACACTGCTGATTTACAGGAACAATTCTAAATATGAGCGATTACTTTTATTATTTTTTGTTAATAACAGCTTGAAATCCTCATAGATCTGAATGCAGATGAGTTCAATGTAAAACTTGATTACTTTTGTTCTGGTTTATATGCCATTTCAGCTGTACATGTAGTGTTAAGCACATCTTTATAATTTCTTTCATAATGCTTGAAGACATTTTCTGTGCAAGAATATAATAATAAATAATTGATACATATTCTATTACAAAGGAAAGACATGTTCAGTGTGAAGTGAATATGTTGTAAAACTTTTAGAGTGGGAGCAGGGCTTTCCTTTAACCAATATAGGCTTGAAAATGTCGGGGTTTAAGCCACTTGAAAAAAAAGATTTGTCAAAATGGAATTTTCTATATCCCAGTGACAGTCACATATTACATAAAAATTTGGGAGGGGCTTGTACACAGAGAGGATGGATCAGCTCAGGGCACCTCAGCTCCACAGGCCAGGAGAGTGCAGCCCATCCCTGTGCATGTCTTTCCAGAGCACCTTGTGGTAAACCAGTGCCAAATTGAGACTGTCATCATAGCCTGAGATGTTCAGCTGGTTTTACTCCAGGAAGAATCAGTCAGCAAAGCTCTGCCACAAATACACCTGTAGGGGAAAGGGAAGGGTTTCTTTGTCCTCTGTAACAAATAAAATTGCAATATTGTTTTAGCATATGTTTTAACCAAAGTGAGCAGTGGGACTGTTACTTTGTGTGCAGCTTCCTTTAGTGTGTTTTGGAGTTATACTGAATTCGTATGGAGTGATATTTCCAAAAGTATGTATACCAAATATTCTTTCTTTTGAAATACTATGAACAAAAGAGCAGACAGTAGACCTCTCTTCCAGGGAAACTCTACCTTTCAAATTAACTAGGCTTACTTGGTCAGAATTTTCCCTTATTTGTTTTTTGGGGTTTTTTTTGACACTAGCAATAAGGATATATAAGTATCTTATTTAGGAAAAGAGTAACTTTAGTTTAAGTGAACTATCAGGAAAGAAAGAATTCAAAATGTTTATTAAAATGTTAATTAAAATACAAGATCTTGTTTTCATTCAGAATCTAAACTTAAAAAGGAAAAAATGTAGTTAAAAATGTTTTCTAAATCTCTTGTTTTGGGCTTGTTTCTCTTTCCCTTTTAGCAACAATCAGAAAAAATCTCTTCCCATGTGTTTAAGCATCTGGAGGACTCTACTTCAGCAGAGGTTCTTAGTGACCCAGTCAGCCTTTCTAAGACAAGCTTGATGATTTTTAATAAGCTATGTGTAAATTGTGGGATATAGGGTACACCAACAGCTGAAACCCAGCAATTTGCCAGTTGTGATACTTACAACTGTGATACTGTTGAAGTATCCTCTCTCCAGTGTGCATTTCTTTGGTCCAGCTTTTTTAGCGTGTATGTATCATTCTTATCACACTACATTAGTCATGGGCTTTCCATTGAAGAGCAGGACTGTAATTCATCCTCTGCCCCTCCCTTGATTACAGGTGAATAGCATGTGCAGCAGAGCCTGGGTAGGGCTTTGGTTTGCTCCTTTTCTCCAGAGACACGTTGTTGCACGTTTCTCTTTAGAGAACTTGTATTAAATAGGTGGCTCTAGGTCATTCCTTGGGCAAAAATTGATAAGCTTTATGGTGGTACACATGATCTCTTTGGCTTCAGTAGAGGGACTTTGACAGTTGCATGAGGACGGCTTTCTGAGCTCCCTTCAACATCCTATGTGTTGGGTTTTTAGGTTTTTCTTTTTTTTTAATCAAGAGAGAAATCTGAGGCCATATCAGAAAGCATGCAGATCCTATCTTGTGAGATATTAGAAGCCATAAAGGGGAACTACATAATTTCCCATTCCAAGTCACTGCTAATTACTCAATCCTTTTAATATAAAAGTTGAAAAATATAGAATTATGACCTCATTTTGCAGGGCAGGACACACCTAGCTTAACGCTGTGGTGAGGTGGGGAGTTGGCTTTGTCTCCCAGGCAACTAGCAACAGGCCAAGGGGAAATGGCCTCAAGTTGCACCAAGGCAAGTTTGAGTTGGGTATTAGGAAAAAATTCTTCACTGGAATAGTGATAAAACATTGAAACAGGCTCTCCAGGGAAGTGGTGGAGCCACCATCTCTGGGAGTGCTCAAAACTACAAGTGGTCATAGCACTTCGTTACATGGTTTAATGGCCATGGTGGTATTTGGTAAAGGTTGGACTTGATGACCTTGGAGGTCTTTTCCAACCATAGTGATTCTGTGAATCTATAAGAGCTGCTGTTCGTCACTTTATGGGGAGCATGACTCACATCCCAGTAAACAATTTTTTTTCAAAGTAACTCATCTGAATATGAAGTTTTATGGCTTGTGTAATCAACAGATAATCTTTACTTTGCCAAATCAGGTGACTGCTTATCTACTGACATGACTAGGAAGATTAATCTTAATTTTTCATGGCTAGACTATTTATTTGTGCAGCACATCTTGTCTGTGTTTAAAGCCACAGCTAAAATGAAGTAAGGACTTGGTAAGAGCAAGTTGAACTTGAGTTCCTTTTTTCCCTTCTCTGTTTTCTCACAGTTGTCTAGAATCTGATTTTGTCTCACTAAGATTTGGAACTGAGAACACTTCATAGCATGGAGAAATCTGCAAGTATTTAACTGCTTGGAATATACATTTACAGATACATTTTCATATTCACAAGCATATCCATATGCAATGCAAGTGATGTGTGTATATCACATAAAACAATATTTTAGTTAGTAAGTAGATGTATGTCAATTTTCAAGCTCATCGTATCACTAAAATGATGAGGTAGAAAAAAAAAAGCCTGAAAGGTGAATTTTCTTTAGAATTAGTGGCAAGTGACTGAGGTTCAGTTTGACTCATCTGCTTATCTCAGGGGTGTGGAGAAGACATAAAGTAGCTGGATATGGACAGCGCCAAATCCTCCTGTGCTGGCAAAAGACAGCAAAAATAACGTATTTGCTTCCATTATTTGGATTACCAATAGTGGGATATACATGCTGATTTGATCTTACAGTCCCACA
Source organism: Corvus kubaryi (assembly GCF_017639235.1). Taxonomy (NCBI): domain Eukaryota; kingdom Metazoa; phylum Chordata; class Aves; order Passeriformes; family Corvidae; genus Corvus; species Corvus kubaryi. The sequence continues at coordinate 531,663 of NW_024582083.1, read as the reverse complement.
CATTTCTTCAGTTGAATCCCTCCTTTCATAAAACATTATTATACCTGTCAACACTTTGATATCTTATAACTAGCTCTGGTTCTGTAAAAGCTTAAAGGAGAAATTTTGGAAACTTGTTTTATGCCTTGTACCATCCGGACTCTAGTTTTCACCTTTCTGACTATTTTAATGGTAGTATTTTTCTGGTAAATGAATATGAGGGAGCATTATGATTTATCTACTTCTCTGGGTGCTTAAAATATACAAGGATATGAATTAACATGCTGGATTATCTACTCTCCTTCATTTATTGCCATTATTCTAGGAACAATAGGTAAAGTAATAGTTGACATAAACACATACTTTATAGTTTTCTCATAATGCTAAAAAAGTCTGTAATTATTGGCATAACTCAGTCTTGTGTTTTTATATATATTTTGGTATCTCAAAAGGAAGTCAGGCTGCTATCTCCCCCAACTCAATGTTTTAGAAGTTCCCTCCTACATCAGTCTGTGGTGTTTTAATACAAATACATGGTATTTTTTTTTTAAGGAGCTTGGGACAGCCTATCAGTTTAGGCTCCTTGCTAAGATAAGCATCCCAAGGTTAATGTGCACATTGAAATCAGTGAAATAAAAACAGAAGCAGTGCCCAATTATTTTCGTACTCTAGTTTCCCTTTTTTACCTCTTTATAGTGCATATAGCCTGTTGTGACCAAAATGCTTGTCCAAGGTCTTCCTGGACTGAAACTTTGCAGCCATAAGAAATTTGATCGAGATAGCTGGGGCTTCAGATTGGCTCCAGTTTTAGCTCTGCTGCTGCATCTCTGCTGGCAAATTTGTTTGGAGGTGGTTGCCTTCTTTCGTATCCGACTGAGCAGATCCTATGTACCTTGTACAAAAATACATAGCTGGTGATGCTTTTATAGAAAAATCTGTTTCCATTTGACCCAGTTTAGATGTAATTCTGTGTGTAGTCATAATTTTTGAGCTATTACTATAGAAATTGACACTAAATAAGCTACAAGAAGGAGTGGTAGTAGGATACATATGTTGGAGGAATAAACACCTTCATGTTTCTGTTGTGAGAAGTAACTATCTGGAGCTGATGAAAGCCTTTCTTTTCCATGAAGACAACATAGTCCCAATGTTAGCTCACTTGAGGGAGGCAAATTGATAATGACAAAATGGAAGAACACCTACATTTCATGCAGCCAGCTATTGGATTTAGATGTTATTTTAGGCATACACTATGGTATGCCAAGCTTCTTGACACTGACTAAGTCATTCAAGTTACTCTGAGCTATCTGTATGCATCTTTTCAGTTTGGCTTTTATGCTAATACTTTCGAGTCTGTCATATGCAGTACCTATAATTGCAAATGACCAAACCAAAATTGAAAGGGATAATAAATTTTGTATTACTACAGTACTGACATGCTCTAATCAGCTGAAAGGGCAGCGTGTATTCAAGTAACCTTCTGCCTGCAGTATGTAATTTCCATTTTCAATTAGTTTACATTACAGGCGGTGGGTGAAATTTGGTTTTGCAGATGTCTATGAGAGCTCTAGTTTTGTTCCTTGGTTTTGACCTCCGAGAGGAGAAAGCATGTAATTCTAGAAGAAATGTTTATTCAGGAGTCGCAAATTTCCTAATGCCCACAGACATTACTGATTTTGTTTTCCATGATCTTTACTTAGGGAATTAAATTAACTTAAACCAATATGGTGATATTTTTCTATTTGGCTGAAATCAGAGAATGGCATTTTAATTATTTTTGAAAGGGAACGAGACAATTTGCTCTTAATTAAAGGATGTATTATTGGAAACTTTGTAGAAATAATTTTGGTAAGTGCATGAAAAGAGAACTGAATTGAAATAGAAGCAGTCGTTTAAGAGCTCTGTCCATACATAAGCACTTTGGAAAAAATTCCAAACAAAGATGTTGTCATTAGTAAACCCTCATAAGTACAATTGTATATATTTGTTAAAACATTCATATTATTGACACCAGGCTACTTTACTTTATATCCTCCTGAGCTTTTAATTATTGGATTTTTATTTATATTGGATTTTTATTTAATAAAGGTATAGGACTCTTCTCATAATTCTTGTAACAATCCACATTTATGTGAACAGTCATGTCATTGCATGTGTTTTTCTTCCTAACTTCAAGGTTCTCTGCATTTTTTTGCATAGTTAGAACAAGTGTACACATCTCCAACTTCCAGGACACAATCCACTTGACATTCCCTAATGGCTTAGTGAAGCATTTCCACTCGTAAAATACTAGTCCAGTCCAATGCCTCAGAATTAATCCAAATTCAGTACAGTATCACAAGAGGGAGCCCTTGTCAATACCAAAAATTCACTACCTGATTTTGCAGAGCTGCATAAATCACCTTCCAAGTAAAATGTGGGTTCTGTGCACTCAGAGTAAAAGTAGTTTTGCACTAGAAGAGAACCTTCCAAGACAGGTTATATACAAAGATTGTTACTTTTATTTTTGGGACAATTCAATATTACTCTTTTGTCAGTTGCAGAGTATCAGTGGGAATCTAATCTTTGTCAGTTTAAGAGATTAATACATTCTTAATTATGTTTCTTTAAAAAATTCTGTAATTAATTTTTTTCCTACTTTAGGCACTACTCTGCAGGGGTAAGTATTCAGTCTGGTTTAAGTTTAATTGTTTTGCTTTCAGTGAAAATAATTATACATCTTACAGTGTCATGGTGCTATCTTAGTGAAATTCTGCATGGTGTTGACTGCAGAATAACTTGAAAATAGAAGAAGATAGTTTTAATTTGCAGGTTTCTTAAACATGTGTATCTAACCGCTTTGCTAAAAGAGGTCTTATACTAAAGATTTCACGTAGATTCCAAGTATTTTACGGAAAGTCAGAGCATTTCCAGTGTCTCCTCTCTATCAAGTCAGTAATGTTTCCTCACCATAGAGTGCTATTTTTCTTCAGAAAATTAAGGTGAGGTTCCTCTTCATCTAGACCAGAAAAAAAAAAAACCTGGTGCTTTATCTTTTTTAATATTTTAATGTACTGTGAGTGTAAAAATAAACACTGCACTAGTTTGAAAACAAACCAGTGGGAGATTGCAAGTCAGAATTATAATTTAATAAGAAAATTAAAATAAATGCAACAGTACAAGAACACTGACAGAGTCAAGATACAGCCTGACACCCTCTTAGTCAGGGTGGTGGTAGCAGTCCAGATGAAGTGGTCCTGTTGAAGCAGTGATCCTGTGGAAGGGTCTGCTCTTCACCTGAGGGTACAGTGGTAGCTCTTGTCCTCTGGGAATCCGCTAGGTAGGGCTGACTGAGGTGCTCCAAACCCCAGATTATATCCGGGTAGGAATGCTTGGTTCCTCCCCCTGGGTGGAGCATCTCACAGTGGGATGATGTAATTCTATGAGTCATGCAGTGAGGCTTGATAGCCCATTAAACAGAGATAGTCCCCAGAGGGAGTTATCAGGGATGAGTCATGGTAGGAGATAACAAACACTGCCCCACCTGCTTTAACGGCTTGTGAAGATGATAATAGAATACATGCTTTTGGTTACATCTTACATTGTAACCTAGGACAAACACAAAGAAAGAAAAAAAAGGAAATATTCTCCAGAAGTCCAGAGGTTTGGTGGCTGTTGTTGCTGTTTGCTTGTCTGTTTTTTTAAAATAACGTTTCATTTAAGGTATCTGAGGGAATGATTTTCTCACCTAGACACTCTTCAAAATCACTGTGACGGTGAATGGACCAAAATGTTGGTGCAAAAATCATTGATAATGGACCGCACTAGCAGAGACTGAAACTGATGCATTGCAGCAACTCCGGAGGAAACATTATGCTGCTTTCTCCTTTGTTTGAGGAAATTATGTTGTTAATATGGTTGTAACCTACAGCATAAATTTAAATAAATTGAAGTGTTACTCTGTATATACAGTAGAAAATTTAGTTTTAAAACACTGATTATGTAGCAACTTCATTTTTCTTTTCACATTTTCACACAATAAAGCAAATTTTGAGTGTTGACTTTAGTATTAAATATTCATTCTGAGGCAAGGAGATTTAGTGATACAATTTCTTTTGTTATTTATGGGAGATTATGTGGTTAACCTCTGTTCAGGTGTCATGATTAATTTACTTTTGTGTTTCTGAAAGAATCATTTTTAGTCTAGGAGAGTTAAAGGCTACAATTCATTGAATTGAAAAGAGAAAGAATTACAAGTGACTTCACTTAGAGGTAAAAAACATTTGGAGAAAAAATTGTTTTGACATTCTCAAGGAGATGCTGAAGCCAAGTAAATATTAGATAATAAACTATTTTAGCTAAGCTTCTTGCACGTAATTTTATGTTTTCTCCTTCTTTTCCAGAAAATATGTTCATTTCCCCACCAATTTTTCAAGGTCAGAGTGTTTGGATGTAGAATCTGATTCTTTTGGGTGATGGTTTGGGGTTGAATTGCAACACTAAAATTTTTCACCTAATTTTTGTGAGTTATCCTCAATGGCAAATTTATTACAACGATCTAGAGCAGAGACAGATATGGAATACACCACTATGCTACTGGTAAATCTTTTGCTTCTTCCCTCCCTTTCCCAGGCCTGGACTTTATAATGTGTATGGCTTTTACACTGAAGATTTGCATGCTTTGGAACTTAAACATTACCTAAGTGTCTGGTTTCCTGCTTTCAGATGGGATAAAGTTAATTTTCTTTCTAGTAGCTGGCACAGTGCTGTGTTTTGGATATAGGATGAGAATAATGTTGATAACACACTGCTGTTCTAGTTGGCACTGAGCAGTGCTTACTCTATGTCAAGGATTTTTCAGCTTTTTACACTACCCTGCCAGCAAAGAGGGTGGGGGACACAAGAATCTGGGAGGAGGCACAGCCAAGACAGTTGACCCCCACTGACCAAAGGAATATTCTACATCGTGTCATTGTTCTGAGCCATGAAACCAGAGGAAATTGGCCAGGGATTGGGGGCTGCCTGGGCATTGGTCAACAGGGGGTGAGAAATTGCATTGTGCATCACTTGTTTTGTACCTTCTTTCATCATATGTATTTTCATATCCTTTTCTGTCCTGCTACACTGTCTTTCTCTCAATGCACAAGTTTTACCTTTTTATCCAATTTTGTCCTGCCTTGCACTGTGGGGAGTGAGTGAGCAGCTGTGTGGTGATTGACTCCCTGCTGGATTAAACTGCACCACCAGATTCAGTAGAGCGTAGTTTGGCTTTTAGCTGCATTTTGTGTCTTCTTACCAAGGATAGAGACTGCCCTAACTCCACTTGAGTGCCATATCCATCACACATACTTTGTCCATAGCACTGACTGCACGGAACAGAGACAAGTCCTCCTTTCCTCAGCACCAGGTCATTGGGAGCAGCTCTATCATGAAGCAAAGTAGTGACTGGGGGGTTCATTGAGGAAATGGGTCTCAGCTGCCCTCAGTTTGGCTCAAAGTCCTGCTTAGAAACAAGACTGGCCCTACGGCCTTCTTCTCTGGAAGCTTATGACTAAAGAATATATATGAGGGAAACTGGCTCTGTGTGCTCAAATTGAGCTCATGATCTCAGAAGCTGGGCTGTGTATTGTGGAAGAGGAGAGCTGCTTGGCTTGGCTCACTGGATCTTGATGGGAACCATGCAGAAGAGCAGGAGGCCTTACACGATCTGTGCCATCGACTCAGCTCCACTAGGGAAATGTACACTTGAGCAATGGGAATCAGGAGGTTGAGTTGATACCTTCTAAGCTGCCTAAGCTCTCTGTTTATCTCTTTACTCACACACAACATGATAGTATTAAAAGGAACAGATGTATACATTGTGTTCTTAAAGGTTACCAACACTTTTAATGAAGGGTAAAAGTTTTTCATTTGTTACAATTGCTGGAGTAAGGAAACCATACTATGCTATCATATTTGCACAAGAAAAAAGAGAAGAAAAAGTGGTGAGGTTTCTAACAGAAATATTTTATGTTTCTTCTTTATATCTGTGCCTCTGTGGAGGAATTTTGCATGTGTGGGAGATGACAGAAATATAATATAGATGTTCAGCTGAAGGGCCATGACCAAACAAAAGGAATATCACAGGAATAAAATACAAAGATTAATAGTAGCAGAAGGATGGAAAGGTCTAACTACAGTTATTATAGTTAAACACGAAACATTTTTCTCTCAGGTTTCTGTTTTCTGAAGACAGGGATGGTAACTCATTCCCTAGCCACTGTCACACCAGATAAAATGTTCTTTTTATCAACTTCAGATCCAGCCAGTATATCTCTTGTAAACTTGCTTCTTGTTTGTACTCTGCACAAAATCATTTTCCAAAAGAATGACTTCTGGGAAGATCAAGTGGGAGTTGCTTTTTTGCAAGCTAGGATCAATTCAGCTATCTTTTTCTAAGCTAGTTCAAAGTCATATTGTGAAAAACATCCCTTTAGAAAACTTAATTTTTCTTTGGATAAAGACTTAGTTAAAATTTTAAATGAGATGGCTTGATCAGGCTTACAAAGTACTTGTCAGAAAAAGACAGAATTAGCTACATTGTGGGCCATATTTTCCATTTGATTTAATTTGTGAATTCCATGTTGTGTATTTACCCTAAATAAGCGAGTAAATTGGATTTGTCCCAAAACCTGTAGATTAAAGATATATCTTTAAAAATATATCCATATAAGCCACAATTTTCAGTATATTTTTTGAAAATTGTTTCCAGTTTTATGAACACATCAACTCCAATTAAAGGGCCTGAATAGTGTCTCAGTATTCCTATGTAAATCAGAAGGTTAAATTCTGCTAAATTCTATCATTTGGTTGCCTACAGTAGCTAGTAAAATAACTCAGATTGAATTAATTTTTTACTTTTCTTAAATTTGTTCTTGGTTTTACTAATATAGGTTTTTCAACTTACCTAATTTTTACTGTTACACAAGGACATAAAACTTCTCTAAAAATGATGAATTTAATTCAAGGGTTATAACCAACTTAGGCACCAGAGATAGAAGATTTCAATCTCTTAAACTCTTTGGATGCTTAGTTCTATTTGGTTTTATGGTCTGTACCACTGCAACAACATTCACGTCCCATATTACTGTTGCTCCAATGATCTGACTAATTACAACAGATAAAAGGGGGATTTTAGTAGCTGTGGATGAATCTCTGAATTTTGTGAATAGGGAACTAAATTTAAAATTCTTCATGCCACCACGTTCCGTTGTATTTTCACTGTAGATTCCAAGTATAGCAAAGCGGACAATTTTCATCACAATAAAGATAATGGCTGCCATTTCAGGTCCACATGAGGCAAAAAAGTCCTTTTGTCTCTTGAAAAATGCGAAGCAAAAATGGTGTTTACTGTATAATTTTTACTTTTTAAAAATATATTATATTTAGAGATGCTCACAAAAATTAGTCTTAAGAAGTGGTACCTAATCTTCTATACTAATTTCCAGTGATAAATGTATGCTACAATGTCAGATCTTAAATGGCAGGGTGCACATTGCCAGGTGATTCTTATACCCCAGGGTAGATAGAATGTCAAGAGATGATCTTAATACTCTCCTCTGGCGTTAAAATATGAGTCTCTAAATTATATATGAGTCTCTAAACCCCCTTCAAAACGGTGTGAACATCTGACTGTACTCATCATCTACTAGTGGAGCAGAGATACATTGTGTATTTAGGCTTAGTTATTAAAAGAAATGCACATGAAAGAACAAAATATAATTTCTTTCATTTGATTCTCCTCAAATTGTGACTGGTAGCAATACAGAACGCTCACTTTTCTTTCTAGTGAGCATGCTCAATGTTTCCAGTTTCCAAAGTACTATTTAAAAATAAATATTAAGGGAAAAAAAGGAATAAATATCTGAAACAAAAAAATGATTGAGGATAAATTTCCCTGCCTACTGAGTCCTTGCAAGCTGATACTTGTCCTCAGTCCAGCAGCTCTTCAGTGGCTTCATGAGCTGCACAACACACACACAACGCTGTATAGGTCCTACAAAAGGCTTTATGCTGATTCTCATTTGTGAGTCTTTTCCGTGTCACAATTAAACCTATTTCCTGTCAGGAGTATCTGGCTCTGTCAGTCATGGGGGAAACCCCTGTCAGGAGTACCCTAGGCCCAACTCTTGGTGCATGTACCCATTTTTCTTTGCCCCACACGCCAGAAGTGTCTCCAGGCTGTGTATACTTTTTGTTTGGTAGCCTTGTTGAGTAACCCTGTTAATACATCGGGTACAACACAGAAATCAATTGAATTATTTCACAACAAGATGTATTCTGTAGATACTGATACAAGACTTAGACATTAAAGACCTGTAAATTCAATTATTCCATATGCTGTGCTTTCCTAGAAAGGAAGGTACACAGATTAGGTAGGTTAAGGCCAAATGAATGATGAAAGTATTAAATCCCTTAACTGAGATAATGTCTTAACCACTGTCTTATGTGTGCAAGGAAGGACTGACATATATAGCACTTTTGGCAATTGAAAAGGAGTTGATCTCTTCCTCAACAGCCAAATCATAGAAGAAAATAATGCTTTTCAGTAATATGACAAAGGGCTTCTGAGAGACAAATATAGAACATAGTCCAGATTTCTTCCAACCATTTAAAAAAGGGAAAAAAGAGAGTCTCTCTAAGTGAGAAACTTTCAGTATTATATTCTCTTTCTACCTAACATAAGGGAGAGGGAGTATGTATGACCTTCCCCTTTCACCATTTTCTTGGCTGTTAGTGTCAAACCACACAAAGAAACAGAAAAACAGCATGAAAAATCTTTCAGAAGGAAACGTACTTTAAATCTTGTATTGTGCTGATTGTTTTCCTTGATTTACTTTTCCCATCTGCCTCTAAAGGGTTGAGATAATGATGCTAGCATGTAAGAGGTCAGCTTTGGAAACATTTCTAACTAATGCACATGGGTGCTCTTTGTTACCATGGAGGCAGCTAAAACCATTGATTGAGAATATCAGCAGTTACCAGTGCAACTACCAGCCCAATAAAATAGTTAGATAAAGCAGCCAGTAAAACCAAACAAAAGTGCTGGAAGATGCTGCAACCACTGGTATCTGATTTGCCCCCTTTGTCTCAGCTGCTGTAGCAGGTTTCAGGAAGTTTTCTCAAAGTGAAAAATTATCTTTTGCAAAGTCAGTTGTTGTAAGTAGTTGTCCTTTGCTTTCTGAGGGCATATGCTTCTTTCTTCCATAGGAATTCCTAATTCCTGATGGTAATCTGGATTATATCATCTGAGGTCAGATTAAAGAAGCAGTGAAGATGTTGCTATTATACCATATAGATACCACCAGAACCCTTCTTGGGTTCTTGACAAGATTGAAGTGCTAAACAAAACAGATGTGTGGGGAGTTGGGGTTGAGATATGTGAGGATAGGTAAATGCATATATTGTAACAAAACAGTTTTAGATTGTGTTGTGTACATTTACAGGCAAACATGACCTAGGCCACAGGGACACTATGGTTAGTTTAAGCACCTCGTCTTGACTAGTGAAAATATTTTATTAAGATTAGTGATGGTTTTCAGGGTTTTTCAGGGCAGGAATCCAAGGTAGGCGCATTTGGATTTCTGCGTTAAGCCCTTAGTGAGGTTAGTTCTAGGAGGTCATCATGGTGTGCCATAACTTACGCTTGACAAAGTATGACTTTGCTGTCTTGAATGGTTAATTCAAAATTTATCAGTAAAAAAATTTCTGAGGAAAGTAATAATAGAAAGAGGAAATTGAACAAAGTAGGAGAAAAGAAATTTGAATCTGAAATAAAGACAGAACCTCATACTTCTATCTCATCTTCTCATTTCTTGATTGTAAGATAATGAAGATGTCAGAACTTTTCCTTAAAGACAAAATGTTCTTTCTTTCTTTCCCATAGAAGTTATAAAAATGTCAAGAAAAATCAGAAACTACTCAGAGCCCATAAAATAGGACTGTTATAAACTCCTTGACACGTTTATGAAGATAATTATTTATTTAAAATATTTTTTTTGGCTCTAACTGCCCAGATTTCTCTGCATGTGATATTATAGCTATTTTTTGATGATTTCTCCCTTAGCCTCAAATAGTAAGGTTCAGAAAAGTAGCTACCTTTTACCAATGGGCAGCTTTTAGAAATGGGAATTCAGTGACCTGAGCAGGTGAGGGTCTCCTTTCGCAACATGATGCTAACATACGAATGGTACAGTGTAAAATGAGATTTCCCCCAGCTACAGAATCAACCCCTAAATTATTCTTGGAGTTGACTCTTGTGCTGGGTTGAAACACAGCTGGATGCCAGGTGCCCACCAAATCTGCTCTGTCACTCCCCATTTGGACAAGGGAACAAAAATACAATGAAAGGCTCATGAGTTGAGATAAGGGCACTCACCTATTACTGTCATGAGCAAAGCAGACTCGGTTGGAGGAAATAAGGTTAATTTATTACCAACCAAATCAGAGTAGGGTAATGAGAAAAGAAACCACATCTTACAAACACCTCCCCCCGAGCTGTCTCTTCTTCCAAGGCCTGACTTCACTCACAGTTTTCCCTGTCTCCTCCCCATCAGTGGTGCAGGGGGACAGGGAGTGGAGTCTGCAGTCAATTCATCACACGTTGTCTCCACTGCTCCTTCCTTCCTCCTTAGGGGGAGGACTCCTCACAATCTTACCCTGTTCCAGCATGGGGTCCCTCCCACAGGAGCCAGTCCCCTACAAACTTCTCAAACACAATTCCTTCCCACAGGTTGCGGTTCTCCACAAATTGCTCCTGTGTTGGTCTCTTCCACAGGGTTCAGTCCTTCAGGAACAGGCTGCTCCAGTGTTTGACCCCATGGCGTCACAAGTCCTGCCAGCAAACCTACTCCAGCTACTCTCTCCATGGGTCCACAGGTCCTTCAGGAGCCTGCTCCAGTGCAGGCTTCCCAGAGGGTCACCCTCCTTCGGGCATCCATCTGCTGCAAGGGCACAGCTGCCTCACCATGGGCTGCAGAGGAACCTCTGCTCTGTCACCTGGAGCACCTCCTGCCTGTCACTGTTCACTGACCTCAGTGTCTGCAGGGCTGTTTCTCTCACATATTCTCTCTCACTCCTCTCTTCACTGGCTCAAAGTGCCATTTGTGCAGCTTGCTTCCCCCTTCTTAGATCTGTTATCCCATTGCTGATGGGATAACAGCCTTGGCCAGTGGCAGGTCCATCTTGGAACTGGCTGCCTTTGGCTCTGTCAGACATGGAGGAAGCTTCTGGCAGCTTCTCACAGAAGCCACCCCTGTAGCTCCCCTGTCACCAAGCTCTTGCCACATAAACCCCATACAACTCTTTTGGTTTTAAGCTAGCCAGCTGATACGTCTTTAGCTGTTAGGTTTCTCATCAAGCTGGATTTTATTAATGGTGTCTCAATATATGTGTGAGAGTGCATTCTGTTCCAAGATCACTTTTAATTGTTTATGATGTGTAAGCGGAACATCAGTGACATCCTGTGGCAGCACACAGACAACCTGTGTTTTGGACACCTTGAGGGATGAGTTTCATGAATTTGCCTTTGTTTTCTTATGATTTGGCTCAAGGGCTATTTCTAGAGAGCTCAGGCACATTTTGGCAGAATCTGTGTTTTCTGGCTTAAATAGTAGGTGAGCAAGCTGTTACTGCAGCATCATTTAACAAATAGTAAAGGATGAACAAGATTAATCTCAATTATCATATACCAACTCAAAGAATAAGTCATCTCATATACAGTGTTGTGTCATCCTGGGGATTTTTTTTTTAATACTTGAGCAGAATTTAACAGAATTGTCAAACAATAAAGAACTGTGTTTCACAGGACTGTGTAGGAGAAATGATGAACTGTGTTAAAGCTGAAGTACTATTTGGCAATACCATTGCAAAATTTTTTGTTTATTTTCTTAAGGTGACAGACTTTAGAGACTTGAATGCAGAGTATAGTAGCGCGCTATTTGAAAAAGTGATATTATTTTAATGAATAAATTTACATGCCTTTCACCAGACAGTGGAGGCCATTGTAAACATGGTAAATCAGTAATTTAAATTATCTTCTAAAATAAGAAAGCCACAAAAAATATTACATTAAGCATTCAGGTACGTACCCTGCTGTGTCTGCATTTGGAGAAGAGCTGATTAACTACCATGCAAGTAAAATGCAGTTATGCTGCCCAGTTTGCATAAGGAGAGGTATCAGATACAGTAATGTCCCTAGTGCAGGCAGCAAGTCAGGACTATCAGATTTTCTTTCTCAATAATTTAGTCTGAATGCTATCACTAAGACTTGACTTCTCTACTTCCATTATGAATTATTTAAAATGTTTTTAATTCAACAAGGGTAGGTGAAAACAAAGCGGAATATGGCTGTTAATCAGTGATTATTTTGCTCCTAAATTTTTCTATTTTATGCAAATAGGGAAATATAACACATCCAGTGTATTATGCCCAAATACTTTGTTTTCAGTTTTTATAACTACATATTCCTCACCGCAAATTCAGATATATTAAGAATAATTTAAAAAATAGTTTTTATTTTATTTCAGTAAAGGACACCTACTGTTCTCTTGAGTCAATGTAAGCTTTTTGATATCAATGTAAACAAGGAGAAATCCTCTGACATCAGCATTAGATTAATGAAAATGAGATTGTTAGAAGAAAACAGAGAATAATATTTAACTAACATAAATTTTTCTTCAGGAACATTGCTCCAGCTCAGCAACAATTTGTCCAACAGAAAAGATCAGGAGATATTCCCGGTACCTAGAGGCTGTTTCTCCCCTCAGTGATGGAAAATGGCCTCCACCCATCATGCACTGAAAATTCTCTTTCCAGGATATCTCAACAATCAAAGTTTTGCTGTTCCTGTAGGGAGGAAAAAATAAAAAAGATAGTTTTGCAATGATCAAAAAAATGGGTAAACTAGACTACTTTTATGTTCCCAGAACCTTTTGCTGATTCTAAAAGAATGTGCAAGGTACTTCATAGATTAATAAAATGCTTAGAATAAATTGTTCTGTGTTGGCCAAAAAACCTGTTTGGCTGACATTTTTCTTACCTTTGTTTGGTGTGGCAATGATGCAAACAGTGATGTATGAGTGGGAAAAAGATCAGATTGGTGAATTGAATATAAATTAGTATCTTTTTAGGTATCAGAGTATCAGAATAGAGATTAAGGAAAAAAACATGCCTTGAAGGGAAAGTCAGAGTAAGAATGAAACACCACATGTTTTTTCACTCTTCTGTTTATATTGCAAAAATACGTAGAAGGCCAATCTAAGGAACCAGTTCTATTTTGCTAGAGAGGCTCAAGCTGATACAAAAGATGGCTGCAGTGTGGAAGATAAGGTAAAAGAATGTGACCACAAAAATGGACAGAATAGTTCTACAATATTTTAATTTTTATCAGAGCCAACATCATAAAGGAAATAAGCCCATGAAAGTTCATTTCTCAATTCTCAAGAGAACTCATGGTCAGATTTGTTCCATGTGCTATGAAGATAAATTCTATTTTTCTGTGGCAAACTACTGTTTCTGTTTATAGGAAAGGAAGATGCAGTCAGAAGAAAAATTCTGTGTTATAGCTGCATTTGACAGGCTCCTTGTTTTACTCAGATTTATTTGAAAGAGTGAGGAAATAATGCCTGATGAATCCATATGAATATGATATTATGTGATGATGCAGAAGGGAAAATTAGAAGAAAAATCCAAAACAAACCCCCAAGCAACAACCAAGTATGATGCAGAGGGTGGCAGAAGCTTTTTTAGGGAGTGGGAAGTTCATAAAAATATTTACTAAAATTGTTATCCATCTGTATTTCTTTCACTAAACCAAGGAAACACCTTTTCATTTTCTTGCATGTAAGGGGAAAATCTTAGAAACACACCTGTCACATCTACTCTCCCAACTGATTCATAGTTTTTACTACAAATGCTTAGCATCTGATATTGTAAATTTTAGACTGTCACTGTGATTTCCCTTCTTTTCCCCCCTACCCTCTGCTGAATCAACCTATATATGTAAAAAAAGAGGGGATTTTGAAGGGTTCATTATCAGTACAACTTAGTTTGTCACTGTATAAGAATTCAGCTTCTAGAATTTGCATCTCCTATTTTGCCAGAGAGGTTGCCGAGAGACATTGAGGACTCCCCACCCCTGGAGATGTTCAAGGCCAAGCTGGATGAGTCTCTGAGCAGCCTGGTCTGGTGGAAGGTGTCCTCTGCCCATGGCAGGGGGGTTGGAGTTAGAAGATCTTTAAGGTTCCTTGCAACCCAAACCATTCTGTGATTCTATAATTTTTTTTTTTAGATTCCCACAATTTTTCAGGTTCAGAGCATGACTTGCAAAATCCATTTCTGAGCATTTTGAAACATTTTGTTTCTGCAGGAATGAGTTCCTTTGGGCCTTTTGTTACAAGGGAAAAAGGCTGATACTGGTCATTGCTTCATAGAAAGCATTCAATATCCATACTCTCACAGCACAGCTGAATTGCCTACATTTTCCTAGGTGAAGACAAACTATCCCTTTACAGCTGCTACCAATGAGGGTACCTGACTACATTGATCAAGAGCAAGTGGAAACCACATTTTAATGCCTGGCCCCTTTTTCAGGTGTATTTCTATTTTTCTGATGAATGCTGTCAATCAGCTTCTGATATGTAGACTGTCACAGCCAGAGGTGATCCTGTCCTCTGTTCCAGCAATACGAAAGCTGTGATATCAGAGCCATTTTTATTCAAAGCTTGATATAATGAAGCTTAATCTAGATGAATTATTGGTGTTACCACAGCATTCCAGAAAAACGTGACTGGGAGAGATATTTTCAGCCTGAAACTCTTTCTGTTCATTGTGATGGTTCTGCAATCATGTTTGTCTCTCTAGAGATATAATTTGTTGGACTATGAAATTTGGCCTCATTAAATACACCTGTCAGGGAATTAGCTGGAGGGGTGAAAAAACCACAAAATCCCATTTGAATCTTCCTAGGCCATGTCTTAAATAATCAAAGGCAAAGCATCACACCTGGAATGCAAGAAGACCATTTTACTTTCTGTAGGTGCTCTTCAGGTAAGAAAAAACAAACTCTGGATGCCTGATAGCACAGTGTCATGTGATTTTTGCATTATCCACATCATCTTTAGATGTGGCTTGTTAAAGTTATAAGCTTGAAGTACAGTACAGGCACTTTGTACACTTTGTACAGTATGTGCACTTTGTACAAATAATAACAGACACTCTTTATCCTGAAAATTGGTAAATATTTCTTAAATATATAAGTTCCAACTTCTATGTTGTGAACTATTTGTTACGTTTGAGTGCTGATAGAGTCTCCTGTAGGTAAAAGAAAGTACTTTTGTTAGAAAATAGTCAACTGTATACCTGAATAATAGAGGTCAGAGTGAACTGGAAATCAATTATAAACCTTTTGGGAAGTCTCTTAATTTATACTTGATTGTGGCTCCTTGCTTTCAAAGATTTAAGTAGAGAATGGACCGGAGAACTTGTTTTCCTTTTAATCCACCTAACTTCCATCTGTCTGTGCATATTTTTGGTGAAAGAGCATTTCTTTGCGCAAATCCGTAAAACTGCCTCTCTGCTGTATTTCATAACCCTGACATTTAAGAGATTATTCTGCAAGTTACTTTCTTTCTTCTAATATTAATTTTTTAAAAAATAGCCTTTTAGTCTAAAAATAACCTTTTAAAAACATATTTATTAAAGATATGTTTAATGTTAGGTGAATGATGGCTCATAGTGAAAAAACTCTTGTGCAAGAATGTAGGTGCTGAGCAAGATTTCTATCACAGTTGTTTCTTGGGACAGCTGTAGCAAACCACGTTATTGAATTCTTGAAAACAAGGAGGTGTGCTCCCTGCTTTTACTCATCTCCTTAAGTTTCATTAGAGAAAAGGCCCTCTTGTCATATTGCCATAAGGAATAAAAGACAAAAACAGGTGAGAGGGAAAGGTTTATATTGACAAAAACATCATAGTATGTTAATGGTTTAATGCAAAACAGGTCCTGTAACTAGCCTGTGCTAGGAAGAGAGAAGCATGAGATGCTTAGGTTTGGAAGCAGGAATAGGAGAGGCTAAATGTCCTGGTTCAGAGACAGAAATGAGAGACACTGAGACTGGAGTAGGAAATCAGCAAAGGAAAAAAATGTTCAGAAAGGCCAGAGTCTGGGTTAAAAGCAGCAGAAAGGCTCATTACTGGATTCAATACTCACATCCAAAACCTGTATGTAACCTGACTTTTCACTTGTCACTTCTCTTCTCCAAAAGAGTATTTTTACTGTAGGGAGAAGTAGTTCCCCCACCTCCTTTTTGTGACTGGTTTACAGTAAATATTCTACTACTGTAAAACCAATAAAATTTGTTATTGTTATAAGTTGTTTTATCTGATTAAGTAGGAAAGATCTGTGCAGTGGTTTTAAAAGTTGCATAGTAAAGTAATGAAACATATAGGTGTCAATGTGGTACATGAAAGAATCTGAACTTTCAGTATAGTGTTTTGTAACATATATGTCTGAAGACAAACTTCATTTAAAGAACATATCAAGACTGAAAACATTGGAAAGATACGAAATGCAGAACTCAACATGAATGTTTATTTTCCTCTCCCACTTTAACTGTAATTACATACCTTGTTCTCAGGTCTCCTTCCCTCCCTTACTGGTGGAAAGACTGAGTCTGATTATAATTCATAACTCTCCCTGTGAAAAGAAAATGTGCACTGAATCACACATTTATTGCAGAAAAGCTAGGCAAGAGCCCCCTCCCTTAATACTTACCAACTTTACTAATAATGAAGAGACAGAAAATACGCATGGGGGAAAAACCAGTTTTTCTGATTCAGCAAACTGTGTTCCTCCTCATTCAGGACAGCCAGTGGTACCAGGGCAGTGTTTAAGTGACTAGAATATTCCAGCCTTAAGTAGTTCATCCTTTGGCATTTGAATTGGATGGAAGACACAGATTGAAATGTTTTGAGATCACCATATCAGTGAACACAAGTTACATATCTAAAGAGTATGTGTCTGGATATCTTCCCTGATTTCAACCAACATGATTTTTCAGAGACCTAGCCTAGATTCAAAGCCTTCATGATCTGAGGCTGAAACAGAAACCTTACCTTCCTGACCCCCTGTTATCCAGATGAACGACATTCCTTATTTACCTTGCCCTCTGGAAGAGAGGATTCCTAAAGGCACATCTGTTGGACTCCAGTGTTTCAGAATGGGACGTACATAGGCTTCCTTGTGGTTAAAATGGTTCTTTGTCATAAAATATCAGAGGGTAAATTTAAAAGAACCTTTAAACATTTAAAATAACTTTCTCCTGCTTACCATGAGCCCCATTCTAGTCCCATCAAAGCATGGCAAAATCTCAACGACTTCAGCACCATCAAGAGTAAGATCTGCATGTGGCTTTAAAAATCATATTAGTACTATCTTACACTTATACGGCATAAAGATTCCCCAGATCCCACAGAGCTTTTCTGCAAAAAAACCCTGTTTTTAATCACAAGTACAAACAGGACAATAGGATGATACATAACCTGCAGAGCTGAATAGAATAGAACTTTACATGGTCATGCCAGTATAACAGTTCTCACAGCTTGCAATTTGCCGTAGATACTGCTACTCCAATAAAGAAACAGTGCTTTTCTCTTCAGAGAGCACAATACCAGCACAGAACAGGAGGCTGCCACACAGTCCTCCTGCAAGATGCAGGGAGACTGCCACTGGATAAAGCTAGGAGCCATAGGTACCTCAGTAATCATGCTGTGAGCAGCGACATCACCTCTCAGTCCGGATTATGTATCTACACCTCCCATCAGCTCCTCAGGAACCATAGCACATTTGAAGGGCCATGATTTTGTGGTGATATATTTGGAGAAGATGAAAATTCTTAACGCACTGCAAAACTGAGGAATATAGATGTGGTGACTCCCACTGAGAGAGAGAGGTTTCGTATCTCAGCTAAAATAAAATGGTGAAAAGTAATGGAAAAATCTCGTAGAGAAGGAATCTCCAAAGTCTAGTTTTTCAGTATAAATATGATTTGGGGGGGGATTGCAGAAGGGAAATGTAGATTTCTTAAACTTTCTAGTGTATTAACACTCCATTTTTTTTTTTTTCTATATTTCTATCACATGAAGAGGTGAAATACAGTTACCCTAGCCCAGCCACTTCATAAGTTTGTATAAATATACATACACAAAATTCTTTTTAAAAGTATATAAATATTTGTAAGTCTCTTTTATAAGTATAATTTACTTACACAAGGTGAATTAATGATTACTTGATGAGTAATACTACAGCCAGTCCCATCAATATCTCATCAGAATATTTTACAGGCCAAGTATTAAGTTAAAGCTTGATATAGTGTGGAATCATCAATAAGAGACAAAATAGAAAGTAACTCGTCAAAATATTCATTTAATAATTTCAGTTGTTTACATCACCCATGAAAACACATTCAGAGCAAAAATTTCTATAGTCAGATTAGAATTCCTGCTCTGCCCTCCCTTTGTTTTGCCCTGCAGCATCCTTTCCAAATCCAGTGTATCAAAACAGAAATTGATAATTGTCTATACTGGTCACTTGGACTGTTCAAGGTACAGACACAGGGAATTTGTATGGGATTAACCTGACAGATAAAACCTGTTTCAGTTACCACTACAGGCTCTTTTTCAGGGACTTGTAATGACTTTGAAATGGCAGGGATTTTGGATAGAGTTTTCAAAACAAAAGATTATTTACTGATCTTTAGGAATATAATAAGCCTGAAAGATGGTTAAGTAACAAAAGCTGGTGTGTGCATTGTCTTAATTAAATTGCTAATTAAATCTTAAATATATTTGAGCAACCAATGGTGGGACTTAGAGACATATATTTCTCTGCTGCTGCACATTCTTTTCAAGACTGACTTCTTGTTTTCAACTTTGTATAAATCCATCTCTTTCAAACATGTTTTATCTATCTCAAAGTCTTTGCCAGAAGGTTTTTTAAGATCTTGACGAGGAATTTTAAAGCTGGTCAGACTGTTTTACACAGTTGATCTAGATGGCATATAAAAATCCCATGGCAAATCTTCATTTTGACAACTTGGATAGCACACACTTTAAATAGTTGCTTTGAGATTTCTGCATAATCTAATCTTCAGATTAAATTCTGGAGTTCAACCTCTGGATTCACAGAGCTAGCTGAACAGAGACATTCATCTCACTAGTTTGATTTTAAACCATCTTATTAAAAAAATAATAACAATTGTTCACTCAAAGTCCTAATCATGCTCCTCATTTTGCTGTGACAATAAGTCTTCATAGAACACACGTGGAGAAGACATGCTTATGTTATTGCTTTGGTGGATCTTTCTGAATCAGTTGTTCTCTGCATGGCACCAGACTGCCTAACTAATGGCACTGCAACCTGGCTTTGCATCCTGCTTCCTGTCCTTAGGAAGCTGGGGACAATATTTCACTGTAGCAGCATATTTCTGAGCCTGAGAAGGAGGCAGATACATCAGACTTAAAGTGAGAATTATTTTGAACTAATTGAGTCTCGGATCTTAATGGGTTTAAGTATCAAACTTTTATTAATTATTGATTATTAATGACTGAATAGTGAGACATGTAATTCACAGATTGCCTTGAAATCACCTAGGTAAGGCACATGATTTTTATATGCTTTTTTTTTGAGAGAGAATTCCTACCATGCAAAAGCCACAACTAACAACAGAGTAGTAAATCATCAGTTAAATTTTTCCTTAGAAAAATCCTGACAGAAACTTACCCAAAAACCAAATATTGCTGTTGGCTCAAACCTGTCCCAGAGGGTTTTTGGCTAAAATAGCAGAGCTTTTTAATTATTCTGAAATTGATTTATACACAGATTTATGCAGCTGGGAATTTTGCAGGTCTCTGCACCATGACAAGCAGTTGAATTCTGAGTAATTGCTTCCCTATAACTAGCATTCTGAAAGAATTGGGTTAATTTCTCCTCAGTCTTGAATGAATGTTTATACAAGTATATCTAATATTTGGGATAAAATTCCCATTTTTAAAATGGAATGCCAGAAAAATAAATGGTCCCAAAAATTCTCATGGTAAAAAAAGTACATTTTTTGAAAATCTGTGAATTTCTTGGAGAAACTAATCACACTTTTTTTCATTTAATTAATTTTAAGTATATCGGATACACATTGTAATTTCTGTTATATAATTTGCCTGATATTATATTGATGTGTATCTTGGGAAAGGTCATAAGCAAAAAAATATGGCTGGAGACAGCACTTGGTTAAAATGACTATATTACTTGTATATTTTGGCCTATTTAAAACCTAGATTCAGAATAGAGCTCAAGACAGGTCTCATGAGAGACCGAACAAAATGTGTGTAGTTGACACTCTTCTAACTGATCAATAACTATGTAAGAATCTAAGGAACAGACTTTTACAGGGACTTTTCAGTCCGATTCACACTTGCTGATGCATCCTGAATACCCTGAACATCCCTGATACTTACCTTCTAGTCTTCATTTGTTCTGTTGATTCATGCAGTCCAAATAGGAGCCTTAGGAGAACAGAGCTCTTTACCAGCTCTCACAAGTGGGACGTGTTCCATTCCTGTGTATAACTTTGTCTCTAGGTACATCACAGCCTATGAAAGTTGACAGTGGCACCACAATACAAAAAAGACCTTAAGCCATTAGACATCATCCAAAGGAGGGCCACAAGGATGGTGAAGGGCCTTGCAGGGAAGCCGTATGAGGAGCAGCTGAGGTCACTTGGTCCGTTCAGCCTGGAGAAGAGGAGACTGAGGGGAGACCTCACTGCAGTTACAGCTGCCTTGTGAGGGGAAGGGGAGGGGCAGGCACTGATCTCTTCTCTGTGGTGCCTGCTGACAAGACCTGAGGGAACGGCCTGAAGTTGTCAGGGGAGGTTTAGTTTGGATATTAGGAGAAGGTTCTTCACCGAGAGGGCGGTTGGGCACTGGAACAGGCTCCCCAGGGAAGTGGGGACAAGAGTTGTCAGGAAGCATGACAAGAGTTCAAGTGTTTGGACAATGCTCTCAGCCACATGGTGTGACTCTTGGGGTGCCCTGTGCAGGGCCAAGAGTTGCACTTGATGCGGGTCCCTTCCAACTCAGCATATTTTGTGATTCTGTGACCAGAACCGAATCGAATTTGAAGAGTAGCTGTCCTTTATTTTTTACTGTATTACTGTAGTGAACTGTATCTTCATCCCAAAAGCTAAAACAGAAATGTTTTCACCATATTAAGTATAAACTAGGAAAGAATATTCTTGTTACATGTAACATGAGCCTGCCTTTTATATTTAATATATCCAGCAATAAATTGCCATCAAAATCCATAAAAATTAGTTTGTAATTAAGAAGCAGCTTTGATTCCATGAGTAGGTTATTTCTAAGTGTATGCATATACTGATCAATAGTCAGTAGAGCTCTTTCCCTTCGTGCCTACACAGCCAAAACATCCAACATTTAAGCGTGTTAAGTTCAACACACACTTCAGCAGCAGTTTGCTTAAAAATACGCAGGTAGAAGACAGGCCAACAAAGGTCAAATGAATTCAAGCACTTCAACTGAGGAGCTAAGGACAAGAAAATAAATGTTGCTCTTCAACATGGCTGTAAAGTAAAGCAATGTAGGGAAGACAAGATTATCGAAAAGGGCACCCTGAGTGGATTGCTCTTATGTCAGTGTGTAGCTCATTTTCACATTAAACTACTGAGTTAATGAATAAAAAAAGACTACCTACAAATTATAACAGTGCATTTAATGAATTGTAGGATGCTGAAAACACCATAATTTTGCATCTGAAATGTTGGATATAATGTTAGAGCAATGAAGAATTATAACTTGACCAGGCATATCTTAGAATACAAATGAAAAGAGATGACTTACTACAAATCCTATCAATGATACAACATTATTTAAGTCAATTTTAGGGACAACATTTTAATTAAAAATAAAGAGAACACTTGGCTGTCTTGAAAAATGAATAAACTTACGGTTTGACCTGTATAATCACAACTAATTGTTTTGACAACCATTAATGCCACCATAAGGAACACAGTGGTTTTATGCTCATCACATTTAATAGAGGAAGATGTATGTGGTCATTCATTTGGAGTTGTATTATTCCTTCATTTTGATTATAACTTTCCCAAGTAGCATCCAAATTTGACACATAGAGATTTTGAATGTGCAGATCTGTGGTAGTGAATTTTTTTTACGTAAAATTCACAGAAGGGGAGTTTGGTTTAAATGCTGAACACATTACCTGAACAACCCCAGGAGACATCAACAGAGTATTTAATAGAAGCATGGTTCGGTAAGCAGAGTAGAATCTGCCTTGTCCCTTTTCTCTCCTTTTGAATGTAGAGAACAGTCTATTCTTACAACACTTGAAATATCTAAATCTTGGCACACTGTTACAGTAAAAGGAATCATTCACTGTACATTTGCTGGAAGTAGCCCTCCTGTTACCATTCATGTGAAATCCCTTATATCCACTAAGATATAAACACATTGGTTTAGTCTGCATCTGTATTTGCTAGACAGGTAAAAGGTGACAATGAAAAGAAAAGAAAGAAGGCAAGAGAGAAGGTACAGCAGTCTAAAGCAAAATCCGAAATCGAGCTGAGGACCATCCTGCCTTACCTGCTACCACTAGCACTTTTTAGTAGTCCTCTACAAAATCCTCCTCTTCCTCTTTCTCCTTTTTTGACTGCTCCCTTAGATATCTATTACCCTTCCATTGTCTCTGCATCTCTATCCTGCCTTCTGTACCCATCTTGGTTCTTGCTCCTCTCTCATTCATACTCATAGCCCATTTCCCTGCTCACTCCCCTCATTCCTTCCTGTTTCTTTTCTACCCCAGTCTTTCCCTGCCTTCCTGATACCACCAACCCACGCTGCCCACTCTCTTTACGAGTGCTCTTTTCTGTTGCCTCTCAGTTTTCTCATTTCCTTTTTTTTCTGGACTTTTTACTTTCTTCCTCACTCTGAATTTTCATTCCGTTTTTTATATTGTGTTCTTATTGCTTGTCTAACTTCTTCATCAAGGTTCTGCCTGTTATCTTCCTTTTACGTCCTTTATCAACCCTTTATGTTTTTATTCCCTGTCCCCATTCTCTACCAATAACTACACAGGTTGTTTTCCTCTTTTTCCCTGTTATCTTCATTCTTTAGTAGAAAACCATTGAAATATAGGGCAGATTTTATCAGCACAGTTATGTTGCAGACCTGGTCCCCTCTGTTAAATAGTAATTTCCATTTCAGTGTATGTAGCCTTTTACTACTAATTCCTTTGAAGTGTGAAATCTATTGTTCTGCTAAAATACTGGAGTAATGCATTGTAGGGGGGAAAACCTATCTGTAATGAAATTTTAACTCTCTAAATCAACATCACAATGTTGGACAGCTATGTAAATAATGAGTTATTTATGCTACCTGTCACTCTACCTTATCTAGAAAATAATTCATTAGTTCTTATACGCAATTGTGCCTGGTATGTATTTTGATGTGTGATAACTGTAAAACATTATCAGTGTTAGGAACTGTGCATACTCACATCATTTTCCACTTTAATGGAGCTGAAAGTGCTGAGAACAAAGCCTCACAACTGATGCAAATCTTGTGATAAACACAAAGTTTGAAGGATGCTGTGCATGAGAGAGACTGCCCAGCCTTGTTTCAGAGCCTTGTTTCTGTAAGCACCCGAAAACAAGAAGGAAAAAATATCTAGTTTTTGGAGTTGATTAGGCTTGTATCTAACTGGTTACAGGTGTTCTTTGTGTGCATTAAAACTGAGCAGTCAGAGAATGAGAAGTATATTGCAGCAGTTTGCTAAATATTTGTTGTAACTACATTTTCTTTCCTTCTATTTAAAAAACCCACCATAATCTAGACATTCTGAGTAATTTTATATGTTTGCAGAGACTAAAAGTTTGCTGCATTCTTGGAACATATGCTCAAACAGTTTTATCATCTACCCCTAGTTTTCTTCTTTCCCATGTCTGTTTGCTTACAAATGTTGTCTACACTAGGAAGCACTAGGAAACCTCTGTTAAACAGGTCATGGAAAAGGATAATATCAACTTTCAAACTGTGACTACATATGTGGGAAAAGATCTCTATGTCTCCCTGTGCAAAGAATACGGGCTATCTTGGCTCATTTTGTCTTTGCACATGAGATGAGGTAATCAGGAGAGCAGTTTGTGCTGTGGAAGGACATGCCTGGATGAGTTCCACATCCACTTGCTGGCATGAGCTGCAAAGCCTGCTCCACATTTCCTCTGCTCCACACTCACTGGATGCAGTTACTTTTCTCCAATGCTGCATCTGTAAGAAAAAGACTGATTAGGATGCGAAGAGGTAGTGCAACAACATCAGGGCTGCAGATTTCTGCTAAAATTTAACAGTAAGGGGAATGTTGAGTGGAATGGCAGAACAGAATTCCCATGTGTTGTCCTCTGGTGAATGTAGTCTCCTCTCCCACTGCCCATTTTAGCTGCCCATTTAGAAATATCCAAA
The DNA here is from genome assembly GCF_017639235.1 of Corvus kubaryi. Lineage (NCBI taxonomy): Eukaryota > Metazoa > Chordata > Aves > Passeriformes > Corvidae > Corvus > Corvus kubaryi. The sequence continues at coordinate 507,121 of NW_024582083.1, read as the reverse complement.
TGTCATACAGTTGATGCCAAATCTTAGGAGTGTCATATACCTCAGGGGATAGATGGCATACATGCAGAATCTTGGGAATGCTATATATCCCAGGGGACCAGGATCAAGATGGAGCTGGTCCAAAATGCTCTGAATCCCATGAGGTTTTTTATATGCACTCTGACACCAATTTATAGAGGTAAGAACTTTACACAAAGTAATTATACTGTATCTTAAATATCCTGATTGGATTTCTTCAATGTCACCCCACCTACTGTGTTAAAAGTATAATCAAGCCAAAGAATCTAACCTGGAAAAAGAGAATAGAGAGGCAAGTTATTGAAATGATAATTCTCCTGAACAGCAGCAGAAATTACTGGCTTCAGTAAGACAATTTCAGTCCATAGTCTTTATTTTGAAATACACTTCTAGGCTTGTTTGTGGCTTTCATTTACAAAAGTTGAAATATTTACTGTACAAAAATTATTCAACAAAGAATTGTTTTTCTCTTACACTTTCTATTACAATGGGAATGGTGCAGGAACTTGTGCCACCCCTCTACAGAAGTGTATAAAATGAAATTTTCTGATATGTGAAGCATTTTTGAGATTTTGAAGATTTGTTGATTTGCCTTCATACTCTTTCTCAAGAGAGATAAGAATGTAATTTCAAATTAATGAAATTAGTAGCATAGCAGGTTCCCAGTATCTCAGCTACCTATGGAAGAATCAGATAGAGCAGAGATAAAAGATTTACAGGATGTACTAAAACACCTTTGTTTTCTTTAGTGTGAGGGTGCCTCGAACAAACAAAAGAAGTACAACTATATTTCAATAGAAATGTACAAAAAATTTTATTTTTTGGAATTAGTATTTTGTTTCCCAAGGTCTACTCTTGATTCTAACCTGCCTTCTCTTGAGTAGGTGTGTAATCCTTTTTGTGTAGCCATGCAATCCTGCATGGCCCAAGACAGTGAGCAACTTGCAGAGTGCACAGGATTGTTCTCTCACTTTGAGTATCTTGTGTCTTTTTTTGCCTCCAGTCCAACAAAGCTCCACGAGAATACTTCTGTAGATAACTACTGTAAGTTTGTGTGTCATTGTTTTAATTTTTACAGGATGCGCTTTTTCAAAAAAATACGTGAGTCAAATCTTTCTCACACCATTTTCACACTCATGCAGCAAAATTAAACTGTCACAAAATGTTTCTCTGCTTTCTCTGCTCTGAAATGGAGAACTACATCTATTTCTCCTTTCATCTGTTGCAAAGATGCAAAACGCCCTGAGGTTCAACACAGAGATTTAAAACCATAAGGAGTTTCTTGTGAGCTCAGAAATGGTTCTTATGTGTGTGAATATATGTATGCATGTGTGTAGGTGCATCCTGTGAGAAATGAACCTGAAGGAAAAAACTTAGCATGGGATTTTCTGGGTTAGCGTCTGCTTTGCACAAAGGGGCAGCCTTATGCACCGTTTCTTGTTTTACCCAGATGTTTGTACGAACTCCCATGCTCCCTGTGGAACAAGGTCGTGATGTCGGTCAGTTCCTGGTCAGTAAAAACTCATCACTTCACTTTTCCCCTTCTTTTGCAATAGTGCCCTGGTGTTTTTCAAGTGCCTTCTGCTATGCACTAGATAACACACAGCATTAAAGGCAATCATTTTTAACTCAATGACTTCCTCCCACCATTCTGTTCTGCTTGAGATAGGAGACAGAACTGTTTTCATATTTTTCTGACTTATTGTCAGCTGAAGTTGAAGTTATTATAGGCACCTCAGTAAATGTACAAATGTCTCTGCTATACTCTCCTTGAACCCACGAAGTACCAAAACCTAGACATCCTGGGAGCACCACTTTTTTTTGTTCATATTTAGAGTGATGAAAAATTAGGATGGTTGGCTTAAGTAACAGTAGGAAATATCTGTGTGAAAAGTCATCTACTGTTTTCTTCATCTGTGCAGGATGAACTCTGCTTTCCATGATGAATCATTTTGTTGCTTTGCAGTTTTTTCCTCATATCTCACAAGATCCCACGCAAGCTTTAAAAAACTCACCAAGAAGGAAAAAAAAAGCCAATTTAAATAACATACCCAAGGCTTATTTTCCTCCTCCATTTGCTATGAAATCCCAGCAAAAAAAAAATTATGTATGAGCAGTTTCCTATAAATCTCATGCTAACTAGCTGTTAAACAAGAGGACTAAATTCCTAAGGACGAGAGCATGCAAATACCCTAAAGAAGTTACTTTTTTCTGAGAGATCTTACGAAGTTCAAGGAAACTTTCTAAAGTTTCAAAGTATTTTGAGACAGAATATCTTCTTGAAGTATCCATGCTGCTGCTAGGCAGCAGTCATAAATTGCAGAAGGCATAGATTTTCAGTTCTCACACCATTTTTATGTCTGACAGAATAACTCTATCTGTTATATCTTGTTGCTACCCAAGAAGATTTACTGAGGTAAAAAGCATTGTATCCCTACTGAAAGAATACAGAATACACTGACTATATATATATATATATATGTCCTATCTAAAGCAGTTTATATTTTTTCAGGAGGCTTATACAGTGTATTTTGTCCTGACTTAAGTGATAAATTTTTGAAAGTTCTCAGGAATAATGAACTGGAAAATGTATTTTCCCCATAAGGCTCTAGCATATTTTTAGCTGGTGGTTTCAGGATTCTATAAATGATACACATTTTTAGCAGGTATAAAGCAGTTTTGGAGACTGAATGGTAATTGCAAGCCGTGCACCGAAAGATGAGATAAAAAAATCCTACATACTTTTTCCTAAACTTTTAGTGTTGTGATATTTTGTCAGAGGGTCTGAAAACAGCCAGGACCAAAATGCCTTAGGATATTCCCCGGGGGATGTGCCTGAGATAATCATAATTTTGATGATAGTAATCTTCACCAGCAAGATAAGTTTCTAGGAAAGAATTGGTTAATCCTCTTGTGCATTACAATATGTGGTGAATAAAATTATTGTTCTCAGCTGTACCTACTCCTGCCCTTTTCCTGTCCCCATAAAGGTGACTGGAACGATACCTTTTGGGAGGTAAAATAAACTAAGACTAACTTTTGATTAAAATGTACAGTATATAGCTTATGTTGGTGTCAAGATGAGGTGGTTAATATAGTTAAGTGACAAATAAGAACTGAGATTTTTTGATTAAACTGTTTTATTTGAAAAAGTGAGGGGAAATACTTCCCCTCATTTTGTAACTTCTCCTACTGTCTTTTCAAAGAAAATATACTTCTTTTGCCTAGGAGCCGATTCTCTTGTGTAGCATCTATTTATCATAAACTAAAGAAAAATTAGAGAAAAGACATTGACCAAGAAAATTAAGATTTCTTAGCTTTACTACAGTTCTCTTAACTACTAATGTAGATTTGTCACCATCCCTGGAGGTATTTAAAAGTTGTGTAGAGCTGGTGCTTAGGGACAACATAGTGGTGGACTTGGCAGTGTTGTTTATCATTGTACTTGATGATCTTCAAGGTCTTTTCCAACCTAAATGATCCTATGATTGTGTACAACTTATTTCACAAAATATTTTGTTTATTTTTCCTCTGCACACATCCCCACAAATCACTCAGTTGTTGGGCGGCATTTTAATTTTTATGCCTTCTTCAGTGCCTGCTTGTTCTCACTGCTAAAATATATATTTTGTCATATAAAGCACAGTTTTATAGGAAATACTTAAAAAGCTAAATGCCAAAATGGTCTTGAAGGCATGACAGTTTTTCAACTAGACAAATGTGCTTTCTGTATTTTTCCATCTACGTCTCTTATGGAAAGATGAGAATGTTAAACAGCAGTAAGAAAAAGGCCATATGGAATAGCTGCCTTGAGAATTATTCTTGAATAGTTTTGCCCTGATGAGGTATTTCTTCAATACATCAATAAAATGCAATTTCTCTGAGGTGGTTGCTTTTCATCAAATGCTGCATTCCAGGAAGTAATCTCTGCTTGGTTGCAGCTGAATGATTTGGGGAGGAGAATGTTAGTGGATAGGCTACAGAGTTCTCCCAAATTAATTTTTATAAATATGGTTGATAAGAAGGCAACTTTTCGAATTTCAGACACAGTCCAAGAAAAAGCATATAAAAAATTTAGATGATTAAACTATTTTTTTGTATTTACTAAGCTGCGTTGCACATACATTTCTCCAACATAAGTTATAGTGTGATGAAGTCAAAGACGGATTTTTACAAGCAAGCTATTGCTTGAAAAATGGTTTGATGTGAAATATGCCCTGAAAAAAATTCCTACCTGGCCTTTTAAATATCTTATAATCAAAACATAAATAGATTTTAATACTTTAAGTAAAACTGAGGCTACATTTCAAATGGCATATTGTACTGTGTCCCAAAAGAGGCTCTGGCTGACTGAGGTAATTAATACAGGTTTGCTCAAAGTAACCCGATGTACTACTGATTATTTAATTTAATAATGTCTTAATTTTATAGCACAAACCAGAAGCAGTGATGGCTTTACTTACAATTAATTACTTACAATTGATCTCTTTTTGATCTCTCATGCTTTCCTTCTTCCATATTCACTCTTTTCCCCTTACTGCTCTATTGGCTTTTCCACCAAATTAATGCCAGTCTTATCTCAGCCATGACCTCTGTTTCCTATTCTTCTAGCAATTCCACCTTCCTGTACGTAGCTAGAAATTCCCACATGATATCACAAGAAGTGCTTAAGAACAGGTAAGATGGTTATGCACTTTCTTGGTTTAGAGGATTAGTTTATCAAACAAAGATGCCTGATTAGTCTGTCATCATATAGCAATGAAAAACTGATATAATATTTAATCCTTTTTTCCTATTTACTTTTATATTACTGCACACAATATATCTGAGACTTGCCTACTACTAAGGTCACATTAAAAGACATGTGGGATCACGTTCCCTTTTTTCAGCTATAATTTCTATGCTTACTGTTTAATAATTCTATACCTAGTTCCTGATTTGGTAGATTTATTATTAGCCCTAATAGGTGATTTAAAATTATACTAGATTCATTTATTGTCTTGAGATGGAGAGTCTATGGTATTGTCAAGAGACATAAAATCCTCTTCAGTTTGATCTTACTGTATAATAATTTGGTTTTCAGTGTTATTAAACTATTTGCCCTTGCACCTTTGACACCCCATTGGGCACCATAATCCTTATGAAAAACTGATACAAAGTTTTAATTTCAATTCAAATCATAAACCTCAATTAACTTCAGGTTCTAGGCTCTTTACTGAAAAAATGCCCCAGTTCTTTTTTTCTTATTATTTTCTTTAGTAAATTGACCACTTTCTTTTAGCTTCTTTCACACAGTTCAGTTCAGCTTGTTCTATAGTTACTTCACTTTCCATATTCAGCTTTCATGGCACACTCTTTTTTATTTTTTTTAGTATCCTTTTTTCCATTACAATATATTTCACTATCTGTTTGTTGAGATTTTCAGTCTTCATTTAACCAATTTTTGGTTTTAAAATTTATACTTTGCAAATGTAGATGTTTAATTGATAATTTTTTTCCTCTCTGTACTAGTGTTGACGACCATTTAGATCTTTTCAATATAATGCAAAATTCTCTCTGGCTATTTACTTTCTTGAAACAATATATTTGCTCTGCCTCTTCCTATATGGCTTAATGGCAAAACAGGATGTCAGTATAAGAGTCAGGAAACAATACATATGTGTGTATATTTTCAGGTGTAGTAGGAATGTAAAACAAATAACTAAATTATGTGCATTTTCCAGGTGCATAGTAGATGGAAAAAAGATTAAAATAACAAAAAAATCACTTTTTCTTCTTTATTCTAGTAACTGTTTGATTCTTTCCCCCCATGAATAATATATTGGTGATACTTGATACCTCTATGGGAGAGAAAATTCAAATACTTTAGATGTATAAAATTTATTCTGTTCTACCCTGAAAAGTATTAGCACCCTGAAAAGTATTATTACTCTGCATGTTGACACTAGAAATCTTTTGCCTCCCCTAGGTCCAAATAACTTGCAAACAATGAAATGAAATTAGTTAATCACTTGCCGCTGAAATAAATATAATGGAGCACACCTGGGAATTTTTGTATTAATGTCTGGGCTTGGATCAGGAGTGTGCTTTTGAAACACATTTCTTGCTCATTCTCCCCTATTGAGCCTTGGCTCACATCTCACAGCAATCTTGGACCACACGCAGTGAATCTCTTTGGGATAAAATTAAACTGGAAGCTGTGATCTGTGAGCCCATGAAGTGCACTCCAGATACAACTGGGCATGCAATCCACTGCACCATGTCCAAGATAAAGCAGCTCTGGTGTGCAGAGTACAGACCTCAGCTCTTCAGCTCCGTTGTTCACTTCCTCCTGGCCTAGATTATGAACTAAGGTAGGCAGAGATGCTGATCCTTTGGAAAGCAGAAGCACAAAGTTTATTTTAAAAAATCCAGGAAGGAAACATTTCATAGGAGACTAAAACACTCAGTGTTAGCCTCATGACCATATTTCTGTTCTTCCAGAACACTAAGCTGTTTTCTGAGGTGCACTATAGGCTTTCAGAAGCATTACTTTAATTATGATCTTGTTTGAAAAAAACTGGAACTTTCCCTATTCAGTTGAATGAAAATATTGATAAGTGAAGTACTTACTTGATATCTGTATTTTCAACATTAGATTTAATGGGCACCAGTATTTAATTTTATGTTCTTAAAGTAAAAATGCTTTTTCAAGCTCTTCAGGTCAGAGAAGGTGTAAGAGTGAGTAGAAGAAGGTAAGTGCAGGAAGGGAAACAAAATCTCTAAGTGATATGCTATGTTTAAAACAATTCCTGCATCCTAAAAATCTCTGTAGCAACATATTATTTTAAAAATGGAATCTATGAAACATCTAATAATCAAATTAAATGAATTAATTAAATTGAATTGCATGGTAGTCTAATTATAAATGGATGCAGACTAGAACTACCACCTCTGAAAGGTATTTGAAGCCTGAATATAAACGTTTGTAGTTCTGTATTATCTGAAGTGTGAGATAAGTACAAAAACAAGTAAAAACATGATCAGGAATAGAAAGATTTTTTTTTTTTATATAAGATCTTGCTTAGATTAGCAGCTTTATTCTTTTTGAAATGAAGGATTGGTAGCTAGAGAATACTGCCTGAACTTGAAAGAGTATACAGATTGTTTCATGGTCTGGGTAAAATCTTGATTATATTGCTATCTCATTCACCTTATTCACCTATGTCTGTATCAGTGGCATGTATGTTGTGAGAAAAAAAAAATCACAACAGATTAGAACAGTGACAGTTGTAGGGAATAGATTGCTTTCTAGATTTTTGGAATATAATATTTTGGGGAAATTCTGTAACACTACTGACTGACCATCTGTAGGGCTACTGAGAAATGTACTGCAAGATCAAAGCAACTTAATTTTTATATTGATCAGAGCTTTTAATTCTTCAGAATAATTTGTCCTTTGATTGTGAGTTGTGCTTTTCTTTCTGTCATGGGGTTGAAAAAAATGTACAAAAAACCCTCATAGAGTTGCAGCGATTATTTACAACATAAAGTCCTCAGAGATTATTTACAATGTCTTCAATTGTTCAAATGTACACATAGTGTGTTATTTATTATTTCTATTGCTCCTCTGAGTGATCAGTGGTCTTCCTTACTGACCATCATTTATCAGTGATCCTGCACTTCACTTTTACAACCTTCTAGATAATGAAAAGCAGTTTTTAACCTCCAGGATGAAACACAGCACAGTCAAGGCTTCACGCTGCCATTCTGGGGCAGAGGGGAGGTGGTCAGCCTGCCCCTAGTGCTGCCCAGGAAGGGAGCAGCTGTCAGAGGATGTGGGAATCCTCATGGGGATTTTGTGGAGAGGAGAGGCTGACTGGCACATCTGGAGGGTCAGTGAGAGACTGGGGGAATGTGGAGGAAGGCTGGAGGCCTCGAATTCTGATGGAACAGGAGCAGCTGCTTGTCTGCCCACAGACCTGTGGCTGCAGGCTGGGCTTGGTGAAAGCCAAGGTGCAGGGGTGCAGGAAAGGCAGGTCCAGGACTGCAGACATGGGCTGCCTGGGTCAGAACCATGCACCAACACAAAGAACCCTCACTCCTGGTTATGGGGCTGGAACTTGGACCTGCAGGGGACCTATGGTCCTCTGCAGACCTGATCATGTCACCTTCAGAGGTATTTTTCTGGCCAGAGGCTCAGATCCAAGACTCTGAAGAGAGACTGCAGAGGTTTGTGGGGCCCTCAGACTGTTCATTTTCCTCTGTGCCTGTGTGGGCGCCAGTGATAATGCCTGGGGAGAGCTCAAGCTTACCAAGAGTGACTGCAAAGGTCTGGGGAATGCAGAGAGGTTGGGAGGAACCTGTTTGTTCAGCCTGGGGAAGAGAAGACTTTGGGGAGAGGAGTAACACCTAACAGCAATTGCCTGGTATGCACAACAAGGTCATCAAGAGGGATCCAGGCCCTTCAGAGCAGGGCAAGGTGGGAGGATGTGAGACAAGATTGTAAGCTGAAATTCAAGACTTGGGTGGAATAGATAGAAAACCTTTTCCCTCATGGTGAAAAGTCAAGCGCTGGAATAGGTTGCCCACAGAGGTTGTGCAGTCTCTGTCTCAAAAGTTTTCAAGACCTGAATGTGTAAAGAAAGACCTGAGCAAAGTTGTCTGACCGTGTAGTTCACCGTTCCTGAGCAGGAGGTTGGACTAGAGAGGTTCTGAGGTGCCTTCCAACCTGCAAGCCTGGTATTGAATCACGATCCTATGTACTGTGTAGGAGTAAAAAGTAAAACAAAATCTCTGAAATGCAACAGGATAGAAATGATGTGGCATGCCAAGTGCTGTTAGCTTAATCTGTCGTGTGTTGTCATATCACAATGAGCCATAACGTAATATGACTGAAGCAATCCAAAGGTACCTACAATTTACCTCACAAGGTGATAGATTTGATGGGAAGTATGAAATTTGTCTGGTTTTCTGCAAAGTGAAAAGCATCTTTAGAACAGCTTCTATTCTAAATACTTTAAAAACAGATTTACTGTTACAAAGAGAAACCCCTGCAAGCTTTCATATTTGCTGCAGGATTTAAGTTGCAGCCTTCCCCAATGTAGCATGTTTTCAGTGCTGCCTATTAGGGATGTTTTCAGCTGAACAGTTTGTTCTGGCAGGAAAAAAAAGTCACTTCTCGCAAAGTAAAAGGTTTCTCTTGACTCTGTGAGCAAAGCATTACATAGACTAAAATTTGGGCTCCTGTTAGGGAAAAAAAAACCCACCAAATTTCATTGGTTTCACAGGAATAGTTTGCATTTAATGTTCCTATTGAATCAGCATTGCCCTTTCACCAGAGTTGCAAAGAACAGACCAAGTACACCACCTGAAAGTTACTGTAAATGTGTAGCATTGAAAAATTATTTTTTTCTTGCACTAAGTAAGTGTCAATACGACAAGTTCAGGTTCCACGGTAATCTTTAAATTTGCTTTCTTTGGGGAACCTGGTAGACTCTGTGTGTCATTGTTTGGATCTGTGAGGAGCAGTTTAAGACCAAGGCATGGAATCTTGACATATGGATGATTTCAGCTTACCTATAGGTGGAGCAGAGTGCACATACCTTCCTGCATGATAAACTCAACAGCTGCATACCAGCTGGCCAGTTACACTGTATGCTCACAGCATGCCCACTCTCTTCTTTTCATTAAATGAGTGGGAGAGACTTTGGCATTTAAAACATGTAGAGATCTTATGTGCCTGTCCCTTACAGGCAGTGGAAATTCAATTTTTGTGCATCCTTGAATGACTGAAGGGCTAATCACAATATTAGATGGTCTTGTGTGTTTCTGGACGGTAGAACAAACTGACTGAAGTTGCCATGAGTTATGGTAACATGGAACTTACCCCAGCAAATTTTAATTCTTTTTGTGATGGTAGATGGATGTATACATCATCTGCATGTTATTACTTAGATATAATAAAGAAATTACCCAGATAGGATTATGCATACTGTAGTCAGACTTATTTGTTTCTTCAGGAAACAGTTTGATGATTCAGAGGATCTAAAGGACCCTATATAGGCATGCTGTAACCCATGCACTCAGAAGTTCAGTCCTAATAACTAATTGTTAGCTAAAACAATTAGTGTATACATTAATTTTCTTGTGCGTATGGGCAGAAGATAGCAGAAAAGTCCTGGAAGTTTTCAAAGTTACTTGTGCTCAGAATTTTATGCATTCTTTACTGATTCCAATATACATATTTTAAACACCCAAGACAGGAATTTGTAGTAATTTAACCTCCTATGATTTCTAAGTTTATAGGGAGCACCTTACTCAGAAATTCAGACTGGACTTACCAAGAGCATGCCATACAATGTGTAGGTATGATTGGGTATATGTTTTTCTTATTTATGAGAATTCCAGCTGTTTCATGCAATTCTTTGACAATCTCAGAGCACCCACTCACCCTTTCACAAAACCACATAGGTACAAAACATTATTAGTCAGTAGTTGCTCAGTGTAATCACCAGAAATGCTAATGCTTTCTTCTTTCCTAGATGCCTGTAACATGCTAGGAAGATCAGCTATTTTTGTGACTTGAATGACTAAACTGACTGGATCACTAATAAAATACAAGGTGACAAAACACAAACAGAAAATATCTGTGGGTGTTTAATTGGAGGATTTCTCAGGATTTACATTTTAGTTAAAAGCAGAAGCAGGACCTCAAAGGGAACAAATAACTGCTAGGATGCCTACACAGTGATTGCCAGGGTTGAGGTATTCTGAATAAAAATCATAAGAATAAATTTCCCATTTTTCAGATAAGTGGGGTTATTGTATTTTCTAGTTGGCTTTTTTCCTAATGAAGGAGTTTTGGAAGGACACTTATTTTGATGTGGAACAAATTATAAATCAAATCAGTTGAACTTAAGAAAATAGTTCTGTACTTCCCAAGTAACTCCTCACTGAAAACCACCCAGTGCCCGAGCTGCCCTTGTGCACCCCGCCTGCCTGCCAGTGCACCTTGACTCAGATGTTTTCAGCACTCTTCTTTTTCCCTTCAGCCCATACCTGAAATGCCAGGAGTCCACTCCCTCCATGTTTCCTGTGCTGTTACTGGAGAGAGATGGGCTGATGAAACCTGTTCTCTGGCTAGTGGCAACCAGCCCAGCCAGTGGCTGCAATCTCAGGGCTCATGCAGTGACTGCCCAGGAGGCCCTGATATCAAGGGCCCAAATTTTGGTCTCTTGTAGTTGAAGCACTGAGGGTACTGAATTCAGCAACTGAACTTTATTAAATATGTGGGAAACCAGAGATGGTGGGACCTCTAGACCTGATGAAATTTGAATGTGACTGGTCAGTGGATTTAACAGGTTTGCGGATTTCTATGAAAAACATTTCTGGGATGTTTCTAAGCAAAATATCTGGGATCAAGTTAAGATGCCAGTAAAGATGATTGGAGAACTGGAGCATCTCTCTTATGAGGAAAGGCTGAGGGAGCTGGGCCTGGTCAGACTCAAAGGGACAGCTGAGAGAGGAACTCATCAATGCCTACCAGTATCTGAAGGGAGGATGCCAAGAGGATGGAGCCAGGCAATATGAGCAATAGGACAAGAGGCAATGGGGCAGAAATATGATGTGCAGGAAGTTCCAATTGAGGAAGAACTTCACTCTGCGGGTGACCGAGCACTGGAACAGATTGTCTGGAGAAGTGGTGGAGTCTCCCTCACTGGAGATATTCAAGGACTGTCTGGACCCAATCCTGTGCCATAGGCTCTGGGATGACTCTGCTTGAGCAGGGAGGCTGGACCAGACCCACTGTGGTCCCTTCCAAGCTTGCCCATTTTGTGATTCTGTGATCCTGTCTCCTGTTTTTCTAACAATAAATGTGAAATGGTCACAGCTGAAGAAGTGATGAAAGAGCAGGCATGGTTCTTCACACACATGTGCACTAACATTCAGTCTATGTGGGAAGCTTGCTGTGTTGGGAGGAGGAAAGAGGAAATAATGTTTTCCAATGTGTAGGCTTGTAGTGTCTGGAAAGCAACAGTTTGTTGTAATGGGTGATTCAATGGACCTTCTCTGAAGCAGTAGCCATGGCAACCCCTTTGCGCTGGACTAGTAGCTCTAAAAACCATGAGAGCTGAATGAATTTATCCAGGATATTTGTATGCATTTGCTAAATTCATGAAGATTTCATTTCATGTTTCAAAATTAAGTTTCTAGTATAGGTATTTAAACGCATTCAATTGTAAAGATATAAGGGCATTATGTATTTTTAATCTGATAAATCTAGCTCTAGCACTTTTCCCAGCCATGTATATTCTGGTGTTTGTTATTAACTGAATTAACATTCAATCTGTCAAGCAACTGAAAAAGGAATCCAACTTGTAATTTTCTCAACCCACTTCTCTGTGTATAACTCCTTGTGAAACTGTCTCAGGATGTCACTTACTGGCAGTCACCATTCAGTATTGTCCACAACTTCTGTAATGTGAACCTTCTGTAATGTGAAGCCCTTACTCGTCCTTATGATCCCCTGCCATATGAAAATTACATTAGTGTTGATGCATGCAACCAACCTGTAGAAAATCTACCTTATTACTGATTACTAGAGCTGCCATTAAAAAAGGAGCCCTGAAGTGAATGAACAGAAAGTAGTTCTATTTTTCCTGGTGTTGTACATGTAGTACGAACAAAGGACCAGAAATATTCTGAACATATTAGTTCTGATAATCCATTTCTTTTATGTTATGTTTCTAGTGTTTTCTGCTTTGTGCAGGAGGTAACCAGCAGAAACACTTCTGTATTTTATTTAATACAATTACCATTGAAAGAAAAAAATTTGAGTCTATTGAAAACATCCCCACTTCACTCCAAAAACAATCCTTGAGGTAAGATTGTATTTTTATGAGACATTTTTCATGTTTTACTCTCTTGAGGTCAAAGAATCTTCAGCACACAATTGTCTTTATCATCCAAAAGTAATTTACATTTAACAGGAATATTTAATTACTTCATTGCTTAAAAAATAAAACCCCAAATCAAATACAGTGATTTATGCCTAATCTGACTGAAAGTTTTGCTTTTAGTTATTCCCTATAATGAGCTAGAGATCAACCACTGTTTGAAATTCTTAGTTTCAGTTTTATTTTTTATTTTCCTAATACTCTTTAATGGTTTCTACTGTAATCAAGAAATGGAAAACAATTATATTTAATGGTGGAAACCCCTTTATTTACAGGTAAAAAAACGAAACTTTCAGAATTCTTCATCTTGCATCTGAAGTAAATATACAACAAATTTTTTAGCTTCAGATCTTTTTTCTATACCTAGGCAATATCTCATCTATGTTTTTATTTTACTTCCATATAAATTTAAAGGTTTTGCCTTCAGAAACGTGCATTCCCCACTCATGCATTCAAGTGATAGCTGCATGGAGTGGCTGAGTTGGAAATTTAAGATCTCAGTTGTCAGCAGAAATAAAAGGTCACCTTTCATTTTGTGGAGCAGGATTTTGAGGGCTAAAGATGTCTGTGGTGGATATTAGGCTGTGTTTCCTTGTTTGTTAGAGCTTATGTAATGTGAAATCACTTGCTTTGACTGTTCCTTACATGTTCTGCGTGACAGTGATGTTGATCGTAAAACCTTCCAGAAAATATAGGAGAGGAAAATGGGCAGGGAGGCATGCAGAAAGCTACTGCTGATTGTGCTCCTTCACCAGTCAACATCTGTTAAAAATAATCCAGCCCCAAAACAACCAAACTTGAAACTGGATTCTAAGTTTTAAACAAACTAATCTGTTTGTGTGTGCTCATGGGCATACCAAGTAGGGATTCTTCAGGGCTCTCCTTGAATCTGAAAAATATAATGAATTGGCACGTAACAGAAGTTGACAACTAATTTTTTAGCTGATATTTGTCTTCTAATAGCATAGAAAACTCCCACATAGGATTTACTGTAGATAATACAATGCAATTCCTATCCAAGTATTTTATGGACAAAGTACCGTCTTGTGGGGATAGCTCCATACCACCTGAATTAGAAATTCAGCATAGAAAGCTTTGTGCTATTAAAAAAGCACATGTATGTAGGGTCCATGGCTTTGCATATGATAAAAGTCAGATCCATCCTCCACCTGGATATCAGTGTCTGACAGAAGAAATGTCCTACAGGACCAGAAACATGGCATGTTTGATCATTTGCTTCAAATTTGGGACCATAACAGCTCCTGTGACCACAGTAGCTACAATTATAATGCCTTTATTCTGAATTTTTGTTGCAGGAAACTGCAATATACTTTAGTGTGTATTGTGGTAATGCAAGTCACATTTTCTTAGCATCAAAATTATTTACTGATTCCTTTTTGACCTAGCCTGGTTTTGGTTTTTATTGCATGTGAATGAAACGTTTTGATTTGATATAAAGCATGGGAGGTAATACATTGGAGAGGCTATGCTGAATAAACTATTTTACACAGAGTTAAACCCCAGCAGGTTTAAAGCTTTTGTCACTTTGGGTTTGATAAAAAATAATTATGTATGTCTTCCTTGATTTTTCTGTCTCAATGAAGAACTTAGATCTTGAATTTGCTAGCTGGACCCTTTAGTCAGACTGTGTCAAGGATTTTATTTACCACTGTGATTGAAAACCCTTTCTTTTCTGCCTTAGGGCTTCTATGCATAATTTTGACAACTTGCTCATCATCAAACAAATTGTGTCAATCTTTAAAACTGGTGCTTTCCTTATTTACTTGCAAGGTTTGAATATCCAGCTTCAAGAAGAAAGGAGAAGCCACATGTAAGAAAAATGTCAAGGTAATTTAAAACCAAAGGGAGGAGGTTTATATTTTTCAGGTCTTTACAAGATTTGCTATTCACTCCTGTTTTACCTTTCAGTTACAGCTCTTTGTGTTCCCTGTGGGCTATGCTGGTGCAATAGTCTCTGCACTCTACCTCGTGTTTCACTTGTTCCACCAAAGCAAGAGGAAATCATTATTGTATTTCATACACATGTAATCTCAAATACATCAGATAAGCTCCTTATTTAGTGGGTTTTCTCACTGGTCTCCTTGCTCAGGACTCCTTGACTGCCTCATTACAAAGTTTCCTGTGAAGCTAAGAGTAATATTTTTGATCCTAAAAAATCTCACTTGATCTGGAATCCCATGCACAGTGGTACTGCCAGTTGTGTAATTAATGAGTAACTGGCTGGGTATTCTGTGGTCATAACTGAGGAAAATAAGTGTATAATGGTTCTTAAGTTGAGATCTATGAGAAAGCACTGATTTATGCACTGAGCTTTCATTGATTTTATTGGAGCATTTCCTTTTGAAGTAAGGATGTGTTCCTGAATCAGGGTCGCCCCTGTTCCAAAATAGTTTGAAATCCAGCAGCCCTCAGGGTTGATGATATGTTGATTTTTCTGTAAGAAAGATTGCTTGGCTACCACAAGTATTCTCAGTCACAAATTAGCCATGGCTTGTGTGAGCTAATTTGCTGTATATTTCAGAGCACAAGCATTGCACAACAGTAAATGACTATGTCTGCCACAGACTAACTGCTTCTGATGCCCACACTTGTGGTGTAGATATGGTCCATACAAATCCTTGAGCTTCAAGCTGTGCTTCAAAATCAACTTAATAGGGAGGCATTTGTGGGAGGCCAAAATACAGAAGTGCTCTTTGAGGAAGCAGTTGGGTGTTTTTATTATTGCATCCTTTCAGTAGTGTTCCTGTCTTATGAAACATCTGAAATAACATTGCATGGTGATTCGATTTGGTTTTGTGGCTAAGAACTGATTTCGACAGATGTCAGATCACTCTTGGAATTTTAAAAAGTTGTATCAAAACATAAATAAAACTGAAATCAGTGTAAGGGAGGACTGACAATTAAATGATAGTAACAACATTTCTTTATTTATTGTAGTAAAGCTAAAAAGTATATAATGAATTTTATATACCTGAACTAGTAACATCAAAGATCATTCTGTGTATGAATCACATGTGTGATGATACAGTCCTTGTCTTAAAAATGCATTAAGAAAAGGAAGTAAGTGCAGAAGGTAGCTGTAGAAGTAGTGCAACTCTTTTTCCCTTTGCTAGATAACAATGTATGGAAACCGAGGAGACTGACTCAAAGGCAAATAATTGTAGATAGTGATACTGATAATGAAACTTTTTAAAGTCTATATTTAAAATTGCCACTTTCCCTTAGGCATGTACCCATCAAATTCTAAGCCTATATTATAAACCATTAAAAACCTGTAATTTTCTTTCCTTTTTGCAGTTCTTCCCTAAAACGAAATTTTTATAAAGACCAAATATGTAACTAATATATAATTCATAAAAACTAAAACTAATATTATATTATATATATATTATAACTAATAAAAATTAAATATTTTTCTGTTGAAGGAGAAGGGATGGGAAAGAAAAAGAAGGCATCAGTGGTACCAGGTACAGTCATAGAAAAACTTATTTTAGATACCTTTAAGTAGTATTGAATTAGACCCCATATCTTGATGTTGATACCATGACACAAAATATCCTTGCGTCATCAGAGTGATATGAGAAAACTCTAGAATTTTCTGTAACCTGAGTCTGCTCATGCAGTTATGTTAAGATGTTTCCTTATTTCTCTGCATGTCTCTGTGTGTGTGCGCATGCTCATGAATGTTTCTGTTTTTCATACTGGTGTCAGCTCAAAGCAAATGTTAGGAGCTAATACCTACACTCCTGGAAAAGAAAGCTTTTAATTTTTTTTTCCCCTAGTTCAATTGAAAAAGTCAAATCAATATTGGATGAAATTCTGAAACATTTTTAAGTTGTTTTATTTTATTTTGCTCTTTTCATAGTCATTATTTGGTAACCCCCTGCATTACCTAACTGCACACACTGAATCCTCTTCTCATTGTAATTTATCACTGCTGATTTATTAGAAGGAATTCAAGGTTAGTCATTAGCAAACACTAGCCATATTTTCTTGCTGATACAGTACGTAGTTTTCAGCAGTGGGAGGAAAATTCCCCGACAGAATTGTCTGCTCTTTGAATGCCTCCCATAGAGAGGCAAGAGGGAGAGAGAGATTCTCTGAACAAAAGAATCAAATCTGCTTTGACAGCTGCCAGTGCAGCAGTGTAGACCACACCACTTCAAAGCTGTGATGCTCTCTCCCATCAGCATCACTATCGGTGCTGCTGGGCTTTCTCTGGTCACTCTGCAGGGAGAGGATAAGTACCTGAATTCTTAAGTATTTTCTATTATTCTCCCTTCCTCCTGGCTCAGGTGAAGACATGGTGCAGAACTGTTATCTGCAGTCCCCCCTCACTGACACAGGCAGGTAGATTTGTAAGGCTGGTGTGTTAGCTAGTGATAAAGACTGTTTCTGGGCAAGCAAATAAATGGCAGGTCCAGGACATAAACTCTAATAATGAAAACATTTTTAACCAGTATAGTTGATATCAATAATAATCTATATTCAGCTACCTAATAGAAAACATTATTTTTACTGTGAAATAGTTGTAATTTCTATTCTTCCTTTTTCTGTCTTGCGTGAAGAGAAAAAATGTTTATTGGCAATTAATTCTTTGAGTAACTCTCCAGTCTTCATAGCTGTGTAAGTTAAGAAACTACAATGCAAGCTGCCAAAATTGTGCAGTGAGCCATGTCTACTGGCTCTCTTAAGTCCTTGTAGTGAAGTTATCAAGGCAGGAGTGAAAAACACCCTAATGTCTTCTGAACTGCAAACACTGCATTGGGCTCACATTACGTCACTGTCATGCTCTCCATCTATGCTTATGAAATATAAGAGAAACACAGAGCATTTGTCTCTTTCATCACCTAACTCAGCTCTCTCAACATTGCCAGTAGCATGAAAGCACGTTTTAAAAGAAAAAGGAAAAAAGAAAGAACTGTGACTAAATTTTAGCTATCTGTGTGGCTGAATCTATTCCTGATATTTGTCAGGTATTTTCCAGCATACTTTTTCAGTATTTTCAACTCCATTGTGAATAGACTGGCTACGCCAGAAAAAGGAGATCGATATGGAGGGGCAAAAATAAGGGAGGGAAAGGCTCTGATTCAGAGATTCTTATTATTAAGTATCCATATGTAAAAGTAGGGCAAGTTTAACTGGCATATTACTCAGACCACAGAGGGTAAAAATGACACTCATTTCTTTAGTGGAAATAGCTAAGGAAATCCAAGGTGATCTGAATTACCTTCTGTAAGATATGCTAGTAAGTAGATTAAACATTTAAAAAACCACACATCTCTGCACGCAGAATCCTAGAACGTTTTGGGTTGGAAGGGATCTTTAAAGGCCATCTCTAGTCCAATGTCCCTTCAATTAGTAGGAACACCTTCAACAAGAACAGGTTGCCCAGGCTCTATACAGACTCACCTCAAAGTAAATATGAATAATGTGAACACCCTGAAATTGTCAGTTCCTGGTGTCGTTCACTGTAGGGAAAGGCTGCATAGCATGTCTCTTCTGCTTGGTGCTTGAGATTCTCGTGCTATGAGAGATGCAGGTTTGTAAGTCTCCATGTATTTGTTTGCACTGGATCCACCCTTGGGTGGAGCAGCGTATCCTGGTTTTGTGTGTAGGCTTGAGTATTCCTGCACCGTGTTCCTCCCACTCTTTCAGTTCTAGTGTTAGTGGCAACACTTTCTGCCTCCGTACACACTAAATCAATATATGTCTCTACAACCAAGAGGCTGACAGGAAAATGTAACTACACTTGATAGAGCCTTCTGGTGTTCCACTGCTCAGAGGTGTTACTTGGAAAATGGATCGTAGTTACTTTTTTGCTTGATGCTAATAATGACTTGGAAAGAGATTGTCACATGCAAGGTATTATAAATAAAAATGTGTTTTCCAGTATTCAGTATTATCCATGTTTTCTAGATCATTAACATAGGAAAAACTATTTGTTAAAGAGAGTGATTCTCTGTAGAAAAAAAGAATATCTAAGGCAAAGCTTTTCCTTAGCTTGGTCTGTGGGGTACAGTGCTGTTTGTTTCTGTATAAAATGCTTGTGTTTGTATTGTGCTGTAAATGTATTTTGAATTGGGTTTAATACATCACATTCAGTTCGGAGTTGTGCTGTGTGTAATAGCAAAGTGACCTGTCTGTGCAGGAATACTGCCTGCTTACACCTGGAACTCTTTTAGGGCTTACGAAATAGTTTGTGTTTCTGAATTTATTCTTTCCAGAGAGCTAGCATTTCTCTGCACTTTGCATGCCTAGAATGTGTAGAAAGGATATTTAACTGACATGTAATGTAAATAATACGTATTGTTAGTAGATGTCAGGATAGTGTGATACAGAGTACAATGGAAGCTGAAAAGCTATAGCTTGGTGCTTCTCTTTTTTTTGCCTTGGGATTCAGGAGATGTAGGTAAGTTTGGGGTTTTTTTGTTTGGGTTTTTGTTTTTCTGTTTGTTTTCTATTTCATGTATTATCTGTGTGCCTGAGCACTGCTTTTGAATCCAGGACTTGTTTTAATACCACCAAGATAAATGCAAGTGTTCATGTTACCTTGGCAGGGCTTTGTGCTTAAGCTTTTTATCTGTGAAACAGAGATGTTGAATAATGGCTCACCTTGTAGGTATTATAAGGACAAATGCTCTAGCCTTTGTGAGTTAGAGGTACATGGATAACTTCAGGTTTTGGTTGTAAAGTATTTTTTAATTTTATGTGTAATGAAAAGCTGGTTGTCTTAAACGGTGTTCTTTGGGGAAAAAGTAGTGGTTAAGAGCACAGAGATAATCTTCATTTACATCACCTTTGTATTCAAATCAAAAGGAATCTGCAGCTAGAAGTGGAACATGATTGGTCATCATGCTGAGATCAAAACAGACTTGGGACAAGGCATGCAAGATGAGCTGTCAGGGTGTATGACTAAACACAGGAACAGAGAGGGGGTAGGTCTGAATTGCCTCTGGTCAGCTGTAATCAGGAACAACTCACAGTCCTTTAGCAAACATAGTTATCTGTGTTACCTCTTTCTTGGGACTACAAAGGTACAATGGATTGTTTTAGCTTCAGCAAATACACCATGCAAAACTCCCCGCTGGAGAGTGCACTGAGTGTATTTTGAGTCCATTTCCAGCTGTGTATTTTGATTACTATTGACTGAATCACAAACCTCACCTGGTTAGTGGCTGAGGCAGGTTTATCATGGAAAGCAGATTATGCCCCACAGTACAGACATAAGCAAACCCTCCCTTCACCCCATCACATGTGCAATTTCTATGAATATATCATTTTATCTTTCTAGACTTTTTAAATCTTGACATATGAAGATGGAACACCAACCTCATCTCTGAAAATTGTATGCCAAGAGAAACAGCAATACGCTCTACCTCCTGTTCCTAGCCCTAGTTTGCCACGATTATTTCAAAAGATCAAATTCATCCAGAAACCCAAGTATAGGTCTGCTGTTGTGAGAAAAAGAAAATATGATCCAGTTTTCTTTCAAAGCAAAGGACAGCATAAGACTCAAGTCACAATTGCATTTTCAAATTCTAGTTGTGGCTGTAGTACAATTAATCAGTAGCTGGAGATAAAAGTAATTGCATTTTTCTGATTTTCCTAATTTGTCAGAGCACTTTTGGCAGTTACTGTTAGCTGAGCAAGAACTGTGTTCTCAGAAATTATTCACTGGGGTATATTCCAGTTACAAAGATGCAGTTCTGGGTCATCTAAAGGGTGTGCTGAAATGAAGTGAGGGAAGCATACGAAAGTTGCTGCTGAAAAATAAACTTACTGAACCAGAATAATGTGGTGTTCAGAAGAAGGGTTTTTTTAAATGTCTAACTTTAAACATTACTTTCCCATGGATCAATGACTAACTGTTTTCATGATATAACATATCAGCTATTTTTTATTATCTCATAAAAAGAATTATTTCACAGAAATAATGAAATTAATTTTATGAGGCACCCTATTTTTTTAATTTTTAAACTTTACTGAACAATAAATTTATATAATATATAAATTATATAATATATAATTATATATATTATATATTATAAAATATATAATTTTAATAGAATTTATAATAAATTATATTAAAATTATATAAACCCAATTTTATCAATCTACTGAACTGTGGAGATCACCTCTCTTATTTGTGTAAAAAATTCTATTAATTAAGATTTGGCCATAAATTTGATGATTTTTAATAGGTGTATATATCAAAATATGGAAAAGGATCCTCCAAAGAAAGAATCTAGGAACTTTCCTCTCCAAAGTCTTAATAATGCTGACAAAACAGGTTTTTGGTTCTTTTTGTTGTTGTTTTGTTGGTTTTTTTTTTCCCTGGACCTTCATCTGAAATAGATTATTTCAGAGTTAGGATTATTTGATAACTTTAAGAGCTGCATTTTAAAGAGTAAAAGATTCTAGAAGTCTTTCCTTTTAAGAATATGATGGCAGAAGGACTTAAATATTCCTGCAAAAGCAATTCTATACTTGTGTAAATAATTCTGACTGCTTGTTTACAAAAGAAGCAGACTCTTAGGAGAGCCATGATAAACTAGAAATTCTTTCACTTGGCAGTCTATTTTGGTGGCTGTAACTTGTTGCTAACTGCCTTCGTGTGGCAACATCCTCACTTTGTGGTGCAGGAAGGAAATAATTTGCTACAATTGAAAGGTCCCTTAAAACACTCTACAAACTTCCAGCCTCACAAGGAACTCTGTGCATTACTCTGATGCAGTTACATCAGATTTTAATCTTTGTCCCTTGCCCGTGACTTCTGAAGAAGTTGTATAATTCATGGCCAGTTTGCCATGCCATTCTGTGGAGTGCAGAACATCTGATAATTCTCTGTCTGCATCCTGCATGGATATATTTTCAATAGATGTTGCAATAAGATTAGTAGCATTGTTATTGCAATCCACACGTGGTGATTGCTGTACTTCCTTCTTCCGTAGAACTGTCCACAATTTTCACAAGTTCTTTGGAAGTGTGTGAATATAGTGTAATATTCATGAAGTAAGGCAATTTTAGTTACTACATCTGTAGTACGAAAGAGAAGTTCTTTATTTGGAGTGTTGAAAAACTGGCGCTTGTGTTGGGCAAGAAGATGTTTTCTTCAAAGAAGTTTGATTTGAATCTTGATATCCTAAAGCAAGTGTCTGGGACCTTGAAGTGATTCACAAAGTCTCACTCAACCTCTTGTTGAGGAAACAAATACCAATTCCAAAGCAGTGCCTAAAAACTTGTAAGGAAAATGTTGAGTGGGGTATTGCATGGATTGAAAAGCACTGAATGCAAGCACAGAGTCTGGAGGACTCTAAATTTGAGTTCTCATGTGACCCCTTTTATTCAAAAATATGCAGTTCCTGTTGCAGTTTGTGGATCAGCATACCTTGCTGATCTGTGTTATCTTGCCTTAAACCACACCAAAAGAAACAGATTCTAAAACTAGAATGTTTTGAGGTAATGCTCTAATGTGTAGACAAAAAACAGTTTTGCACGCTGAAGCTACTAGGTCTTACTTGTGATATGATACTTGAAAAAAAAAAGATGCTTGTTATAGTATCCTTCCTTGTTTCAGATCCTAAAGGTTTCTAGACATGATATTACATCTATCAAAAGTTTGTGTTTTCACATGTGTAAGCCCTTTATGCATTTGTTGCATTAAAAAGGCATAGACAATAGAAAGGTATCTGAAGATACTTCATGTTAGGTTGATTTACAGGTTCTAACAAAATTGCTGTAGGTTTCTCTTTGACAGAACTTTTGTTAATTCTTTGTGCTGTTTTGTATTTGCCCCATGTGGCTATCACATTCAGGTTTACTCAAAGCAATTTTTTCTTCTCTTCATTTACACTGAGTGAGTTTCCAGGTTTTGTAACTTGACTTTTATGAAAGCAATAACATCTGGCCATATTTATTACCACTGTTGGCACAGTCTAGGATTTCTGGAAGCAAAAGTTTGCATATGCATTTCTGTCTAACTTATATTTTTACATAGATTCCCTTTCAGTTTGGAGGGGGGAATATTCTTGTAAAGTCTAAGGGGATCCCTGGCTCTGCTATAATCTTTGCCTTTAAATTCTTTGAGGAAATGTTACTGAAAAAAATGCAATTAGTCTCTATGGATGAAATATAAGTGATAGTTTACAACAGAGATCTAGGATGTATGATAATTATGCAATATATTTTAGCCAGTAATAATAAGGCTGTATAACTCAATAAGTATTGTAACAGGAATAGTAAGGTCAAGGCATTTCTTTATGGCCCAAAGCAGGGCAAAAATCAAACAAATATTTACATTCTCATGTTCTCTGTCTACAAGACAAATGTTCTTATTTTTCATAAATAAGAACAAAAATGTACTTTTTTGGCAAATATCTGGTGTCCTAAATGTAATTTTGAAAATAGCTGCCAGATTACCATATAACAGTAAAAGTCAAGTTTATTTAAACTAGCAAAGCAAGTCATCACAGTAAGAAAGAATGTTTGTAGAGAATATTAAAAAAGAGACAATTTTCAAAGCACCCTTTATGAAAAGTTTATAGCTTTTATAACATACTAAGCTGCTATAACATACTAAAACACACCTGGATTCCCTGGATCCTGTAGAACTGATCAGAGGGATCCTAAAAAGGAATAAAGTTTTTTTCTCTCTGGTGTAATGGATGAGATAGAAACAAAAGAGGAGGAAGAAGCTTACAAGCCAGGAAGCATTCCTTCTTGACAGGAGTCAGGCTGTCTGGGAGCCAACATTCAGGCTTCTGTCTTAAATGCCCTGGTGTCTTGGGGATGCAAAACATGGCACTTCCTCTCTTTCTGTTCTCGCAGATAAGATGCTCTTCTGTGAGGAATTCCATCTCCTGTGTATGTCCTGCTTGGGAGATGTGATCTGAATGTCTGTACAAAAAATAAGTACAGTAGATATCCACACGCACTGAATGCACAAGATGAACTGGAATAATTTTTTAAACTAATCTAAGACAATTTCTGGACATTATTGTATCTGGTCTGCTAACAAAGGATTTTAGAGTTTAATGCAATGGTTTTTATTCTGTTTGAGTTTGTTTTTTGTCACACTGGGCTTACAACACCCCTGACATATACATGACAATCAGTTAACTAAATACTGATGTATTTTTTCTCTCAGTTTCTCAAAAGATACAGATTACAGATCAGGAAGTGTATTCCCTTGGTGTGTAGATTTATGGTGAGGAAAACACATAAATGATACATTACATGGCTATTGTTTCCTTTTTTCTTTTTTTGAAAACACCTCTTATATTTAATGTCTCTTACTTCTCATCACTCTATTAGGTTAATGTTTTTTAGTACAACCACAGTTACAGTGTTGGCATCTACACTCTTAAGTTCCATGTAGCATGGATGAACAATTTTCAGCTACTGCTTAGGTAATTTTTTTTCTTTTTACTTGCCAAATGGTCCTACTTTCATTTTAGTTAGTTTTTTGGTAGACAGATTTGATCAGCTATGAACCTACCATCATTACTTGTGTCGGTAATGAAAGGCTTGCCAGGGCTTTAATACCACTGATTCCTGTATTTTAGAATTTACTGGATGGCAGCTGTCCTAAAGGATGTTCCAGAATCTTGCAAGGGAATTATTTTAATTTACCGTCTTGGCTTAGTGCAGATGATGCTTACTATGTGGGAACTGGCAGATGTGTGTGAGAAGGCATAACTTGGCTTGCCAAACAGTTTAGAGCTCTTTATTGGGTAGAGATACAGTATGTCTCTGTTTGCCACCCAGCCTAGAAACCAGATAATGCCCTTAGGAGCAGTCTGTGTGTGACACAAGAGGATTTCCTTCAGATAAACCTGTTGTTCACTTCAAAAACAATAGTGAATTTTAAGTGTCAGTTTTCATTCCTGTCTTAAATGGAATTACCAGAGACTTTGCAGTAGGATGGACTTATTATGAATGTTTTTGTTGTTAATTTAGGATGGGGAGAACTTTCCAATTCAAAGAGGAGATAAACATGTCTTAGTGAGAACGACAAGAAAAAAAATCACTATTTCCAGAATCTGAATTTTTCAAGTTAGTTTCCAGATCCTTGGGTACTCTTGGGCTGTGAGTTTTCTCAGATTATGTTCAATTTAACCTAGAAGCCCCTTCTGGCAAAGTGCTTACAAGTAGCTAATATTTAAATGCACATCCTCCAGCATATATAGCAACTTTGCAGCCAGTGAGTTCCATCCAGTGGTCCCTTCCTTGTGTGCAAATGCCTGGTAGTACTGCAAACTACATCGTTATTCAACTCTGTTTTGGCTGCAATGAGCCAATTTGTAACCATCTCATTAGGCAGCACTTTTGCCTCAACTTCCATGGTGGTTAATCCCACATATTGCATTGGGTGCTAAGATACTACTCTACATGGCTTGGGCAGAGGTGAGGGAAGGGTGTTACTAGCAGTGCTGCTATCAACTACCACATTCTAGTGCTTAGATCTGCACTATTATTTGGGCTAAATCTATCTGGAAATACGTTCAACTTTGGCAGATGGAAGCCGAAGCATTCTCAACTCTGCTGCACATGCTTATTGTGGGAATTCAACCTTGACCAAATATTCGTCAAAAACAATCTGGGGAAAATTGAGGAACTCTAGGCAAACAATAGGTCGAAAATTCCTATGATTTTGGGGAGGCTGTTTTATTCTTTTTACTAGAAGATGTAAAATTTACAACCAAATGCACATTTGGTTTTGCAGTTAGTAGCCATGCATGGTAGCACTGCAATTTAATACAGCATTCACCGAAGATTAAGCTTGAAGTTGATAACCAGAAATAAACACTTTTGGGTTATATGAAGACTCCTGTAAAACAAGCCATTTATGCAAATACACATTTTATTAATTCTTTAAGAGTGACCATAGGAGACAAGGTGTACCTTCCAACATCCTGTATTTCTTGAATTTTTCATACAGCTGAAGTAAAAAGCTTTTCCCTACTTCTAAAAAGAATACAAAATTCAAATTTCTGAAATGTTCCAAGAGAAGTGGATCACAGAAACAATAGTCATTTCATTTAAAATTGTTATGATATTACTTTAAAATTAGGTGATATTTATGCAGGAGTGACTTACTCTAAATCATAACATTACCCCAGCCTCATTGCATTTGCTGCTGAATTCAGAGTGCAGGGATGGAGGGGAAGAGAGAGAGAGAAATCCTGCAGAACCTCAGCATAAAATTTGTAAGCAAATGTGTGTGTCCACGTGCTTACGTATGTATGTATGTATGTATCTATCTATCTATCTATCTATCTATGTATCTCCACAGTTATTTTGAGATCAGATTATTTTCTAGCTGCTGCAAGAAAGTTTCATTTGGTTTCACATGTAGCATTTGGTTTTACATGTAGCATTTTAAAAATCTTCTACACTAATGGAAAGCAGTTATAAAAGTGCTTGAAAATCAAAGTGATCACTGAGCTCATTTTAAACAGCTCTACAGTCAAAATGGTTTGAAGATACCTCACTTGATTTAACAATTAAACTCAAGAGTTAACTTACATTCTAGCCCATCATGGGTTCATGAGGTATAAAATAAAGTACAAGGGACAAAAGTTTTCTTTTAGAGGTTTAACAGATATGTCAACTGCTGAAGGTGTGAAGTTATTGGAGGACAGAAATAATCTGTGCCCTTGGGTTAGAAAAGTCATAGTAGTACTCTTCTCTTCTTTGGTGTATATTAATAATCTGGCATTCAGTACCACTGCTGTCTGTGTTCTGGCCTGCAAATTTTCTGTCAACATGCACAATGAGAGCCCATGGAAAAGTTCATAAACAGCTTCTCTTCCACCAGCTGCAATGCACATTGGGTTAGAGAATTTTTCTTCTCGTAAAGATGCATGGTGATGGCTATAAAAACCTGGCAATTTTATGTCAGTTAGACCACTGCATTTAACAGATGCAGCATCTGCCTTCATTTGCCTTGGGTAAGAGCTTTCAACAACTGGTATGTATGCTATGTATTGCTTTTTTGCTTTTGTTTATTGCTTTTTTGCTTTTGTTTGTGTTTCCAAAATTTTTCTGTGATCTGTACCATCAGATCACAGAAAACCAACTATCAGCATTGATCATAATTCTGGTGGGTTTTGTTGTGTTGTTTTTTTTTTTTTAAACTCTGATAAAATGTCAATAGTGATGCATACGCTGAGTAAGCTGGCTATATGAGTATATGCACCTACTTCTCTCAAGAATGTTTTGCAAGAAAAAGATTTTCTGTCATCTGTGGTTGCTCAGTAAAATTGTCAGAGGGTTGTGCAAAATTGGTTACAAATTACTCCAAAGTAAATGATATAAAGGTTGCAGAATCCAATCAGTAAATGTCAAAACCTAAGGACCACGTTTGAAATGAGATAAATAAAGTTAATTACTAACCTCATTAATTCAGGTGATTTTAGGAGGATTGTCTCCATGGTAATGCAGTTTGTGAATAATTATTATGATTAATAGATTTGATGAAAATACAATGTTTTGCCTACCTTTTATTGGTTACTGCAGTAGTGGCTGGCATCACTCTGTGGTTTTAAATTGATCTGTGGATTAACCGCCAAGCAATTAATAATTCTGTTAGGTATCTATCACTTTTATTAGATTCAAGACCGTTAAAGGAAAACAAATGATCATCAGTTTCAAGGGAAAAGAAGGTAGTACAAAACTTTGGCCATGGCATCCACTGAGTTTTCAAAGCACAGGCAACACTATGACAGGGAGAACAGAGATGCACCTTGAGGAGCGGTGGGGTTGTGGTTGATATGAAATACAGCTGAATAACTGCCACATGGTCGATGAATCTGATGGGTTGGTTTAGGATTTTTCTAGTTACCTTGATATCCTCTTTATTCCTTCCATTACTGCCTGAAATCCTAGTTCTGGCTGTATCAAAAGCACAGGATGCTAACCTTGTATGCTTGTGCTTTGGGGATAAACCTGCTGTACTTCAGCAAGAAATCCAGTAACAATGGCCTCTCTGTGGAGACTGATGGAGTGTCTGTCTGTCATTCTGTGACCTTCTGCCTTCTCTTTGAATGACAGCCCTTTGTTCATCCTCTCTGCTAGATTCATTCCTAAGGGAAAACCCTGGCACACTCACACCCACACTATATGGAGCAAAAAAAAAGGAAAGATGGGGACAGAGCAGTAGCCTCAGAGTCTTGTCCCATCACATGATTATGTGATTATGCTAGAGGGAAAAAAAAAGTATTGAATGTGATTCCGTGGCCAAAACGGTCCTTCTCCTCCTTCATACCATCTGCATCATCTGAGAGCCAGGCTGTTTTGAGTTACAGAAGTTTGAATTAACTATCTCAGATAGTACTTGTTTTGAGCCTTCTAAATTGTGACAAAATTTCTCACTTTAGCAGGCAAAAATGATAAAAAGAAGCACAAAAATCTGGCTTCCAAAATGTCAGAAAAAGGGAGCAAATACTCTGCTAGGATTTCAGCTGCTTGAAGTAGAAATAGTAAATTCATTGGAGTAGTCAATATTTTTTTGTAGAAATTTTTTCTCACAGCCCATGTATTTGACTCAACTTTGGCAAGTAAAAGTAAACAAGAGGATACCAAGTCATTTGTCCAGATGAGGATAATATTTATTTAATGTAGAATAATCTTTCGTGTGATCTACCAGCAGCAGGCACCTGTATGTGTGCATTTTCTTCATTTTAAAAGAAGAGAAGAGGGCCACACATTTTAACACATTTAATGTGGTTTGGGGTTTTTGGTGAGTTTTTGTTTTGTTTCCTTTTGGTTTTTTGTTTGTTTTTGTATTGCCAGATGTTTAAACTGGCTGGCCTAATTGTGCTGTGTTCTTTTTGGGTGTCGGGGCTGTTTACAACCTTGGGGAATCTTCTCCCTCTCTCCCTCCACATCACATTGGCCATCCCCTCACAAACACAGGCTCAATGCCAGTCATTACATTTTTATGTAAGTTTTATATTATATGTATATATATATATGCACAAAAAAAGATGAGGCTATGGGTCTGTGAAATGGTACTGTGAAATTTCTTCTTGATTTTTTTTTTTTCTGAAAAAAGCGATAAAATTAAGTATTTTTAAAAGGTTTTATCTTGCCCAGTTCCAATCTCAGCAATTACCTTGTGGTGGAAAATATTTCGTGGTATTATCATAGGACAAGCATTCAGACAAGAACTTTGTGCAGGTATCCTCCTGTACTAGTGCAAGTTCATGAAGTCATGACTAGACTGATACTAGAACACACATTTAGTTTGGGGTCTTATGCTGCAGAGATTTGAATATAACAAGGAGATGTGTTTTAAACAAAACATGAGTGCCCATGACAGTAGCCAGCATTAAGAGTAGAGCATTAAGGAATATAAGTGATGTCTATAATGGCTGTGGTACTGATGGCCGATGAGAATTTGAAATTAATGGTTGTTTTTCACATTACTGAATGTAAAAGGTGCTCTTAAAGCTCTGCACAGGAAATGGTAGTCCTTAAAATATCTCTGTTTAAGATGTATCCAGAAGCAGAGAAACTTTCTGTCCAAGAGGCAGTAACCATCAGGCCTAGACTGTATAGTCCAAGAAGAAAAAAAAAATCCTATGAAATTTTCCCTAGGAAACTCCGAGTTAGAAAATCTGTTATCTAAAGAGAAGGACTAAGGAAAAGATACTAGTTTGACATAGGGCCATCTATAATCCTCTATACAGCGGACTCCTATGAATTATTTACTATGTATGTAGTAAATAAGGGAAATGGAGCATGTAGAATATTGTTGCTTTTACTAAAGTAACATCTTGAAAAAACAAAGTTTCCTCTGTGACCCTTGAAGTACTTCCATGAAAAGGTAACTAGCAAACAGGTAGGTAGAGGCAAACTCCAAATGTCATAGGCCATAGTAAACACCAGAAGGATGCTAAAGACTAATCAGAAGTCTGATGTATTCTGAATTTTTTTATAATGTGGTAAATCATCCCTAGTCTCCCTGCTAGATGCAACAATATGCTACTTTCCTAATTAAGCAATTTAATATAAGAGATTAAATTTACTCACATCTGGTTCAGCTACTAAAAATGTAACTGGTAAATTCTGCAGATCTTTTGACAACTGGGAAAATATTCTGACTGTTAACAGGAGGATCTGATTAATTTCTCAGCAAAATATAAATACTTTTTGAATATGGGAAATACTGCAACCTCATTTTGTGTCTAGAAAACTTTAATCAATGGCTAAAAATTAGGTTAAGCAGTATAACTAAAAATGTGCTAATTACCAAATGGATGCCACGTAAAAATATGAAGTGACTTTTTCTGAAGGAGAAAGTGAACTGTAGTTTCAGCTGAACACCTACAGGGTACTCAATGAAAGCTACAGCTGGAGATCTTGATAACATTTCTGCTGATCTTTAATCCTTTTCTCCTGCCACTGTCTATGTTATGCTGTGATACAGATTAGCTACAAATCAATGTTAAGGCTGAAAATTCATGTCTGTGTGCACACATGATTTAGTCACCAAGTGGACTGCACTGTTTATGATGACAGTCATTGCACTGTGGAACTGAAGCACAGTGTG
Organism: Corvus kubaryi; assembly: GCF_017639235.1. Taxonomy (NCBI): domain Eukaryota; kingdom Metazoa; phylum Chordata; class Aves; order Passeriformes; family Corvidae; genus Corvus; species Corvus kubaryi. Next base: position 476,584 of record NW_024582083.1, on the reverse strand, counting down.
GATGACAGAGGCAAAGATGCTGTAACTCTTGACATATTTTCATATGGGTAGAAGCAGCCAAGGAAAAAACTTGAAAGACTATTTTAACATCCATATCTCCCATCCCACACTCCTTCAAAATGTTGGGTAGAGAGCCACAGTGTTGGAAAAGTAATCTCTGCAATAGCTGAGGTACAAACCTTTGCATATAGCAAAACCTTGCAGTCCAACATTCTGATCTGTAGAGAAATAAAACATTATTTGCATTGGTACAAATATTTGGCAGTGTACAAGACATCTGTAACACTAAAAAAAGATAAAAATTGATCAGATTGAGTTCTTAAGGACAAAGTGGTATCATGATATCAGCATTTGACGTAGTAGGCAAAATGAAGTGTCCACAGCTTTAGCAATCCAGACACTGTGTAATAGAAATCCCAGAAATAGAACAGTATTTATAATTGAGTTTATTATATTAATTAGATAAAAATCTATTATCACATCTATATACTGATATTAATACATACTTAACAATAATGTATTTATATTCATAATTAATTTTTATATCTAGCTGAGAATACATTAATTGCAATCTGTAATACAGGAAAACATCTGAAAATGAAACATGCAAAAAACCGCTTTTGTTGAATCTAGAAACAGTAAAGGGAAGTGGAATTTAATAATCTCATAATCATGCTATTTTCCATCTATTATGTTCTCCATAATGACTGTGATGAGCACTTCTAATATTCCAGTATCCAGAAGCCAGTCTGAGTAGACTGGATTTCTCCATCATCATTTTGTGGTTCATTAGATTTTTATATACTGTAGTAGCCAATAAGGAAGCATTGGGAACTCTTCCAGGAGCTAAATCAGTGCTTCATTAGTTTTAAGGCTGTCTTTCAGCCTCATGCGTACTTGTAAAAAAAAAAAAAAAAAAAAAAAGAAATCCTTATTCTCTGTGGAGTAATGAAAGAAAAACCCTCTTACCTTTACAAGGTTGTATCTTTTTTTTCCCAATAGTATATTCTCTTCTGAGCTGAAATGTACAGAAAATTGTGTCTGGCTGGAATTCTACACATCCAGGTTATGGCCTTAAATATAATGTCCATTCAAGTAATTGAGCATTTGATATGGAACTATCAAAGACAGGTTTACATCCAGAAGTGTCAGTGGCATTATAAAAGTCACTGTTCTTGATGCACAGTTAATGGCGTTACAACTTACTGAGAAAACAGTCACAACTGAGAAAATCGTTGTCTGTGAGCACCATGCACACTTTCATTAGAAAGGAAATGAATGACTTTCCTTCAGCAAACTACCATGGGATGCATGATTCCCCCCCTCCCCCCTTCCTCTTTCTCTACCTGTGGCCCGCTCTGCACCTCCTCTAAAGTTTCAATAACCTGCTATCAGGCCTTGTGCAAGAGCTTGGTGGTGAAGCATGCCTTGATTGTACTGGGAGTTCTTGCAAGGCTGAGGTGCCAGCAATACTGACAGTACCAGGAGCTCCTGCTGCTTGGACAAGATGGGGCATGGGAGCAGGAATGGTGAGAGTCACCCCCTGATAGCTTTGGAACTTTTCTGAACTGGAAGGGACCACAGTGGGTCACCTTGCCCAACCTCCCTGCTCAAACAGGGTCATCCCAGAGCACATGGCACAGGAGTGCATCCACTTGGTTCTTGAATATCTCCAGTGAGGGAGACTCCACCACCTCTCCAGAAAATCTGTTCCAGTGCTTGGCCACCCACGCAGTGAAGAAGTTCTTCCTAATGTTCAGCTGGGACTTCCCGTGCATCAGTTTCTGCCCATTGCCTCTTGTCCTACTGCTCAGCACCACCGAGCAGAGCCTGGCTCCACCCTCTGACACCCTCCCGTCAGATACCGACAGACACTGATGAGGTCCCCTCTCAGTTGTCTCTTTTCATGGCTGAACAGGCCCAGCTCCCTCAGCCTTTCCTCATAAGAGAGATGCTCCTGTCCCTTCATCATCTTCATTGCCCTCTCTGGAGCTGCTTCAGGAGCTCCATGTATCTTTTTTACTGAGGAGCTCAGAACTGGACACAGCACTCCGGATGTGGTGTAATTATGGGTGAGTAGAGTGGGATCCCCTGACTGATCCGTCACCTGAGAGTAGCTGGACGGGTCTTAGAATGAACTCTGGGTCAGAGTTTTTCAGACTCTGAATAGGCATTTTTTCCCCCAACTCCTCAGTATGTGACAAAGCCCACTACCATTTGTTAAAAATAATTTTGAACAGAAAATAACCATTCTGAGATCCCCTTTTGCTAGTTTTTTTCCAATTCTTTGGAACTAGAAAGCCTGGGCTAACACTTCCCTTCATTCTAGGGAAAATTTTGGAAAAAATAGGTAACAAATGTAAAGGGTTTAGATATTGAGTTCTGCACTGAAATCCAAATATCAGAGTAAAAACTCTGAAGAACAGCAGTTGCATCCAGTGCACCCCTAGCGTTGTTTTGCCCTTAAAACTCACCTTAATTTTGCAAACATAATTAAATGGTATTATCTCTCTGAAAAATACAATCTTTACATTTTTGCTGAGGTTTACTTAAATTGTCAGTGACAGTGCTGAAATATTTAAATAAGGGATTCAGGGTTTTGACACTTGCCTCGCAGTCTATTCTATCAAGTAAGAGAAAGATAATCATGATGGTTAGGCATGTTCAGGTAGTGCACTTTTCTGATAGCTAACCATGTCAGAAATATTTCACCATGACTTGAGTATAACCATCAACTATAATTTCCGTTCTGTTTAATGTATTTGGCTCTGAAATAGTGATGCAACAATTTCAGAAAGATGCTCTCTTTATTTAGTCAACTATGTGAATTAGTAAGAACCCTCATGGGTACCAAGAGGATGTGTATCACCCAGTGATGTACATTCATCTTTGCATCCACAGAGTGAAGATAATTCTGGTGGCAGATTAGAATAACATTGTTGTGATATTTTCTCTCACAAAAGCATGAAATTTGTCCTCTTTACTTCACTGCAGTTCACCTCTTTGCCTGAGCTTCACTTGAAAAATTATGAAGAACAACACACAAACCCCCAAATTTTCACAGAAATAGTTATCATACAGTGTAGCAGCCTTCTGCTTCCTTTGATATGGGTTCTGTCTCTCACTGCCAACATACAGGCTTATAAACCTTATTCATTCATATATGTTTTGGCTGTTCTGTCAGGGAATTTTTTTCTCATTATGCTTATTTTAACCTCCTGAATTCATCTTACTAGACAGCAAAGGTGTACCTTATTCCAGGTGAGGTTTCACCTCACCTTTTAATTTTACTGAAAGCACCTGTAAGATTAAAACCAAGGGTATACCATTTAATTTGTCTTTCAACAAACACATGTGTACCCCAGGTTTTTTCTTCGTCATTTCCCTTTGACAGGAGGTTTTCTTACTTATTTTGATGCTTTCTATTCAGAAACTGACACTTAATACTGATAGTTTAGATACTGTAATTCTGGCTAATGTCTGTTTTCTCAGTGAGATGGGTCATATTTGGCAGGCCTGTGCATGGGCTGCTGTTGACTATAGGATACGGTTGCTTACCTACCTGTGCTTGTCAAACAATCAATGAACATTTAATAGTGTTTTAACAGACTCTTACAGGTGTGAAATGTTCTGGAAAACAATGCATTTTCCATTCTATATTATGGGAGTAATTCCAGCTACATACTGTTTAAATATCCCCACCAGCATCATGCAAAGTAAATACATACCACACTTGAAACTGGTGTCAGAATTAGTTGTGTTATACTGCTTGACTCCTCAAACCTCAAGATACTGACCTTATTACTAAACTTCCTACAGGGAGATTGATGCTCTGGGGCCTTTTATCAACCAGGCACCTGCAGTCATGGTCATGATGCCAGGCCAGCTCAGAGCACAGGCAGAATTCAAGACTAGGTACTCTTCAATTCTCTGTGTGCAATGGCTTCAGACCATGCTGAAGATTTTCTTTGCCTTCTCCCAGCCCTTTTTTTACCACAGATTTTAGCCCCCCTTTTTGCCTTAGCTCCCACTTCTCCTGTGTTTATCATTAACGTAGTAGTATCTTAAAAAAAATTGAAATATAATTGAATTATGTATATATAATGTATGTGGGGTAACTGACACTTCAGACTATTTCCTGTGCCAAGACAGTGCTACTTTTCAGGAATTCAGCCTAGTTTTTGAGACTGTGCTGGTACATTCCTGGTTGTATTCTCATTCTCCAAGCAGTGTCTTCCCAATTTTCATAGATATCCTATTTTCTTCCTGTAAGTATACAATCCTCTTTGGCAAATGACATAGTATTATATGCAGACCATTATATAGCCTTATAAACAAAAATTGGCAAATTTGTAATGATTAAAGGCATTTACATTTAACATCACTGAAAACCAGGCTCCTACAAAGCTCATACAGCAGTTCACTTACAGACTCAGCATCTAAGTAGAATAAATCATACAAATTGTCCCACCTTTAATTTTCAGAAAATGATTTAATGTAAAATGTAGTTCAAAAAGAATGTGAGGTGCCTCTGGTTTTCTCTCTAAATGCTTTATTTTCTTATTTTCAGAGATCATGAGTATGCTTTTTATTTCAAAGTAGAACTTTGGAATGTAAATCTTACTATGTGCTGCATATCAAACGGCAAAGTAACGCTTGCTAATTTCTCACATGTTGGGAAATTTATACAGTTTTCCACTGCTCCTAAGTTGCAAGTATTTGCATTACAGATAATGGACTGAAACCACACTAAGCAAGAGTTTCTCAGAGCAGAGGCCCTGCAAAATGCAGTTGTACAAAGGGAATTAATTAGCCTTTGTTACTGCTGTGTTCTATAATATGAAGACACATTGCCAGAATGGATTGTAAGGGGCAAGGAAGTTTTTCTTCATAGGCAAAGTGTCATGCTCCTCTGACGCTTTCCTTATTGATAAGATTTAATTCAGATCTTCAGGAGGTGGCAGTTTTGCTTTCATTTAATATGAGACATTTGAAATCACTCCCCAGAAAACAACCATGGTATGGTAATTACATAGATGAGTTGCTGCCTCTGTAATTGAACCAATAAAGTCTTTGTCAATTTTAATGCTTTTAACTGTTTTCTTTTTAGAGTTGCAAAAGGGAGGGATTATGTTATTCTAAATGTGGCCTTAAGTAATGCACATTTTGATTCAGAAATACACTAATTTGAATTGTTCCCTGTGGTGTCATCTCTTTGTGTTACACACTGAAAGCAACAAGTAGTTTGTTTCCATAGGTTTTATTGTTTATATTTACAAGAAATAATGTGACAACAAAAACTTCAAACAAACAAAAGTGTAGATATTTTAAGGAAGAATGTTAGTCACATACAATTACAAGCCTGTTCCTTTCTAAAAGATGTTTTTTATGACATGGTGTTACTTTTCAGCATCAATAATTTTTGAGCCCATTTAATAGATGATCTGTGTTCCACTCAAAAAATATAGAAAAGTGTCCAGTTAGAGTAGAATATTATCAGATTTTTCCCTTGGGTTTCTTCACTCGGAGAGAAATAGCATAATATCCATATTTAATAAACGATTGACCTAAATGTTTGCAAGATAGAAATTTCATGCTGTGCATTCACTTATTTGTATAACCCCCTGGTCCTTTTAATCAATACATGGCATGGCCTTTTGGAATCCAAGGTGATTTCTTGATTTAGATTTGCAGCCCTGCTTTTCATATCTACCGCCTGTGATAATTCTGGTTTATTCAGGCACATTTAGATAGCATTTGACAAAGTGAGAAACGTGTGTAGCACATAAGGTGTCTCTCAGGCAGATTAAGTACAACTGTTCTCTGGAGCTCCTGTGGTACATTTTCAGACTTGCTACAGAGCTGCCTTAACTTGGTGGTGAATTGATCAGGCTGGTTGAGAAAGCCATGAGCTGGACCCCTCAGTGATCTTGCACCTGGCTCAAGCAAGGCTGGACAATGGAATGATGTTTAGAGGGAAGCTGAGGCCTTGCAGCCCAATGTTGGTTCAGTGAGGCACAAAGGAGCACCCATGGTTCTGTACCAGCCATTGGCCTCACTCTTCCTTCACACTGAAAAACAAGACTTGTTGCAAATCTGGTCCGTTAAGGAGATAGGGATGTGCACAAAGGCTCTGGTGAGGCAGCCTTTACTGCTGCCTCAGTGGGTGGAGGAGGACCAAAGTGTTTCTTTTCCCTCTTATATTGACTATAAATTCAGACTGAAAGTAACCAAGACCCTCATTAAGCCCTGTTTGCATACTGACTTTCACACCCCTTACAATGCAAATGAGGAATGACATGAGACATGTTAAACATGTTTGACCAAAGTCACCAAACACCACCTATAACATGTGATTGCTCCATCCAGCTGGGAAGGGCCAAAAAAATTTGTAGTATGAAAAGAAGGGAGATTGCAGGGCAAAAAGTGAGATGAGGAAACATGTCTGCTTTCTTGGGATCAGTAGATGGACATTGTCCATCCTCCTCCACTGAAGGATGCCTTTAGGTGAGCTTTGCATATCCAGTGGTGTTGGAGTAGACCTGGGAATATTCATTTATACATATATAGCACTAAAAGATGTCTGTTACCGTAACTCCCATTGCAATACATACTAACACTCTTTAGTTAGTGCTTTTATCACTGGCAATCCTGAATCTGCTTTCCTGTTCCTTCAATAAACCATCCTTTTTAGGAATGTGGAGTAAGATCTTACTGAATTTAGCCAGACCAGTGTCAGATTGGTAAAATACATGTGCAGGTTTTGGCTGGGGTAGAGTTAATGTTCTTCACAGTAGCTGGCCAGGGGCTGTGCTCTGGTTTTGTGCTGGAAACCCTGTTGATAGTATACAGATGTTTTTGGTTTTGCTGAGAAGGGTTTGCACAGGTCTAAGGCCCTTTCTGCTTCTTGTACCATCCACCAGCAGGGACTTGGGGTGCACAAGATGATGGGAGAGGACAAATCCAGGACAGCTGACCCCATCTGACCAAAGGGATATTCCATGCCATATGGCCTCATGCTCAGGATATAAAGAGAGGAAAAGAAGGAAGAAGAGGGAGTTGTTCAGAATGATGGTGTTTGTCCTCCCCAGTAATCATTACACAATAGGAAGGTGAGAACGAATTGCTTGTTTTGTTTTGCTTGTGTGCCTAGCTTTTGCTTTACCTATTAAATTCTCTTTATCTCAACCTATGGGTTTTTCTACTTTCCAGATCTCTCTCCCATCCAACTGGTGGGGGAATGAGCAAGTGGTTGTGTGGTGCTTGTTTGCCTGCTGGGGTTAAGCCGCAACACTGCACTATTTGTGAATCTTGTGCAAGAAACTTGTGCAAGTTCTTACTGAGCTCAACCAGGCCAATAATGTCAAATTAGCCATAATCAGAAATTAAGCCAAGCCACATGCAGCCCTTCTCATGTCTGAGAACAGCTGGAATGCTGGGGGGTTTATTTTCTCCCAAAATTCAACAGCCTTAATGCAACAGCTCCCCTGAGTGAACTTTAGGGTGTCTGTTGTAACAGAGGAACTACTGGGCTACATGAACTGCTTTGGCTCACCCTGCACAGTGGGACTGCTGGCATTTCCCATCACCTAAACCTCCTTTCTTCAAGGCTTATGGCTTCAGTTATTCAGAGATTTTGATACAAAATATGAAATGCAAAGCATTAGGAAAACTGCTTATGCCTAGTCTAAGGACTATTTAATCTGCACAACTAGTCAAAAAACCAGACTTTATTTAAAAAAAAATAGAGGGAAAAAAGGATAATTCAGTATTTGGATAGGACAGGATCCAAAAGGATTCTTTCAAGTGAAGGAATCTGGTTGACAAATATGGGTAGTGTAACCAGAAATTAAATGAGTTTAAGATTCAGAAAACAGATTCAATCATCTCAGACAGTCCACAGCCTGAAAATACCCTTGGTATTTTGTAATGAAGGGTTTGTTAAACATCTGGTGTTTCTTTTTAATATTAGTGTTTGTGGTTTTATATTATGGTATCTCAGTGCTGTTTCTGACAAAATGTAGGTGGTGGAAATGGATAATAACATTGTAAGTTCATAACAATTTAGTTGGAAGGTAGAGAAATAAATTGGTGAAGAAAAAAAGATGTTTCAAAATAAAAAAATGTTCAGCTTGGGTTTGAATCAGGTTTGAACCTGTTCTTATATTTTTCAAAAATAACTGTTTTCCATTCACCAGTTTTACACAAAAGGGGAAAAGCTTTTCTCTGATGAAATATAGAAAATCTTCAATATTATTAATTGAATTTATAGTACATTAAAGGGAAGATGTTCTAATGAAAATCATTTATTTGCTTTGAAGTTAGTGTTCAAACTGATACTGGAAATAGATGGCAATAAACAGGGAAAACTTATCACTTTATCACTTTATTCATGAAAGAACTAATTTATCTTAGCAATTAGTAATTTAAGGGAGGTGGCAGTAACTCATATGTCTTAAAATAGTTTTATTTAAATATAAAGTGGTTGGAGGGAGATAAGAGTTTTTTTCTCCACACTATTATATCCCTTATTTCATAGTCAATACACAAAGAAAACGTAGGAATTTGGTTTTTTCTTACTTTCTTTCTGAACAGAGTTTGGAATTAACCCAAGGTTTTTGACATATAAATGGCCACTTTCAGCTGCAAAAAACTGTTGTGAGTGGATCCCAGCCAGCAGCTGGGCACCCATGCAGATGTTCACTCCCTCCACCACAGCAGAAGTTGGGGAGACAGTAGGAAGAGCAAACTCAAGAAAGCTCCTGGGCCAAAATACAATCAGTTTAATAAGAGCTTTGCTTAGAGTTATAAGTTCTTCCTAACAAGAATGTGGTGCTGGTCCCTAGCTGAGTATAAAAGGACTGTGCTCAGAAGTTTTGTGGCAGCTGTACTCTCACACCTGAATTTTTAAAACTTAAAAAGTATTATAAGTGAAAAAACACCTCTTGATTTTAGATGTATATTAATGATGAGTCATTTATTTTGATATTGTATTCCATAAGGGGGCAAGAGAGAGTTTCTATTAGGCTTGTAAGGCAGCATATGAAGTGAGGGCTGGATATGAAGTGCTGTATATTGCTTGTATGCTAAGAGATCAGCTATATATTTTTCAAATGAAAGGTGAAGTTAACTGGCACTTCTGACATTAATTTTTTTTCCTTATCATGTAACTCACAGAATAGAGCGGCATAAGTGTGCTTGAAGCAAAGTTCAGCATAAAGAACAAAGACAAATATATGGAATGAAGTCTAGAAGTGTAAATCAAAACTCTTCTCTCCTTCTCATGCCACATAAACTCTGATTCTATAAATGCTTGCCTTTTTTTCTACTTTTAAGATCATAGGCTAACAAGAATATCACCCCACTTGAAACAGTTTGTCTTACCTCCAGCAAAGATCACGATAGTAAGTGACCCTCTTATTTGAGTGTTGATACAGGTCTTCCTTTTCAACACAAATGCTTTGAGCAGGGAATTTTTTTAAGAAGAAAGGAGGGCCTGAGGTTCAAGCCTTGCCCCCAGATACAGCAATTCAAACTTGCTTTTCAACACAGTCAACACTTTGGGTTGAGACACTTCCTAGCTATGAAGTACAGCAATTCTCTAGGCTCTTGCTGGGGGACAATGAAATCCCAGACTGTGACTTGTGCTTCTAGAGCTGTTTCATGTATCAGACACTTGAATAAAATGTGTGCTTGATACTGGCATCAGGATTGTGTGGTTTATAGTAGCTTGGTAATCAGATTACTCACGTCAGCATTTGTTTAATTTCTAAATCTCTGTTGTTTTAGTCTAATTGTAGATCTGTTGAGTTTTGGTTTCAAGTTTTTCATCCAAGACTCTGTTTCATTATAGGTCAGCTTAAAATCAACAATAAAACTCCATCTGCTGACAGGAGATGCAGGAATTTCTTTTGAAGAAGCTATGTTCTGCCCAGGCTGCACAACAACCATCCTACTCCTGTTGGGATTTAAACCATAGTGGAGTTCCTCATCAAGTGATTTTCAATGACAGATCTGAACTCTCTCCTCAGGAACTTATTTGGAGCATGCAAGTGTACAGCAAAAAAAGGCATGTGTTTCATCCTTTGCCCATGAAACTGAAGTTCTCCCTCTGCTCATTATCTGATGAGAAGCTCTCATCTTCTTGGGCTATTATATACTACAGGCTGTTAAGCACGGAAATGCATTCTTATCAGCCTTTACTGGACACATGGAGAACAGTTTCACTTTTGCATCTTGATAGAAAGCAAATGAGATTGACTGAAAGTATACTGTACTGCATGCATAATTCTTGTTTACTTTTTTATCTGTCTGCATTGTTTGGATTTGGTTGAGGGTTTTCTGCAAAAGGATGGTGGTATTAAATGTTCCTCAAGGTAAATAGAGATTTGAGAAAATGCGTTAACATCGGAATACAGTTTATCAGAAAAGTTCCCACATAGTTCAACATAGGGTGGTTTTTTTTTTTAATGACTGTAGAAGCCTCCCACTCCTTATAAAATGCTTGTTACATTAATTATGGGGTCTGTTAGACAACTGATTTCCCCCATATCAAAACAAAGGAAATACTTCGGAGAACATGAGACAGTTTCTGAAAATCAGTATCTGTGCATATCAGTTGCCATGCAAACTAGTACTCTAGTACTCTGACAAAATCAACAAGCAATTAACTAATTAGTGTTTGTTTCTCAATATGTATGAAGCATGTGGATAGGAAGAAAACTGGCTACAAAACATTCAAAACAGCATGTGCTTTGTAATACAAAACAAGCTTATAAAGGTATACTAGTCCAGAGAAAGAAAAATGCTTTAATAATTCATGCCGTGACTAACTCTTTCAGGGTTGTTTCTACACAGCCCTTTTCTAGAGAAAAATTTGCCTTATTAATTCTTCTGTCATTAGCTCTTTATATCTTTTGTCATAATTTTATTGGGATATCAGCTGTTTTCTCCATATATTTTCATGACCTAATTTTTAATTCTTCAAGATGGAGCTTCACTTTGTAGTGTATGCTTAAGGCAAAAATAAAATTAAATATACTTAAATTAGATTAAATGTATTAATTGAACATTATATTAAATATTATTAAATTACATTTCTCAATCAAATAATATACTTAGATCTTTTTGGTAAGAATGGTGTGTATTACATGGAGATAACTTACTGTCAGAGAGCAACTACATTTCTGTTCATCAGTAATATATTTGCAGGAAAGAAGATTCACAATTCTCCCTACACACATAGGTGATGGCTTGGCATGTCTTCTAATTTAAACTTCTGTTGGGCATAGGCTTAGTTTTGCATGCCCAAGAGTATGTAAACACATCACAGTGAAATTGTGAACATAGAAAAGCAATGACAGTGAACATTTTATGCAGTCTTTTAAAGTTTTAACCTTGTAGTGAGCAACACAGAACCGTGATGGATGAACTGGATCCATACTGTCATATTAAACATTACTTAATAATTAAATTAAAAATTAATTAATAATTAAATATTAAATAAAATAAAAAATAATTAATATTAATACTATCATATTAAACCAAAAAAACCACAAAACCAAAAACCAATAAAGAAAATGCTAATGGAAAAGTTTGGATGCAGTGATGCATCTTTTAATTGATACACATGAATTCTAGTTCCCTTTGAATCAACTGGAGAAAAGAAAGGTTCTGGTTCCAAGAAGCACAAATTATGTATCTCCAGCTTTTGAGTTGACTGTGCTGTTTCTTTATAAAATGTATCTTTTTAATGACTTTTTGAATTATCATTAGTGTATTAAGAAAACCTGTAAAACTTGAGTCCAAATTTGGATCCCATTAAAAACCGTATCTTTCTGTCTGAGCCCTATTTCCTACAAAATGGAAGAGTTAGGGCTCTTTCCTGCAGTTCTGCAGGATGGGTAATAGCTCTGCTCTTACGTCACATTTTTTGTAACCTGCTGTGCACAATATCTGCCACATCATTAATCTCAACAACTTTTTGGGACCTGGATTCTGGAGCAGGTTCCCCTCTAAGGAGCCTTCCTGCGGTGAGTAAATAAGTTAAAAGATCTCAGTGTATTCCAACATGTTTTTGACTTGTGGAGGCAAGGAAAGGTCAAAGAAAATGTTTCCCCAAAAGCAGTAACACAGATCCTTTAGTATTTTCTCATGATTGGAATGAAGAGGAAAATGGACATTGTATACAGTGAGGATATTTTTTGTGTTCTCTGCATGAATTATTAACTAAAATGATATTTCTAAGAATACCAACAATATTGCCACAATCACAGTAGAAAGGTCTTATCAAAGAAGCTACAAAATTGGACACTGAAATATTTATTTGAGGATAGTTGCTCTAGCTTTCAAAGATTTGAATGTAAACCAATTCAAGTATCTGAAAAATTCAGCATCCTTCCAGTGGTTTTCAATAAATTCAGGTGTGGTAGACCAAGAAATTGGAGGATGTAGGTGCTGCCTGCATAATCTTTATTCCATTCTGTTTGAGCATTGCTTTCTGTGTCCAGAACTATGACAGTCTCCCAATATTTGATCTGCAGAGACAAAAAACACCTTTGAAAGAGTAAAATACAATAGCCATCCCCCAAAATGGGTCTGTTCACCCTTTTCTACCACAAACTTTTGCTTACCCCTCAAACCCTAAGGACTTTCACCACTGCTGGAATACCATGTGCCATTGAATAACCTTTCTCTCAGCTACTGAGGTTATCTGTTCCCATGTGGGCATGTCAAGAAAATGGTGTGAGAATTGATGTGTTCTACTTAAGAAGCTAGTTTTGGTTTGCTTGATTATTTTTAATGAGTTGTATACATCGGTAAAGCTGGATACTACTAGGCAGAATTTTTCTGAGGGTTTTGATTTCCTCTTCGATTAAACTGTCATTGTGTATTGAAATAATATGCATTTGTAGTGGCTAATGGTGGGACTGTGAGAAAGAACACCCACACAGCTTCTTCTCTAAAACCCAGATTCCTGTAATGTGATATTTGCATTATCCAGAAGATGCAGGGTGTCTGCATATAATTAGACCTTAAACCAGGAAGAGAAAAAAATTTTCTTTGGTCAGCCATGTACCTAAATCTTAATAAGACACTAGATCTCTTGGGGACTTATTGAACAAAGGTTTCTCCTGGGCACAAACACCCTCCAAGCTTTAGCTTTGTTTTGAGGACTATGGGGAGAAGGAAGGCTGCAAAAGATCAGGCATCTGTGTTAACTATTTTAAATGACAGAAAACAGTTACTAACTTATTCCTGAAAACTCTAAGGTAATGATAATAGCAATTATGGAGTCATTAAAAGCATCAGAAGTGACAGTTACAGTAAAATTGTTTGGAAATCTAACCTGTTTTTAATTAGGTGATGCAGGTTAGTACATGCTTATCCCTGTAAGCAAAGCATGATATATGAATGTTGCTTTGTGGGTATCTGAAGCCACAGATGCTGTATTTAGAATTTGTGAAATAGCTCATCTGTTGGTTCCTTCTGTGTAAAATAAAGATGCATTTCATCTGTCTTAATAACCAGCTCAACTCACTCGGGGCTTTTGTTTTGATTTATAGGGTGATATTAAGGCATTTGTTCTTTAGCATGAGCATATGTAGTTTCCTAGGGTTACTTGTGTGAGTGATATTACAGCAATCAAACCAATGAATGTGTGGCAGGTTCACTCTTCAGATAAATTGTTATTATAGATTTTTTTTTTAGGTTTTGTTGTGGTCTGAAAATTATTGTCTTCCACTGCCTAAACAGTGGATGAGTCTTGTCAAGCGCGGGAAGAAAACTGAGCTTTACACATCAATTCTCAATACAGGCGGACCTAAACAAAAATACACATCTGAGCATATTTAAATGAGTTATTGACAGACCTTTCCTTTCTTTTCTGTATCTTGCAAACTTCGTCAGGGAGCTCTTTTTCATGTAGTATTGTGTTGTCAGGCTTGGTTACATTTTCACCAACAGGTAAAGATGAATGGCATACTTTTTCAATGAAGAATTGAACCTCAATTATCTTTAATCAATTCAGAAAAAACTGATCAATTGATTTTCCAAGACCCACATTCATAGAATATCCTGAATCAGAAGGGATCCAAAAGATCATTGAGTCCAGCTCCTGGCCCAGGACATGCAATATCTCAATAATTACACCTAAAATAGTCATAGTAACATGAAACGAAAAGTGATTCCTTCCATATCTTTCAATTCTGGAGCTGTGAGCAAGGCAGATCTATGAATTCTGGGTGAATAGGCTATTAGGCTTCAGTAAGTTATATAGGTTATTAGGCTTCAATTATTACCTTTCTTAAAATGAAATGAGAACAAGGCATAAAGGAATACTGAGTTATCTCATCAGCAAGACACATATACAAGAAAGACTGAAGGGGTTTCTGTTGCCAAAAAGACTCTTTTAATTGAGGAAAACAAATCTAATGAGAATCAAGCAATTTCAAGTATTGAATCATAGTGAAATGCAGTAAAAGAGGCAAATTGGCTCATGTAGATCTAATAGTACTCAAGTCAAGAGAAAGGAAAACATCACAAACTGTGAATGCAGTAGCAGCATTCAACAGTTTAAATTACAGCCCACTGCCAGAGTAGTTAAACTCTTTACTTTATGGGATGTTTATGCATCTTCAGCTCAAGTACAAATGTGAAAATTAGAAACCAACCAAGTGAACTACACCACAGGTGTGTAGCCCATCTGTACACAGGACAGTAAATCCAAATTAAATGAAGTTCAGTGGCCAGAGTTATACAGTGGAATTGGTCTTCCACATCTGAATGAAAGGGAAACTGGAGTATCCAAATAGAGACTTAATCCTGATAATGTAAGTGCCTGAGAGAACAAGGTAGATGTGGCACTTGCAGATGGAATTTGGGCATGCAAGTGTTTAGCAGCTCCAGCATAATGACAGCCTATAAAGAGTTATGAAGGTCCTGTAGAGCATTGATTTATTGTTTCAACACAAGAGCCGCTGTCGAATTCTTGAATAAGATGTGGTTTTAAAAAGCACTTTTTATAGTGACTGAAAATGCTTGCTCTGATTTAATATGAAGAATGAAACCAATAGAGCTGCTGTGGTAGTCTACAGCTTAGCTTTGGAGAATGTATAAGGTACCACATCTTTGATAGTTATGGCATGGGGCAGTACCTCCTTAGAGGAGACAAGCCCCTTCTCCACGCATGGCTGGCAACATGGTGGCCAAGGGCTGTCTGGAATGATGACCCAGACGTCTTGCTGGAATGCAGATATGATTGTAAGCCACTCTCTCTTACTCCATCAGTAGTGGACAGCCCAGGGCCTGCTGAGCTCTTCTTCACAGCAGTGTATTGCACAACAGGAACTCCCCTTGAGCAGGAATACCTCTCAAGGTACTCCTTGAGGCTGAGGGATTCCTTGCTACCACAGATTCTTGGTAAGTGATTAATAGCATGCTAAACTTTGAAATCTTAGCTAAGTGATATAAAGGATTGATTGTGCATATGTAATTCTTTAGGCATAAACTGCTGACCGAGTCTGGGACTAGCAGTGGCTCCATCTGCACCGAGACTCCTCCCTAAGAAGGAGTTTTGACCACAAGGGGGTCCTTTCTGAACCACATGACTCAACAGAAGGGTCTCAATTTTGTCTGAACCTGTCCTCTATGCAGTGAATAATCAAGCTTGCTGTTGAATCTTGTTAAACCACTGTCGCATTTACCACTGAACTTTGTTAACTCTTTGTTTTACATCAATGCATTCAGAAATCTTGATAATTGAACTCTGTACTTATAAAAAAAATAATACAACTGAATAGACAATACACTTCAACCCGTTGCACTAATTGGCCACTTTTCTGAATCATAGTTTAACTCTCCCCCTTAAGCTGCTAAATGCAATGTAGAGGACAAATAACCCCAAGAGAAAAAATCAGTACAATGTACTTGATATCTACCTTACCAAGAAATCAAGACATGAAAACACTTGCTAGTAGCTTTGGTAATACCTAACTTACTCTTTCCATTAGATCATAAGCATTGCTCAGGAGCAGAACATTCATCCTGGATTGTCATGATAACTAATTTTTTTTTTTTCAGTTCTGTAAAATCTGTTCATTTTTATTCACTGTTTGAATTAGGATTTCTTTGTGAAGAAAATACACATTAGGAACTGTGTCATGGAGTGAAAGTTCACAAGACAGAAAAGAGTACAAGTACCAAAGTGTGCTTACCTCACAGCATTGTTTTGCTCAGTTTCTTATTTTATTTTTTTTTTATTACTTGGTTTCGGTGGAAGGCAGGATTTTTATTCCTTTTTGTCGAAATGTTTGGTGTTTTTGTAGAATTGGTCATCTTGAGCAACCTACCAAAACACCATTATATTTGCAATCCAGGAGTAAAAGCTCAGAGAAGAAAACACTTGGTGTGATACTTGTAATGTGAATTCTGGTACGAGAGCAGAGAACAAACTGGCAGCAGGAACAGCCTGAGGGATAGGGAGGTCTCATGCCTCCTTAAATGTGAATGACAGATATTCAACACACCTGTTAGTGGGGAACCAGTGCAGCGTCTTCTCATCGTGCGTAGAACATGAAGATCTGTAGGTCTGAGTTAAAATCGTATGAGAGGCAACTTGAAGTGCAATGCTTGTAGGCATGGTATTGCAAGGATAAAAGGGGAGGGCAGCTAGCAGGAGATGTGATATTTCACACTTGTGATTCTAAATTACCAAGACACTTTTCCTGTTAGAAAGTCCTTACATATGTGGATTTATGTGTGCTGTGTTTTGGTAGTACATTAATATTCATACTGTATCTTTTTATTGAAATGCCTTTCAAATTGCTAATAAGGACACTTCAACAGGTAACACCTTCACCTATAGAACTACATAAGGTACAGATTTTGTATTAGCACAACAGAGATGACTCAGTCCTCTTCAGAGTGGACCTTGCATTGCTACACATGACAAGTATTTCCTTACAGCCAGATATCCTCTAGTCCTCAGTTTGAAGTGATTTGTTTTACAACAAACCAATGGTTTTTGCATTTTGCCCCTTAGGCTCTCAGTAGACATTTGTAGAATGAGGAAAAGCATATATCTGGGCTATACAAAGTTAATAAAACCAGATGATATTAAGAGTTCACTGAATCAGTATTCCATGCACCAATGTAAGCACTGGTTTATGTTGTTTCAAGAAGAAGGAAAAGGAAGGAGCTAGTGTTAGGATGAAATGGAAAAAAATGCATAACTGGGCATAAAATTTAGAAACACATTTTATGAAAAAGATGATAAATTAATTATTTGTATTAAAAATGCTTTGTGTAGGGATGTCTCTGTTCCAAGAACCATTGTGAGGAAACCCATCAATCCTTCACAGGCATAGGGCTATGATGGTGGTCACATAGACAAGGACATCACTTGCATAATTGGCCAAAGTAAAACTGGCTCATTAATGAGCAGTAATCAAGGTCAAAGTGAGAAACCAGAGTTACACCTTAATATTATCATTCAGGTAATTTGACATTCCCTGTTAACATGGTTAGTTCAGGCAATGGGCAATATGCTTTTCTGTTGTTGAATGTATTGCAGGAAACAGGACATGAATTTGGTAGAGTTTTCTATTTGGTAGAGTTTTTACTCAGAGGAGTGAAAAGAACAATGAAAGCAGCCTCTTTCTTTCACCTGTTGAACCTCTACGGCCATTCTTTGTGATGTGCAATAGCTCCACCTTTCTGCCTTCTCTCTTACCTCCTTCTTCTTCTGAATACATCTAAACTCATGCTTTAAAGACTTACCAGGCTAGGGGGAGCAATCCAGTAAAGCTGGAATAAGTGGCTGGCTTCTAGCTTGAGGGTTTTTGGTTTAACAAACACCTTTTTTCTGATCTTGGGGATATGTATTTCTAGCACTGTTTCACTGTTAGCTTTTATCTGAAGTCCAGTGAGACATTCAACGTGAGCAAATTACACATATTTTATTCCATCCTGAAGAAAATCCTCAATGCAAAAGTAATTACAATGGAAACGAGACTTTATTTTTCTAAAAGCACAAATTCAAAAGTAATGAAAATGATGATGTCGTGAAGTTGCTGTAGATTCACTAAACGTCAGGAAGACCTTTTCTCTCTTTTTATCTGTTATCTCTGTGACTAACATGCTGGTCCAATCTAGATGTTAAACTTCAATTCCTTTTTCTACATGAAGGTATTAAAAGTTGTGTTCCTCATTTTAGCTTAACTGCCAGGGTGTGGTCAGCTCTGAGCTCTATCTTAGTCCTTCCCATTTTGAAACATTCTCCTGGAAGGTAGGCTCGGTTACCAAGATAGCTATTTTCAACTTACTGAAAGAAGGAAAAATGGAAATCAAGAGAACTCTAAATCTCTGCCTGTGGAGTAACTGCTTCACTCTCATGCATTTTGTAGCTGGCTTGAGTTAGTGTTGCCATATTTCTGCTGGAGGCTTTCCCCTTCATTTTCTCACCTCCGGGCTGAGCTAAGCTCCTGTGACTCTTGTGAGGGCACCAGCGGCTGGTGACAGCTGGAGAAGGGGGTATACATATAAATTTATAAAACATCCAGATTTGTTGGCAGTCTGATAAGTAAACTCATCTTGCTCACCTCATCAGCTGTATATTAATGCTTATACTGGGAGGCTTGGGTATACCTGAAAAGAAAGTAGAGTTACTTTAGGTCAGCACATCTTACTGCGGTGTGAACTGGCAGTGTACCACATACTGTGCGTATGGCAACACCTTGCACCATGATGTTTGCTATTTTTGCACCTGAAGTTTGCTATTTTTTGATAGAAGAATAGTATGGTTGCTGTCTTTCATTTAATGGATCAAGCCTACAAAATCTGACTCAAATTTTTATTACGATCTTTGGGAAAGTTAATGTCATATTGTTATGTAAATTCGAATTTTATTGTAAAATTATAATTAGATACTCATTGTAACTTTTCCTACTTCAATTCCCTTTCTAATTGTATATTTTCCCTTAAATAATGTGCTTACCACGATTTATCCTTTCTTCTCTTTTGCTTGCCATGTCCTCCATGTTAAATGTGGTTTTATATATTTGTTTTTAAACCGAGAATTTGACAAAGAACTTTTATGACACGTAGCTGTAGATCTTTGTTGCTCACATAGAAAAAGTTTGTAAATACAATATTAATTTTTGACATTTGAAAGGATTAAACTAGAAAAGATTACTCTTCTATCTAAATTCTATGTTTCTGAACTCATAAAGCTGCTTTCAGGACCTTCTTCAGCGCAAATTCTTCCTCAACTTTAATATCTCTTTAAAATTCTAAATATACTGGCTGCAAATAGACTGCATATTGATGTCCAAGGAAAAAATTCCAGGTATGGTAAGCAAAGAACTCAGAGATGTTTGGTCGTAATAAACTACTCTGGTGTGTGGCTCTTGGTTGTGTTAGTCATATGGCATCACGGCAGTTGTAATTACAGAGTTGTTAATGTGCTTAAGGTGTGAAGGAATCTGAAAGTTATTTTTTGCTATGGAAAGCTACAGCTCCCTGTGAACAAGTGTTAACTGATACAGTAGCAGCAATTGTAACTCGCCTTTCCCACTGACAAACTGATGCTCTGCTCTCCTGAGGCATTCACTCTGAAGAAACTGCTTTGCAATGGCAAATTGAGCTCATCCTTTTATATTAACTTCTCTGAATTAATTGCCTACTATGCATATTCTCTTTAGTGCACATCTTTTTTCCGGTTAAACATTACTATTCAAATGTCAGCCTGCCCCTTGGTTTTTGTTGGTAGCAGCCTCATTATTCACTCAGTATCAATCATCCGTGTATGTTTAAGGTGTTTTTTGTTTTTTCAGTTTTGTGTTCCATAGCACTGGACTCATGAGATCAGTAGCCTTTACTAGACCCTGGTGATTAGTCCACTTATGCAGAGCAATGAGCAAAGGTTTCATGCTACTGCCCCTGCCTGGGACTACAGGATCCCAGGTGGGTGGAAGACTTTTGTGGAAGGGGAGTCTTCATTCCTGCATGTGTGTTCTTACTGATCCAGTTTTATGAAAAAGCCTTCTGCAGATAGCAAGAAACAACACCCAAATACTTTCTTTGGAAGGGAGGATGGGATGTATTTTGATGTGGTGAGCAATCATGAAAGTGTGCTAAAATGGTGAGGCAAAGCTGCAATAATTGAGGCTGCTGTAGCTCCATTTTCAATTTTATTTCCAGGGTAAAGAAATAGCTGTTAGAAGCCTGAATAGGTGAGATCTCAATAAGAAAAAAAAAAAAAAAAAAAAAGATGAATAAGGCAAGATAAAGATTGCAACAATGAGTGAATGTACCTGTGTATAGCTGAGAATTAAGGGAATTTTTAAACTAGTGCCAGAAGGTGAGAGAATTTTGAGCAGCTTTATTTCCTTTTAATTATTTATCAGAAAAGGAGAAGAAATACATAACAAGCAGATATAACTTTAGAAAACCTCTCACGTTTTCATCTTCAGGTCATACACCATGACCCAGAAAAAGAGAAAAAATAGTTTAATCTGCTTGAGTGAGCTCCATAATGCAGAGGTATCTACTTAATGTTTTGATCATGACTAAGGTGATGCTTTGTTTAGACACCTGCCCTTATGGAAAGGCTTGGCGGTCTTCAATCTTTACAGTGGACCTCTCTGGAGAAGCCTGAGGCTTGTACTACCACTCCTTTCACACTGCAGCTCAGACTGATGTTTTCTTTAATTTCTAGATATGACAATTGAGCTCAACTAGTGAAAAAAAAAAAAGTCCGTATGTCCTCTTTCTGCTCTTTCTGTCTCTTAATAAATAGAGGCATTATTTAGATCAACCTGGAACGGTTTATTCTGGTGATGAAGCCTGTATCAAGATAGGTAAATTGCAGAGGTATTGTGGAAATTTGGTCTAAGCTGGATGTTTAATTTTGTTTTATTTTGGCAATCCCACTCTGGACCGCTGCCTCAGAACCTTAGTTTGTTAAGCTGTCTAAACCGTTCAAACTCAGACTCATTTTCGAAGGTGAAATAAGAATCATGGCACAACCTGGATTCTAAGCAATGGACATACATGTTGCCCTGTGCCCCCTCCGGTCCCCCGCCCCGTTCTCCGTGCCGAACTAAAGGCTGAGGGATGCCATTTCTGCACAACCCTCCGAGAGGAAGGGGAGAACCCAGGAGACCACTCCGGTTTTTGATGCGGAGAGAAATAAACATGCAAATAAGCCCCCTGCCTCCCCTCGCCGGGGGATTCCACGCACGATTTCTGTACTTGCAACAGATTGATTTTTTAGGCTGTTTCACGGCAAAAGCGGAAAGCAGGGGAGAGGAGCGGAGCGGAGGGGGC